>NW_026695307.1:6600000-7073999 GCF_028974205.1 Penicillium antarcticum
AGACGATTCATATACTCCGTTTTGAGTAGAATATAAGACTGCATCTCTTGGCACCCCCAGCTGCAAGCTAAAGACTTGGCATCACGTGATGTGTCGTATGCACGTGACTACCGCCTTCGATGCAGACCACCAGTGTCATCTCAGAACCCGTCCTCATCGACCTGGAGACAATCGTGTGATTTTACCCATCTTTGCGACCTCAAGCTTTGCCCTCGGGCTCACCTCGACTTTTGAACCCCCGATCACTTGGAATTCTTCGATCTCACCTCCTTTTGACGTTTCCGACCAACTCTCCGCCCTTAGGTATTCCGTTCATCGACTGCTGCCAAGGCTGTAGCGACCCCCCAATTCTGCTCTAATCCAAGAGCTTTCACGAAAGGTCTCTATGTGGAAGAAGAGAAGAGACCGTCTCCGATCCTCTACTCCTCTCCTCGCGTCCTCGGTCGACCTCCATCTAGCGCCGCTCGCCAACCAACCGGTTTTCCACCAGGGAAACAACACACGGTCTCGTCTGCCACGTTAAATGGCAGATGGTACCTACAGGTTCCAGCAGCCTGGGGCCGGGCAGTTCTACTTCCAAACTCAAGCGCAACAGAACCCTCACCAGCGACACATCGTTCGAAACGGGACCAATTCTCCGACGGGGAGACTGAAATTCAACCCCGACACCCCCTCCCCCTCCCGTTCCCCTGCCCTGAACCCAGCTGCTGCTCTCGGTTCTTTCAACATGTATGGCCAAACTCACCAGGGTCAGCATGTCATGATGAATGGCGGTCAAGCCCACCAGCGGTTTGGCATGCAGATCCCAAAGTTCCAATCGCAAACCCACCACTCCCATCACGCACAGCAGCCGCACCACCATGCCCACCACACACAAGCCACTCACAACCTCACCCACCAACACAATTTTGCCGGCGGCGCGCTGGCATCTACTACGACCTCCCACTTCACTTCTACTCATTTGCAGAATGGTGTACCGACCGCCGTTGACGATGACATGGACGAATCGATGAACGAGCACTGGCAACAACAACTCCAGCTGGCAGCTGAGTCGAGACAGGCCACTTCCCCGCATTACTACGCCCGCGTCATTGCGCAACAGTCGAAAGGGATCCAGATCATGAGTCAGAATGAGGAGAATGGAGCAGAAGGGCGTAATGGTGCATCTGGGTCCAAGCCATCCAGTCGACAAGGCTGGAATGCGCTTGATTTCGGTGGCCAAGGACTGCGCGCTTTGACTACATCTCTGTTCAGCTATGACTTCATTGAGAAGCTATATCTCAACTCCAACAAGCTTAAGACGCTGCCTTCGGCGATAGGACAACTTCGGAAGCTGAGCCACCTGGACCTCTCGGGCAATGACTTGACAGAACTGCCAGAAGAGATTGGTATGCTTTCAAATCTGAAGAAGCTATATCTCTTTGACAACAACATTCGCAACCTTCCCTACGAGATGGGCTATTTATACAGACTAGATACTCTGGGTGTTGAGGGCAACCCCCTCAACGATGTTCTCAAGTCCCAGATCATGAAAGATGGTACAAAGGCGCTCATCAAGTACCTAAAGGAAGAGATGCCAGGTGTGTTAACGATGCCTTCAACATGATTTGTGAAATCATGCCCGCTAACCTTATCATTCTAGTTCACCTCCCTCCCCCCGACCGTGATTGGGTCATTCTTGACGAAACCTCTAGCTCGAGCAACAGTCCCACGGAAAAGATCACCGTTCTGTCATACAACACCCTGTGCGACTCCTCTGCTACTCAATCGCACTACGGCTACGTCCCCTCCCGCGTGCTGGCCTGGGAGTACCGCCGCGAGCTCATCATCAACGAATTACGATCCCACAGCTCCGACATCATCTGCCTTCAAGAGGTTGACCAGGGAAGCTACAACAATTACTTCCGAGAACAGCTTGCCTACAATGATTACAAGGGTGTCTATTGGCCAAGAGGACGTGCAATGGGAATGCAGGAGGAAGATGCACGGTCGGTCGATGGCTGTGCTACTTTCTTCAAGGGAAGCAAGTACATCCTGCTGGACAAGCAATTGATCAACTTTGGTCAGACAGCTGTCCGACGTCCTGATGCCAAGGGTCAAGATGATATCTACAACCGACTGTGGCAGAAGGACCACATTGCCGTTGTGATCTTCCTGGAGAACCGCCAGACCGGTGCCCGTTTCATCAGTGTCAACGCCCATCTGTACTGGGATCCCGCCTTTAAGGATGTCAAGCTGATCCAGACCGCCATTCTCATGGAGGAAATCACCAAGCTCTCAGACAAGTACGCGAAATGGCCCGCTTGTACTGATAAGACCGCATTCCGCTTCTCGGAGGCCGAAAGTGGCCCAGAGAACGCCCCCGTAGTGGAACCGGCTCCGTCAATGGAGTACTCTAGTGGTGATCAAATCCCCGTTCTCATGTGCGGTGATTTCAACTCTTCCCCGGGATCCGCGGCTTACAACCTGATTTCTACTGGCCGACTGCCCGAAGAACACCCTGATCTCGAGAAGCGACTGTACGGAAACCTCAGTAAGGTGGGAATGACCCACCCCTTCAAGCTGAAGTCAGCCTACGGCTCTATGGGTGAGCTCAGCTTCACCAACTACACCTCCGATTTCACGGCCATCCTGGATTACGTCTGGTACTCTTCCAACACACTCCATGTGTCGGCATTGCTCGGCGAAGTTGACAAGGAATACCTACGCCGTGTCCCCGGATTCCCCAACTTCCACTTCCCCAGTGACCACGTAGCATTGCTCGCGGAGTTTACGGTGAAGGGAAAGAAGGGCAAGGTGGTGGAGGCAGACTTCGGACCGCAACGGCACTAACGAATTGGAGCATTTGAAGATGGGTGTTTGTGCAATCGGTTTCCTTTCTTACTGTTTGTTATCTCGGAATCTTTTTTTGGGTGGTGGCCTTGCAGCTAGCCGTCTTATGGTGTTTTTACGTATCTCTTTTCTACCGTTCGCTGTCTTCTCTCCTGTTTATGAACGTCCTTGATCCTCTCTCGTGTTCTCTCTCTCTCTCTTTACTCCCGCTCTCTTGATTTGCAAGCGGAGCATTCGTTCACCACGAACAATGTCCCTGGCCTTGTGTCTCGTGTCCCTTGGGTGTAGCCTTTGGCACGGCAATATTGCATATCACCCTCAACTCTCCTGTATCTTCCGCGTTCCCTCTTCCCTCCTGCCTCTCCCTCTTTGTCTCTCTTCTCCTGTGTCTTTGTGTTTCCTGAATTATTTCGGTTTCATCTCACCTTATTTCTAACGTCATCTGAGACGGCTTCACGACGCTTAGGATGGGAGGTTGGTTGGTGTTCGGGTGGAACAGGTGGGCTGAAGGGTATGGTTTTTTTGCCCTGTGACGAGGTTGCTTTTTTGTCTTCTGTTTGGGCGAAGGGAGTTTTCTGTTCCATGTACGTTTGTTTTATTTTGTCATCTGTCCTACGCGAGGTACAGTCGAGAATAGAGCGTGGCTTTGTTCCATTCTCCTTTCAACTTTTGGTACTTGTCCACTTATGATGTAGAATGTATAGACAAGGGGCCTCGCTGGCGCAGGGCTGGGTCCCGCGGTTCCTTGTTCACCGTGGCACAGGATACATGTATGACTGCCACCTGGCTCCTTGCATTACTTGCTTTACATGTACAACCACAAAGTCCAAACAAGCGTGGAAGCCGTGTCGTGCATCGAAATGAACCTCATGGTGTAACAGTTAGAAACTCGTTTCCTTGATATGCATAGATCCCACTTGCACCGCGTACTTGGTGTACCTTGCAAGATTAAACATCACGACCAAAGTGACCTTGAAATGCCATATGCCTATCAAATCCATCACTAGCACGACAGTACAATACAGAGCCCAAAAGAGTAGAGTGTTCCCATAATAAACATCTATCTTACACATTCCCACACATGCCAACAATCAAGTATACAAATACACCTTACACCCCTCATAACACCCAATGTAAAGCGCACTCCCAACAACAGCAGTCACAAAAGTCAACCCAGACCCCCGAAACAACCCAGCAATCCCCTCTTTACAAAGCACATCCCTAGCAACAGCGAACGCCCCAGTTCGAGTCTGCAAGCTGGTCCTTATCCCGTCAATGCCGAGCTTAGGCACCCGTGTCTGTCCATGTCCATGTTCCCCGATAGCTAGTCTCATCCTCGTCTTGACCACGTCGATGGGAACAAAGAACCAAGATGCACAACCGCCTGCGATGCCCGCGCTCAGAACAGTGGCTTGTAATTGCTTCGCTGGATCATTGTTCTCTTTTTGATAGTTCCATCGCTCGAGTAATGTCTCTTTTATCATCTCATACAGACAGAATGTCAGGCATATACTCGGCAGTTGGCTCGCCACTAGGGCGGTGTAGCCGGTCCAGAGTTTTGACGGCTGTCTCTGGAATTGTTTTAGTATTTCAGCGGTTGGAGATGTAGATATCCCGGAAACAGAAGTTGATGGGGGTCTCTGAACAACCTGAGCATTCTGCTTCAATACCTCGGCTGGGTTTAGAATTGCACAGGCAATGAGTTCAGCTAGGGCACTACTAGCAACGTGGAAGACAGATCGAGGCACACCAAGCATGTATCCAGCTGACTGGGCATTCTCAAAAGCTTTCTTTGAGGCTTCGTATGTGGTGAAGAATGCTGCTGAGGATAATGTGCCCGCTAGAAGAGTTGGTCCAAAGCCTTGGTAGAGGCCGTGGAAGATAGTTCGGTTGAGGGACCCATTGCTGTGTTTGTAGATTGTTGTATAGACCGGAGATTGCATTCGCGTTATTATTGTGTCCATTGGGTGGATTATTATTTCGCTTGTTAGGGCGGCGATTGTTGCGGCCTCGGTTTTTGTTAGGTTGGTTTGGTTGAAGGGAGAAGTGGCTTACTTGGGTTATTTCTGTGTTTGTACTTAAAGACATCTTGGAAGGTAGAGTAGGGCGGGCATGAGTCGTAAAGAGGACTTTTTCTCTGGGTTATTGCCTGTGAAGCTGAAATGAAGGGATAGAGGTAGTCGGGCTCCGCGGAACCCGATCACTTACATGTTATCTATCGCTACGTTAGTTGAATACAGAGGTCATGTCTATGATAATGTTCTTTTCTTAAATTTAGATCTGGTTGTGGTTATTGATCTCTAAGGATGCCCGTAGAACGCCTTTGGATTGTTCTTAGAATAGTGCCTAGAATATTTTCAGTCATAGGTATAAATCAGTTAGCTAGTTCATGGCTTAGAGAATTCTTTCTTCTTCTTCCCCTTTGCATCCTCATTTACCGTAAGAATGCAACGTTGCAGTCAGGACCTAAGTCATTTGATCACGCTGCAGGGTTATAAAGCACTTTCTATGTGTCTTCCAGCAGACTGCGTTGAGCGTCCGGAACCTCGGGGTTTCTCCTTTCGGTGCTGAATATGATCGTGGATGAGGAAATTGAGAAAAAGATTTGTTAAGTAGCTGCCAGGGGAAAAAACCAATTGTTTCGACTTTGGTGCACCGAACATAACCAACCATTGAAGAAATATATATCCAGCATTCTGAAATTGTACCATGGTCTCAATGTAAGGTTCCATAGGTTGCGTTTGAAACGTTCTTAGATATGTTATATAAGAGGATACACTTTAATCCATGACCAAGTAAGATATCAGCTGTGAGTAGTGAGGCCCTCGGGATGTGCAGATATCGTCCGTGCACTGCAGATCACATGCCGACAAGGTGAGATCGACTCGATTTCACCTCACTTCAGCTACTCAACATTTCACAAGATGACCGAGGGAACGCACACTCTGCCTGATGGCCTCGAGCTGTATACCAAGACATGGGAGGTGAGTGAAATGCACAACCAGAGCGAGTTGAGCTTCGATCGAACTTGCCTCGAGCTACATGAGCTTGTCTCTCTCAACATGTTTCGTGCAAATACTGACAGAGAAATAGTGCAGCGGACCTCCACGTGCCATCTTGGCTTTTATCCATGGCTTCAGTGATCACTGTAAGTCTTGACGCTGGATGAGCCAGCATAGCGACGCTTGTTTACAAGTTAATAAAACTTGCTAGGCAATGCCTACTACGACATGTTCCCAAACCTGGCCGAAGCTGGAATCGAGGTCAGGTCTTTTGATCAGAGGTATGTATCGGAACTAGCTGTCCCATGCTATCATCCCCCCCCCCCCCAACGCAAAGACCACAACAAGCACACCTCAATATCAAAACAAACAACAAACTAACACAACTACAGAGGCTGGGGTCGCGAGGTCAAGAAGTCCAGCGACAAGGGCAACACAGGCCCAACAAGCCAAGTCCTCGCAGACATGCACTCTTTCCTTCTCACGCTCCCATCAGAGTCCAGCACCCCCATCTTCCTAATGGGCCACAGCATGGGCGGCGGCCAAACCCTTAACTACATCTTCCACCCAGAGTCCCCCTATAACAAAGACTCCAGACGGCCCAAGCTAACTGGAGTCTTGCTTTACTCCCCCCTAATCGCCCTTGACCCGGCCTCGCGCCCGTCAAAGCTCGTCGTCGTGGCCGGCCGCCTTACTTCCAAGCTTCTCCCGCACAAGCAGCGCTATTCTCCACTTGACTATAAGCTCTTGTCTCGGGTTCCGTCTGTCGTCGAGGATTGCATTGCTGATAAGTTGTGTCATGATACCGGTACGCTGGAGGGCCTGGCGGGTATGTTGGACCGTGGACTGTGGCTTGAGGCGATGTTTGACACGGAGGCTTCGTCTGGCGAGTGGGTTGATTGTTCGTTGCCTTTCTGGTTTGGTCACGGTGATGGGGATCGCATTACTAGTTTCCCTGCTACCAAGGACTTTGCTGGGGAGTTGACCAAGCGCGGGAAGGATGCTACTTTTGTTGGTTATGATGGGGCTTATCATCGCTTGCATTCTGAGTTGCCTGAGACTACGACGAAGTTTGTTGCTGATATTAGAGACTGGATTCTGACCAAGGCGGGTGGTATTTCTGCTCAGGGCGAGGATGCTGCTGAGGCCGACAAAGCTAGACTTTGATGTGTTGTGTTAGATATCCTTTCGGTCTCTTATTGTTATTATGTTAGTGTTCTAGCAGATACGCTATAGTATACAGACGCTATATATTACAGGGGTGGTTATGTTCTCAATATACACGGAGTAGCAGGTCACCGAGTAGAATCCTCGATACGCCGCCAGACTCCTATAAAGCCGCCGCCCTGAATGCGAACTCCGACCTTGGGCCGGCAGACCAGGACAGGTTCTCCTCCTTTCGGGGATTCCTCTACAGACGCCTCCGAAACAGCGTCGCTGGCACTGACTTCTTCGGTCTCAGCAGCAGGGGTAGCACCCTCCGCATCCGAAGAAACAACCCAAGACGATGGGTCAGCGCCGGACTTCTTAGTCGCGAAACGCACATCCCATAGGCGACCACCACTGATTCCATTACCAAGCTCGACCACCCGCTCTTGAACGAGAGGCAACCGGTGGTCCTTGATCAGTTGCAAACACTCGCCGATCTGCGTGATGCTAGGCATGAAGACTACTAGGTAGCCATTGCGTTTCAAAGCCGGTGTAACGTGCGGAATCCTGAGGTTCGAGGAAGGCATGTCCAAAATAACGTGGGACAAGAAGGGCTCAACAGTGTCATTCCCAGTCAACGCAGCCAGACCGGTCTTCTTCCGCTGTTGCATCTGCTGCGCAATCCACTTTTCCACGGGACCCACGTAGAAGTCGGTGTTGCCGGCGTAGATTCCGCGACGGAAGCCTCGCACGTTCTTCTCGGCTAAGGCTGAGAACTTGGGCGAGACATCCACCGTGTGAACTATGGCATTGCGCTGCGCTCGCCAGGCATCCCATTCGGCTTGTACTGGGTCTGCGGCTGTCTCGGCTGCCTTCTCCTTGGATTGTTCCGTTTCCGTTTCTCCTGGCCTGTTGGCCCGGCCTTCGAGGTAGGTGATCTGCGATCGGGACGGGTGAGGTGGCGGTGTGCTGTTGGCTGCATGGATAGCACGCGCCAGGTGTAATGTCAAAGACCCGTGGCCTGTTCCGGACTCGAGGATTTCCAGCGGGGGTTGGTCCTCACCCGCGGCAGGGGTATTGGGGTGGATGTCGAGGAGGGAAGCAATCAAATTCGCATCCTGGGGATAGATCTACTAGGATAGCGTGAGTCCAAGGTGTCTATCCATGCGTGGCTCTTAGAGGGATGAGCATACCGGCGTGACCAGGCGAGGAGTCAGGGCGACGTATTCTTCCAGCGTGGGAAGGCTGAGTCGAATTGATGTACCTGCGCATAGCATTTGGGTCAGTGATAGCCCGTAGTTGAGAGCATGGGTGTTACGGACCTTTGCTCGACTGTACTGTATCCCATACGCGTTTGCTGAGGATAGTGTCATGGTCCACGGTTCCCCGATGACTCTGTAGCTTCTCGCCCTTCTTCAGTGGCTTCGACAATGAGGGCTGTTTGCCATGTAGCACAATTCGGTCTCCTTCTGCGCGCGTTGTTAGTCGGATGTCGGGGAGCGAGAGGAGCGCATTTAGGGACGCAATTACCTCTGAACACAGAAAAATTGGTGTCAATGGCTCGAGGCCGTAGAGCACCCTGTGACGGGGTAGCCCCTAGGACTCTCTGTAGAGCCTGGCGCAAACGAAACATAATGCGACAAATCAACAAATTGTAGTTGGAGCTAAAAATCACCAGAAGAGGAAAATCTTGCTCCATCGAGACTAACCCGCTATGGCACTGACCCACCCCCAGTTCTGAGAGACCGAGGGGTCAATTCTTCTTTTCTTCATTGCTCTTCTGTTCTGCATTCTACATTCACATCACAATGGGCTCTCACTCGCTCCCTTATATGGAGACCAATCCTAAGCTGATCTTCTTCACCGACTTTGATGGCACAATTACCGTCGACGACAGTAGGTGTTCCCCCGCAAAGCGCCACTTCAAGGCTGACGAGAACAGGCAATGACTTCATGGTATATCGCATTTATTCTCCTCGTCTAGCACATCACTGACACCATCTAGATCGACAACCTTGGCTTCGGCAAGGCAAACCGCCTGGTCCTGAACGAACAGGTCTTGAACGAAACCCTGAGCTTCCGGTGCGCCTATACCGAACCATTTTCGTCGAAAACACAAGCTAATCGGCCTTCTTTACTTGCAGTGATGCCTTCCGCGAAATGCTCGGATCTATCAAGACCCCCTACGACCAGTGCATCCAGACCCTGCTTCAGAACATGAAGCTGGACCCTTACTTCGAGGAGTTCTACTACTGGGCCCGTGATAACAATGTCCCCATTGTCATTCTGTCTTCTGGCATGCGCCCTATTATTAGCGCTCTCCTAGAGAAGTTCCTTGGCCACAAGCCGGCTGAGCACCTCACCATTATCTCGAATGAGCCCGTGGGCCGCGACGGCAAAGACATCAACGAGGAGGGTGGCTGGGGTATTGAGTACCACGATGACAGGTAAATTGCTACCAATTTGCATTGCTATCGGACCAGCCTTGCTAACAACCATTTCCCAGCCACTTCGGCCATGACAAGTCTTTGGAGATCAAGCCTTACGCCGCATTGCCTGATGGCGAGCGCCCAGTTCTTCTCTATGCCGGAGACGGTGTCTCAGATCTGTCTGCTGCCGCGGAAACTGATCTTCTCTTCGCCAAGCAGGGTAAAGGTATTGATTTGCTTCTGCTATCTTAACTTTCGCCACGATACTAACTTTATTACAGATCTGGTCACCTACTGCCAGCGCAGAGGCATGCCCTACACAACTTTTGAGAATTGGTCTACTATTCTCAAGACCACTCAAGACATTTTGGCTGGTAAGGTGACGGCCGGTGAGGTCGCCGCCAAGGCCACTTTGGGTGCGTAGACTCTAAATAGATATAGAGGAAATAGAGGGCAGATGGATATGAATGATGAATTTTCGGGTATATTAGATAGTAATGAAAATAGTCTTGAAACGTATACTTACACTTGGGAAATAAGCATAAACTAACAAAGAGAGGCTGGACCCCGTCAGGAGTCGAAAAGTCCGTGACCGCTTTCCAGGGTCCAAGCGTGGCCACCTTCGTCCTTCAAACATTCCCTCCCTATATATATTCCTCTAGAGTTGAACTGTGTTCTTCTCTGCATCCTCCCCCTCTTTCGGCTTGTGGGCACCATGCGACACTGCGCCACGCCCTTCTTCAAGTCCTTGCCAGGGTGATTTCCATCTCATTATGGCTCGCCGACTAGTATGACACAACTCATTGACAGGTGTGAACCATTTGGCTAACATCTTGACAGGTCCGAGCGAGCGTACAGCTCGGTCTAGTCGTTACATTCATACTACTCGTGATAGTCGTTCTCGATAATCGATTTCGTGTCCTTCCTTCCTCTATTCACGGCCATCTCCCGTCGCATTACTCCGGCTATGTGATCACCGATGTCACGGTCACCACATGTAACTCCATCAATCCCTTTTCCAGTTGTAAACTGGATCCAGATCACTGGTACCGCGTCGACAAAGACCTTTACCTGCGCACGGGCTGGACCTCGAGCGCCTACATCCAATTCAAGCGGAAGAAGGAGGAGGAATTGGGACCTGATGACAAGGTGGTCGTCGACTTGAAGATCAGTCGTCTGACACCGCCATCCGAATATGTTGCGAAACAAGCAGATATCGGGGCTTGGGAGCCCCGACCGGGCGGCCTCTGGCTTAGGCGCTCGTCTTCTCGTCATGCCAGTGACTCTGAAAGTGCTGTGACATATGTCGATGTTCTCTACGGTGCGGATGCCGTCGACCCTCGTCCAAATTGGGAAGTGAAGGACACTCCCATTCTTTTGGATAGTCGGACGGAGCAGCTGGAGACTCGCCTTAGCATTCGGAGAGGTCACCCAACCAAACCCAAGAAACCTACTCCCAGAATCAATGAAAATGGAAAGTTCAAGGTGATGCAATTGGCAGATCTTCACATGAGCACGGGTCTTGGCTCATGTCGCGACCCTGTTCCTGCGGAATTGGTGCCTGGCCAGAAGTGCGAAGCCGATCCTCGAACCTTGGAATTCGTCGAACGACTTCTCGATGAAGAGAAGCCTGACATGGTCATCTTCTCCGGTGACCAGGTTAATGGCGAAACCGCCCCTGATGCACAAAGCGCCCTTTACAAATCCGTGAAGCTTTTGGTCGACCGCAAAATCCCCTACGCAGCGATCTTTGGAAACCACGACGACGAGGGTGACCTGAATCGAGCTCAACTCATGACTATATATGAAGATCTTCCTTATTCACTCTCAGCTGCCGGCCCCGAAGACATTGACGGAGTCGGAAATTACATCGTCGAAATCCTCGACCGGGGCAAGAGCACCCATTCTGCCCTGACCTTCTATCTCCTTGACACACACTCCTACTCTCCGGATGAACGTCAGTTCCGTGGCTATGATTGGATTAAGCCAAGTCAAACGCGGTGGTTCAAAAACACTGCACAAAGCCTTCGAAGAAAACATCTCGAATACTCACATATCCACATGAACGTGGCATTCATTCACATCCCCCTTCCTGAGTATCGCACTGCAGGAAAATACTTCAAGGGTGCCTGGATGGAAGCTCCTACCGCACCAGGGTTTAACTCTGGCTTTAAGGACGCTCTCGAAGAAGAGGGCGTTTTGTTCGTCAGTTGTGGACAGTAAGATACCTTTCCCATTCTTCATTCTTCACAAAGCTAACCTATTCTAGTGACCATGTCAACGACTATTGTATGCTCGAGCAGGATGCTAACGAAAAGCCCTCGCTCTGGATGTGCTACGGCGGCGGCGTCGGAATGGGCGGTTACGGAGGCTACGAAGACTTCGTCCGCCGAGTTCGATTCTTCGACTTCGACATGGGCCCCGGCCGAGTCTCCACATACAAACGTCTTGAATGGGGCCAGACCGAGGCCAAGATTGACGAGATGATGATCGTCGATGGTGGCACTGTCAACGGCCCCACTGAAGCATCCTAACGAAGTCTCACTTCATTTCCCTTTTTTCCTTTTCTCCACCCTACCTTGAGATGCAAGTGTCATTATACATTGCTCTTCTCACATACTGTCGTTTCCGTTGGTTGCAGCGGCTTTTTCTTTATCTCACTGTATATATATCTTTCTGCGCCTTGCCTGTAATAGGCCAGCGTCTTGGGGAGTCTACTTTATTGAATATTCAAGCATTTCTCCTGCTCTCATATCTTGGATTGATTCTCGTAGATCTGCTTTTGAGTTCATGTTTAGAACGCCTCCAATGAACAATGAATGTATCACCACCACTTCTCAAAGAATATCCTCTTCTTCCCACCCTCTCCAAGCATCCTGCCCAATACATCAACCATTGCATCGGTCATAGCAGGCGGTCCACAGACATAGCAAACCGTATCTCTCAAATCATTTCTCTCACTTGCACCCACAGCTACCTCATGCAAATAAGTCTCAGTGATCCGCCCTGTGTGAACCGAAAGACCAGCTTCTTCAAGCCCAAACTGATCGGATACCGCAGTAAGGTCGGTCAAAAAAAGATCCAAATGAATTTCAGTTCGCCGGGACTGAATCTGGGACTTCATGATCTGGCGTAGACGAGGCAGAAAGAGAATCTGCTCTAGCTTTTCTTCCAGCGAGAGATTCTCGTGGCCTTTTGGTAACCTTGTTGAGTATAGGATATGAATCTTAGATGGACATATTGTGTTTGGGTCGTTATTGTTTAGGTGGGAGATGATCGAGATTAGTGGGCTGCATTTTGTTAGTATTTATTGCGATGGGATGGATGTAGATTCGATAGACAGCAAGAAAGAAGTTTACTTACTTGATACCAACACCGCCAGCAATAAAGACACCATTTTTCACATCTTTACTGTCCACCCCAGTAGGCGGCCAGGTAAAGCTCCCGCCTACACGGATACTCAGTTCCTTACCGAGGATGTCCTCTTTCGGTCTCCATAGCCATGCGGCAGCCGGATTTCCTGGCGAATCTTGCACGGCTAATTCTACGTACGGGGGCCTGCCTTGGAAATTTATTGACGAGGCTAGGGGTTCCTCAGCTGGAGCTGTGGATGCCTCGGGTGATGGCAGTACTTGTGCATCTGCTGGGGTGGACGTGATGGTAAATCCACCCGCTTTGGCGATGGATGGGATGTGAACATCCAGCCATTGGCCCGGAAGAAAATTAAATGATTGCTGGGCGTTGTTCTGTGTCCCTGTTAGTAATATGTCTCTAACAAAGAAAGTGTATGATTCTGAATGTTGACGGGGATCGGGATTGGTAGCCGCAGAGCATATGCTTCAACGGTGTGGCGGATATCCACCCGGATTGTAGCCGGGTTGGTGTATGATTAGTGACGTGGCAGTAGATGCAGTAGATTCATAGAATACTCTCATGAATCAAGAATGACAAAAAGTATCATACATTATTCTCTTGGGTGGGCAGAGCGAACTGCAGTAATCGCACGGAGGGATTGACCTGCTCGATGTGCGATAGCCGCACAGTATGGAGTCTGTTTTGTCGGGGCTCTGCAGCTGTGCGGAGCTCGTGGGGAATCGAATCCTCTCTTTCAGAACTCATTTGGCGGTTGGTGTTTGAAATCGACCGTAGTTGGTTAGTCCGCGCAATGTGCGTGGATGTGATGGGTAGCCGCGGGATAGATGAGCACAGGCGGAAGGGCTTCATCAGATAAGACGCTACAAGGTTGGATTCGGGAGAGTCGGGGGTCAGTCGTTGAAGGAATAAGTTATAGTATGGATGTTTGAAGCAGTGATCATTGCTGTACTGGTAGTTACTCTCTCCCGACCACATGACTTCCTCTCCATAACTTCCACTCTACAACCAACTTATGATATTATCAACCCGACAAGTTGAGGCCCTAAACAGTATGGGTTAGTACTGTATAATAGTGCGATTCTCCTCTTTGTGATGGGATTTAACATGGGAATCAACATGGGTATATGTACACTGCAAACCAAGTCACAGCGACACCTATCACTCCAGCGTTTCGCCAGGCGCTAAGAGCTGCAAGTTCCCAGCCAAAGCGCCAAAGAGCAGGACGAACGAGCGAGTTCTGTGATGGCTATGGTGCAGATCTGCCAACCCATCACACCTAGTGTGTGACCGGCAGCCAACCCTCGATCCCCGCCATTTCATTGGTGTGATGGCCCTGGGTTACGACCTGCGGCGCTTTGCCGCTGACAAGCATTGGCCAGATGCAACTCTCAAACACACATTAGCTGCTATGCATGTCCCATGCTGATTCGTGCCCCTCTCTGCATTGCCATGGAGCCTGCCACTCGGCCTCGAGCTCATATCTAACGCTCGTCGTCCGGATTGCCCAGACTTGTGCTTTTCTGAATTTTTGAAACTCCCAAGTTCAAGCATCTGCTCTCTTGCGCCTATGCCAGCCGGTCTGGCAGAGTTGCACTGTACATCTCTTTAATCCCCCGGCGCTTCAGCTGAACGGTCATCCTCAAATTTCAGTGTCAGCTTCCCCAGCGCACCGCATCAACCGCCACAATGCAGTTCTTCTTCCCTAAGAAGCACAAGCACCATAAGATCACTCTTTACTTGATGCTGGCCGAATTCCCGATCACTATTGTCATGCTCACCCTGACCGGTATTGCTTCACACAATCTATACCGGACATTGCTATGGCAAGACGGCGCAGACAATGGGTTCAACAGCGCTCCGAACGAGGCACTCTATGCAGCATCAAACTATAGACCATACAAGGCCCCAATAGTTTGGTCTGGATTGTATGTTTTCCAATATACTCATATCCAGAAGCGAGCTAACTGAAGCAGCATCACCAACTACAACCTGGTCCTCGGAGTGCTAAGCACATTCTTCCTGATCGTTAAACTGCCTGTCCACTGGATGAATCTACTTTACCCTCCTGTCGCGACTGGGATCCATACGTCCCTCATCGTCCTCTATATTGTATCAGCCCGGTACCAAGGTGGCTCTGACATGTCGGATCCAAGTCACCCCCAACCAGGAGCACCGTGGTACATTGCGAAGAGCTGCAGTGTCGCCTCTCATAAATCCAATATCCCATACTGCATGCAAGCAAAAGCGCTGTTTGCTGTTACGGTCATCATCATGTTCGTCGATCATCCATCCCACTTCACCTTTCACAAGACACAGCTAGCTAATACACCGACAGTATCTACTATTGCGTGATCCTCGGCTTCAACGTCCACTCCTGCTTCATCACCCCTGAAGAACGCGAGGAGATCTTGGAACGCAGGGAAGAGCGCCGAATCGAGAAGGAGTTCGAGGAGGAGATCATGAAGTCTCCAAGTATGATCCCGATGACACCAGGCTCAATGCCCCGAGGCCCAGGCATGGTCCCTCGCACCCCTGGCATCCCGCCAATGGCCGTCGGAGGAAGCATCTCACCGTTCGCTCCGCGCCATCTGGCTTTTAATCGCCTTGGTAATGGCAGCACTGCCTCAGACCTCCCGTTGCGAAACAACTCCCAATCGCACGACCAATACCAGTCACCACATCCGCAGTCGCAGACGGTAAGCCCGGAGAGTCAGACCGGTTCGCCGATGTATTTCCCACCTCCGCCGAAGAAGGCTGCTAAGACTTGAGTGGTGCGAGTTGGATAGTTGCTCTTTTTTTGTGATACCAATTTTTGTCGCTGCTCTTATATCACGTTCATTATGATTGCTGGGGCAGAACGGTGTTCAGATGTGGTTGATATTCCTTTCCATTCTTTTTTTTTTCTAGGCCCATTTCGACATTTTATGGATTTCGGCTGTGACGGTTGTTATTACACAAAATCTGCCTGCAAGTACCGTACTCAGAACGAAGTACAGTACATACTACCCTCATCTTCGGCGTTGGGCTTTTAATTTACACCGACTTTGTTTAATACCGCAAGTCGTTCCAGATATCCAAAGGAGAAATACTTTCGCGTGTTCACGAAGACTAGTAGAAACATTGTCCGCAAAGTAGACCAGAGCCCAAAAAAATTGACCAACTATATACATTGAATCAAAGACAAGTCAGAATCACAGGACATAACATCATCACCCATACAACTATGGGGTTTGAATCTCAAAAATCACAACCTAGGAACCCCAAACCAAAAATACGAGCGCTAGAAAATAATAGGAAGCACAACAGGAGCAGAAAACGGATCAGGTCGACTCCTGACGTTTCTTCTCCTTCTTAGACCAACGCACTAAAAGATGACAGGATTAGCCCGTATGCCAAGAGTGGATAGGTAGAGCGAATTAAGCGTTGGGAACTTACAGCCACAGGCGTTGCATAGGGTCTTAGGCCCATTGGGCCCTTTCCTCCATTCTGGCGAGTCGGCCGTTCCGCAGTCACCACAGACATGCTGGCTCTTGAGTCGCTTGCGGCGGTCGCCTTCCTGCGCGTTACGCTCTTGGTCCGCTGCGGTGGTTATGTCGATGTCGCAGTGGACTAGACGGCCGCGACTGTTTCCTGTACTCAAGCCTTGGGATCTCTCGCCTTCGCCGTAGTAGAGACCTGTCATGACTTCAATGCCGTCGATGTGCGAGGGATACTCGCTGCGGTTGATTTCTTGGTAATCGACCGATGGGTTTGCATCGGAGTCGTCTGATGTCTGCGCGACTGTGTCTGTGGATTCCTGGTCGCTGGATCCGCCTTCTGGTGCTGAGGTTTGACTGTGCGATTCAAATGTCTGGGCTAGATCTTGCGCCTGGGGGGCTCGAATCACGCTCGCCTCTTCGTCTTCTTCTTTCTTCAATTGGGCAATTTGTTGAATCAGACGTGCGTTCTCAATCTTGTGCTCCAGGAATGAGTCGAGAAGCTGCGAGATCTTGTTGGGATACGGTCGGCACATTAAGAAGAAGCCGGTGCAGCGCGCCGCGGTAGGTGATACCCTCCCAGTCTGGCGCTCACCCTGTTTCGCAATGTGTGGATGTCCGCATGCTTCTATGAGGCAATATGTGTTGTTTGTCTTTTGGAATCGTAAATGGGTGCGGAAAGACTGGTTCGAGGCGACGGCGTCGTCCATGTCTTTCTGGAAGATTGCCTGGTCGTCCTCATGGATGAACTGCGTTAAGAGGCTTCCCTCGAGTTGTGCCGAGGCACGGCCGGTGATATTCTTGCATGACGGACTGGCATAGGAGACTCGACCCTGTGGGGTAAGGAGAAGAAGCATGTCCTTCATTTCGTCGAGGACTCGCTCTGTCCAGCCCGGTTCGTTTCGTGCTAGATTGCCTGCATACTGAGCACCTTGGATTCCATAGTGTCCACCATAGGAGCCAGGAATTTGTTGCTGATCCATGGCGTAAACCGGAGATCCTTCGTTGGGGCCGGAGTAGACCTGTGCAGGAGCGGGTCTGCTCTCATATGGCTGCGGGCGACTTAGAGCCATATCGAGGGTGGCACAAGGAGCATAAATGGGGCAAATACAAAAGGTCGCGGCCGTACTTCGTTATGGGCGTATTCAGTGACAATCATTAACCCTCTTTAGAGAAATCGCAGTTCCTGGGGTTCGGAAATGGTTATAGAGCGGATGAGGGGGTGGGAATGACCATGATCCAGTACAGTAGACTGAAGTTCAAGGGGCCAGGGGGTTATTAAAGGATACACATCGCGGGCCTGGATCCTGTTCAAACGAGCAAAAGGACAAAAGTCAGGGAACTGGCCTCCGTTGACGCCGCCGATCTCAGTGGGACTCGCATTCGTATCGTACACGTGACTTCGTGTTGCCTCAACGCGGGACTATGTGATCAGTCACAACCGTCGAGGCGATCCGAGCACTATCTTTCTCCAGTTGGACTCCTTTGTCAGTGGATGTTGACTTCCTTCTTGGGACTGAGTTAACGGGCGTCACCGCACCTACCGCAGCTCTCCACTCAAAATGTACGTGCGGATCATTCCCCGAGCCCGTGTCGCGATGCTAACTCGCTTTTAGGTGTAAGTGCGACAATGTGCTTTCTCGGCATGAACAAAAGTCCCAACGGTCATCTAACAGGTCGCAGCGAAAATCGATAAGCTGTCTATCCTGGGGTACGTCTCAACGATTATGATCCGCGTACAACCCCGGCGGAGGACTATTGCAATGCTGACCAAAAGACTCGTTTTCTAGAGTTCGCTCTTTCGATAATACGCGCAGCGAGACAATCCAATTCCATACCCCTCTCACGTTGATTGTCGGATACAATGGCTCGGGAAAGACGGTACGACTTCACCAAGCAGCCGACTGGATGCTCTATACAGCCAGCTCGGAATGAACGACAGAGCACTAACGGAGATATAGACTATCATTGAATGTCTGAAATATGCTACGACGGGTGATCTTCCTCCGAACAGCAAGGGCGGTGCTTTCATCCACGACCCGAAGCTATGCGGCGAGAAAGAGGTACTGGCCCAGGTGAAGCTATCATTCAAAGGTACCTCCGGGGCTAAAATGGTTGCCACGCGCAGTCTGCAGCTTACGGTTAAGAAAACAACCCGGCAACAGAAGACGCTGGAAGGACAGTTGCTCATGGTGAAGAATGGTGAGCGTACCGCTATCTCATCACGGGTAGCGGAACTCGACCAAATTATGCCACAGTATCTGGGTGTGTCGAAGGCCGTGCTGGATTCGGTTATTTTCTGCCACCAAGACGAAAGTTTATGGCCAATGAGTGAACCTTCGGTGCTGAAAAAGCGCTTCGATGAGATATTCGAGGCCATGAAGTACACCAAGGCCATTGATAACATCAAAGCCTTGCGAAAGAAGCAGAATGAGGAACTTGGCAAGTACAAAATCATGGAGCAGCATTCCAAGGAGGACAAAGATAAGGCAGACCGGGCCGAAAAGCGGTCTGTTAAGCTTCAAGATGAAATTGAAGCTCTGCGCGAGGAGACTCAGCAGATGTCCAAGGAGATGAGACGGGTTGCTGAGCTTGCCGATAAGGCCTGGACACAATCAGAAAGCTATGCGCAGGTTCTCGGTGCTCTTGAGGGCAAGCGAATCGAAGCAAAGAGTGTACAGACAACCATTGACAACCTTAAGAGGCACCTGGTTGAGCTTGAGGAGTCTGATGAATGGCTGGAGTCCACTCTGGAGCAGTTTGAAACGAAACAGATTCAATACCAGCAACAAGAAGAGTCACAAAAGGAAACATACATGGAAATCAAGGAGCGCATTGAGCAGACTCGGCACCAGCTGGGCTTGAAGCAGGCCGAGTACGGAAAATTCGAGAATGACAAGGCCAATTTCGAGCGTCAGGTCCAAAGACGCCAGAACATGATCAACGACATTGCCCGCGGGAGCAACATCCGTGGTATTGATGAGACAATGGATCAAGCCGATATCGATGCCTTCATGCAGAAGATCAAACGCCTTCTGCGGGAGCAAAATCAGTCGCTCGACCGTGTCAAGCGTGAAGCGCAGAAAGAGCTGCGCGAGGTCCAGGATACCTTGAATGAGATCGGGCAACGCAAGTCTGCACTCCAGGAGAGCAAGAACTCGTCCAAACGTCAGATCGCGGCCAATGACAAAGAAGCGGCGACTTACCAAGGAAAGCTCAATGCCATTGAGGTTGATGAGGGTTTCCAGGCTACTCTTGAGTCAAATGTTGAAGACATTTCCTCGAACCTAGAAAAAACGAAAGAGCGAGCCAATAACGCTTCCTGGGATCACGAAATCCAGAATGCCAACACAGAAATCCGTCGTCTTGAAGATGAAAGTTCAAGATTGAACACCGAGTTGATTGAATCGACCAAGATGGCTGGCGAATTGGCTCACTTGGACCACCTTAAAAAAGAGTCCAAGGACCGAGAGCGTAGCTTGCAGACCATGAAAGGCGCTCATGGCGATCGTCTTGAGAAGGCTATTGGCGCAGACTGGCAGCCAGAGACATTGGAGCGTGGGTTCCAACAAGCTCTTGACACCGAATCAAAACAGGTTTCCGATGCCGAGCGAGAGCGTGATGGCGTCAGCAGAGAACTCGAGCATGTAGAGTTCAAACTGAAGACTGCCAAGAAGAACCTCAAACAACGCGAGAAGGAGTTGGACGAGTGCGTGAAGGAACTTCATGAAGCGGTTGACGCTGAGCCGGCTGAGTACCCTGAAATTGTCCAGGAACGGCAGGCCCAGTATGACCTTGCTCGCAAAGATGCTGATCAATACGCTGGAATGGGAGAGTATCTCACCAAGTGTCTTGACGCTGCAAAGCGAACTAAGTTGTGCCGGACATGCCAGAGATCGTTCAAGAACGAAAATGAATTGCAGACATTTACTAGGAAACTAGAGGCTTTGGTGAAGAAGGCTGGTCTCGACGCCGAAGATGAGACGTTGAAGAGTCTTGAAGAAGATCTTGAAACTGCTCGCAGTGTTAGTGCATCCTACGATACGTGGGTTCGTCTATCAGAGACGGATATCCCCGAACTTGAAAAAGAAGAGCAAGCTTGTGAAGCGCAGCGTGATCAGCTTCTGGATAAGTTGGAAACTCACGACGGAACGGTCAGCGCAAAGACGGAAAGCAAGCGTGAGGTTGAAGGGCTTGCCAAGACTGTCAACACCATTGCCCGCTACGATGCTGAGATCAAGACCATCAAATCCCAAATCCGAGAACTTTCCTCCAAAAAGCAAGTTACAACCAGTGCACGCACTCTGCAGGACATCCAGGACGAGATTGCCGTCATCAGCGAAAAGGCGCGAGAGTTGAAGAAGATTCTAGCCAAGGTGACAAATGAGAAGGAAGAGACACGTTCTGAAATCAACCGCCTGGAGCTTGAGTTCAGAGATGCGAAGAGCAACCTGGACAACGCCAAATTCCAACTTGAAAAGAAGGCCGACCTCACTGTTCGGATGGAGGAGTATAAGAGGCTCAACACCCAACAGCGAGAAGCAATCGAAAAGGCGGATCGAGACATTGAAGCCCTCACACCAGAATTGCTCCAAGCCCAAGCCCGCTATGATGATATCAGTCAACGGGCCGACGAGCGCGAGCGGGGTCTGCAGCATGGGATTACTCGTCTGTCTGAGAACATTCATCAACTTGATCTTTCCAATGAAGATATCAACTCTTACAATGAGCGAGGAGGTCCAGACCAGCTTGAACAAAGCAAACACGAGCTTGAAACAATTGAAGCAGACATAGGCAAACTCGAGGCTGAACTGGGCGAAATCACAAAGCAAATCAACAAAATCTCGACCGCACTCAAGGATAGCGAGAATACAAAGCGGCAATACTCGGACAATCTGACATATCGCCAAGCCACTCGGTCTCTCGACACAGTGATGGAAGAGGTTGAGCAACTGGAGGCTCAGAATGCCGAAGTTGACCGTGGCCGTTTCAAGCAAGAGTCAGAACGCTGGACCCGCGAGCACAATGCCTTGGCCGCCAAACAGGCTAGCAAAATGGGTGAAATGAAATCGAAGGACGACCAACTCATGCAACTGCTGGCCGACTGGAACACAGACTACAAGGATGCGGCTTCTAAGTACAAAGAGTCACATATCAAGGTCGAAACCACCAAAGCCGCGGTCGAGGATCTGGCTCGCTACGGTGGAGCCCTCGACAAAGCAATCATGCGCTACCACGGTCTAAAGATGGAAGAAATCAACGCAATCGTTGGCGAGCTCTGGCAGAAGACCTATCGCGGAACAGATGTCGACACAATCCTCATCCGGTCCGACAACGAGAATGCCAAGGGCAACCGATCCTACAACTACCGCGTGTGCATGGTCAAGTCAGGTGCCGAGATGGACATGCGAGGCCGTTGCAGTGCAGGCCAGAAGGTTTTAGCTAGTATCATCATCCGCCTGGCCCTTGCTGAATGTTTCGGTGTCAATTGCGGTCTCATCGCTCTCGATGAACCTACCACAAACCTGGACCGAGACAACATTCGCTCCTTGGCTGAGTCGCTGCATGACATTATCCGTACTCGTCAGCAGCAGGCTAATTTCCAGTTGATCGTCATTACCCACGACGAGGAGTTCCTGCGTCATATGCAATGTGGTGACTTTAGTGACTACTATTACCGGGTTTCGCGCAATGAGAGACAGAAGTCGATTATTGAGCGCCAATCCATTGCCGAGGTATGTTTTGTCGAGCCTACAGATTCATCTCCTTCATACTAACTACTCTTTAGGTCATGTAATTCTTTAAAAAAAATCTGTCCTTCGTCTTTTTCCCAGATATCCCATGTATAGCTTTGCCCGGAGTGATGTCTTTCTCCAAAAGATCTACTGCCTGAACGTTTCAAAACAAGCATATCTAGCGTTGCTATACCAAGAGCTTTTGCATTTTACTTCTATTGATACCGATTAAGCAAGCTCAATCCAGGCGTTATTGCAAAGCAATTGTGGAGAAGATGCGATGAGCGCATTATAAATATTCTCAAGAAATACATAGTTGTAGGAAAAAGAAAGATGCTATGCTACAGACAGCCGGTTCCTCAAATGAAAAAGAAACCAACAGGATCGATCACTCGACTCCCAAGACAAACCCAGACCAAAACTGCTCTATCTTACACTTGCTTAGTCTTGTCCACCTCGCCACGAGCCACGGCAAGCATGCGCTCCTGGTCCTTCTTCGCCTGCCGGAGAGCGTTCACACGCTGCCGATCCGCGCCAGACTTGTCCTGAATGTCCTTCCACCGCTTCAGCTGCTCCTTGTCCTCCGCGGTGCCAGAGACCTGCTGCGCATTGGTTATAGCCTGTACGCGGTCCCAGATCTGTTGGTATGTAAAATCCTTGATGTTCAGGACAATGGCTTCCTCGTTGGTGTCGGCAGCTGGTGCATGCGAGTCTTGTACCTTCTTTTGGTTTGCGACCACTTTGGCTGCCTCGCTAGCCTTCTCGGCGAAGTAGATTGACAATGCGGCGGGTCCTTGTTGATCGGTCGTCTGTTGTACTGTCATCGGCACACCGGGGTTGTGGTACTTCAGTCGTGGGAGGCACTTGCGCCAGAAATGCCGTGCGCCCTGGTGGCCGCCTTCGAGTCTTTGCGCATATGTGAGGTGGAGCCGGGTGACGGCTGGAAATTCTTTTGATGCGGATGCGATGGAAGGGAGGACGGCGGCACCGGTGCCGAGTCTGGTATCGAGGAGCTGGAAGAGAGAAAGTGTTAGTGATCAATTATACCGCGATGAGGTTATTGAGCCGGCCGGCGTGCTGCTGCGGAGGTCGAAGGATCGGATATCTCAACAAGGAACAAAGGCTCGACTTACTCTCTGTTGGCAAGAATGATTAAGTCAGTCAATCGATTTCAAAATACTTGGCACTTGTAGACTTGGATGCTTGACGTACAGTTTGCAGCTTGCGGAGCCGCTTCATCAGGTTGACCATTGTGCAAGGCTGTTTCGCACAGGGACTGACCCTTGTGCAATTGTGTGTTGGTTATCGGAAGCAAGGCAAAAGTGCAAGATCAATTGACAGCGCTGACACCGATAGATATGTGGAAAGAGGCCCAAATGTGAGTTTGTTGATTGGGTAAATTTATCGCGGATGCTCTTGTCGGCGAAGAAGTTGCTCCGTGATGTGGTCACGTGTGCCAATATCTATAGACGTAATTTATACAACGGACAAATGATGCTGTTATTCGATGGCATCACAATTAAAATGTTTGATTTTATGGGGCTAGATTCAACTATCTCTCTCCTCTATATTCTCATGACCATCATATAATATAATATTGTTCTTTCATACTGCTACCTACAAAGTGCAAAATTACCAGTGGAGCTGGCCGTTACCATACCTTACTTGACTCACAAACCGAACAAACATCGATTTTATATCTCGCCCCGCCATATTTTGTTCCCCTTCGATACTCAAGGGCAATTTCGGTCAATTCTGTATCAGAAATCATGGCCGCTGCCGCTGCTTCCGCAGCTGCGCTCGATCCGAGTAACAGCACAAAAAACACCCTCAAACTCGAAAACGTTGATCTGCCCCTCCCCCTCCATCAAATTTCTCTTGCTAACTGTTGTCCACCAACCAGACTGAGAAACGTGACACCTTGATCGCCATCGAAAAGAAGTACCAGGCCCAATGGAAGGAGAACAAGGTCTTCGAGGTCGATGCGCCCTCGTTCGAGGAAGCCCCCCAGGGCTCCATGACCCCCGCCGAGCTCCGTGAGAAGTACCCCAAGTTCTTCGGTACTATGGCCTACCCCTACATGAACGGTACCTTGCACGCCGGTCACAGTTTCACTGCCAGTAAGGTGGAATTTATGGCTGGTTTCGCCCGCATGGAGGGCAAGCGTGCTCTGTTCCCTCTGGGTTTCCACTGCACTGGTATGCCCATCAAGGCCTGTGCCGATAAGCTCGCCAACGAGGTTAAGATGTTCGGCCAGAACTTTGAAGGATACGACGAGGAGGCCGAGAGTGCTGAGGCTGAAGGCGCCCCGGCCCCCACACAAGAGGTCAAGGCCGAGGCTGAGAAGTTCTCTGGCAAGAAGAGCAAGGCCGCCGCTAAGACCGTCAAGATGAAGTACCAATTCCAGATCATGCTGGCTATTGGTGTTCCCATTGACCAGATCCACAAATTCTCTGATACTGCCCATTGGTTGGACCACTTCCCCCCTCTCGCCATCCGTGACCTTGATAGCATGGGTGCCCGCGTCGACTGGCGCCGTCAGTTCGTCACTACTGATGCCAACCCTTACTATGATGCTTTCGTCCGCTGGCAGATGAACCGCCTGCACGAGCTCGGCAAAATTATGTATGGCAACCGTTACACCATCTACTCCCCCAAGGACGGCCAGCCTTGCATGGATCACGACCGCACCGAAGGTGAGGGCATTGGCCCCCAGGAATACACCGCCATGAAGCTCCAGGTCAAGGAATGGTCTCCAAAGATGGCTGAGCTCGTGAAGGGTAAGATCGAGGACGACGCCAAGGTCTACTTCGTTCCCGCTACTCTGCGTCCCGAGACCATGTACGGCCAGAACAGCTGCTTCCTCGGCCCCAAGATCAACTACGGTCTGTTCAAGCTCAAGGAGAAGGAGTATGTTATTGTGACCAAGCGTGCTGCCTGGAACATGGCCTTCCAGGGCCACTTCTTCGGCGACAAGTTCCCCAAGAGCCAGGATGAGCTCCCCCAGGTTCTTGAAGCACCTGGTTCCGCTTACATTGGAACTCTTGTCAATGCTCCCCTGTCATTCCATACCGAGGGTATCCGCATCCTGCCCATGGATAGTGTCTCTGCTTCCAAGGGTACTGGTGTTGTCACCTCTGTGCCTTCCGACAGCCCCGATGACTACGCCACCCTGATGGATCTGGCTAAGAAAGCCGACTACTACGGTATCAAGAAGGAGTGGGCAGAGTTGGAAATTTACCCTCTTATCGATACTCCCACCTACGGCAATTTGACTGCCCCTGCCCTAGTAAAGGAACTCAAGATCAACTCCCCTAAAGACACCGTTCCCCTTGCCAAGGCCAAGGAATTGGCCTACTCGGAAGCCTTCTACAAGGGTACCATGCTGGTTGGTGAGTACAAGGGGGAGCCCGTTAGCGCTGCCAAGGAGAAGGTCCGCAAGGCTCTCTACGAGAGTGGCGATGCTTTCCCCTTCGCTGATCCCATGGGCAAGGTCGTTAGCCGCAGTGGTGACGACTGTGTTGTTGCCTACCTTGGCCAGTGGTTCCTGAACTACGGTGAGAACGACGCTGAGTGGCAGCAGGAGACTCTTAACCACGTTGTCAACAACCTTAACACCTACTCCAACGAGTGTAAGCACGGATTCGAGAAGAACCTGTCTTGGCTCAACCGCTGGGCCTGCGCTCGTACCTACGGTCTTGGATCCAAGCTGCCATGGGACAAGCAGTTCCTTGTAGAGAGTCTGAGTGACAGTACCGTCTACATGGCTTACTACACCATTGCTCACCTGCTTCACGGTGACCGCTTTGGAAAGACCACCGGGTCCTTGAACATCACAGCCGATCAGATGACTGACGAGGTCTGGGACTACGTCTTTACGAGACGCGAGATCAGCGACGAGCTTGTTTCAAAAACCGGAATTAACAAGGACGCTCTGCTGAAGATGCGCCGTGAATTTGAATACTGGTACCCTCTGGATGTCCGTGTCTCCGGAAAGGATCTGATCCAGAACCACTTGACCTTCTTCCTGTATATCCATATTGCTCTCTTCCCCAAGGAGTACTGGCCCCGAGGTGTCCGTGCCAACGGTCATCTGCTCCTTAACGGTGAGAAGATGAGTAAGAGCACTGGAAATTTCCTTACTCTAAAGGATGCTGTTGACAAGTTCGGTGCTGATGCTACCCGTATTGCATTTGCCGATGCTGGTGACAGCATTGAGGACGCCAACTTCGAGGAGACTGTTGCCAACAGCAACATTCTTCGTCTCCACACCCTGAAGGACTGGGTTGAGGAGATTGCCAAGGACGAGACTCTCCGTACCGGCCCTGCCGATGCTTTTGCTGACAAGCTCTTCATCAACGAGATTAACAACCTCGTTCGCGAGACCCAGAAGCATTATCAGGAGTAAGTCTACATTAACTTTCATTTATACTGGTATCTAACCTTATCTAGCACCGACTTTAAGCTTGCCCTGAAGTCCGGCCTGTACGACTTCACTAGCGCCCGTGATAGCTACCGTGAAGCTTCCAACGCCGCTGGTGTCGCTATGCACAAGGACACCATCCTGCGCTACATTGAGCTGCAGACCCTCATGCTGGCCCCTATCACTCCTCACTGGTCTGAGCATGTCTGGCTCGAGGTTCTCAAGAAGGTCAGTGATTTTACCCTAGACTATTTTCTCATAATCTAACCCCGTGCAGCCCGAGTCCGTCCACTTCGCTCAGTTCCCTACTGTGCCAGAGCCCTCCCCCGAGCTCACCGCCGCTCAGAACTACGTCCGCAGCACTGCGTCCAACATCCTGTCCTCGGAGGCCAACTTCGCCAAGAAGCTCTCCAAGGGCAAGGCTGCTGGCTTCGACCCCCGCAAGCCCAAGAAGCTCACCATCTACGCTGCCAAGAAGTACCCTGCCTGGCAGGAGAAGTACATCGACCTTGTGCGTGATGCCTTTGACTCTCTGAACATCTCCATCAATGACAAGGAGCTCAACGCCAAGGTTGGCAAGCTCGGTGAGATGAAGAAGGCCATGCCCTTCATTCAGACCCTGAAGCGCCGTTTGATTCAGACCCGCGAGGCTCCCGACACTGTATTCGATCGCAAGCTTCCCTTCGACGAGTTGTCCGTTCTGTCTGAGATGACTGGTGGTCTCATCCGTACTGCTGGCTTCAAGGCGATTGAGGTTATTGCTGTCAACGAGGGCGGTAAGACTGGAGAGGTTGTTGGCTCTGGCGAGACCCGCGAGGGTCTGAATGCTGAGAACGCCGTCCCTGGTCAGCCTACATTCCAGTTCACCAATGTCGAGTAGATGACTTCTTGTCGTGTCTCGAAAATTTCTTTTCGTTTGCTGGATTTGCTGGCTTAAGATTCATGTTTGATGAGTTTATGTTGGAATATAAAAAATAAAGCATGAAGCATTTCATTGATCTAAAGCTTTTCCGATATACTCGTAGCTTATGTCCATGTCTCTAATAAGTCTATCTGTTCACACGGACTATTGTGCCTTTGCAAATATACTCAAAGAAGTCCATCATGCGCTCGATTTCAAGACGCTAAGCAACCTTCATTATAAAGACAATCAGCAAATTCCAAACTTAGCAAAAAGACAAAAGCAGAAAACTCACCTTCTAAACCCTTCCTTCAGGATATCCTCCTCCTGAGAGAAAACCAACCGAAACCACCCAACATCCTTCGAATGCTCTTCCCCCGGATGCAAAAATACACCAGCATCAACAAGTCTCTGCGCAAGACTAAACTCCCTTTCACGGGGAGATAGTTCCTCCTCAGATGGGAGGTATGGTGACAAGTCAATGTAGACAAAGAAGCCAGCATTTCTATGCCTAATCAGTCGATGCTTAGATTGGCTCTTTCATCTTTAACTTACCCGCCCTTGATGTAACTAATCCCTTCTTTTTCCAACATTGATGTGGTGAGCTGGTACCCCGATGCAAGACTTCTCCTCGATTTGGTTGTGAAGCTCGATACAAAGGCTTGGTCTTCTAGAATTGTTGTTCCGATTGTGACAGCTGCCTGAGATGCACCATGGAGTCTCCTATGAGGAATTAGCTTGATACGTAGGATGTAAATTGCTGGTATATCAGTTTGGGGCATGAGTGAAGCTTACAGGATTGCTTGGCAGGCCTGACGAAGCTTTTTGTTCTGAGTCACTAGGAATCCAAGATGTAGACCCCCAGAAGCAAAATCCTGAAACAATATATGTTAATACCCTGAGGATTGAGTCTTTTGGCTGGCACTTACCTTGCTGAAGCCGTATAACACATGGACGAGGCTAGGATCTATCAATCCAGCGAGACCGAGTGAAAGTATCGAAGTAAATGGAACGGCATCTGGGTCATCTGTTTCAAAAAAACAGGACGCATAGACTTCATCGCTGATCAGATGGAGACCATGCTTCTGACAGAATCGGGCGATTGCCTTTAGTGTCTCGACTGGATAACAGCGTCCTAAATTTAACCAATTAGCCAATCATCCGATAAATAAAACAGCAAATGTAACTGACCTACTGGATTATGCGGGTTAACAAGCAAAACCGCCCGAATCCACATCCCACGTTCCCTCGCAGCCTCCAAAGCTAGTTCATACTTATCAACGGACGCTGGAGAGAACGCCTCCTCTGGCGCGGTATCAGCATACACCACCTCAACACCTGCCTCAACACCATAGTCGAGCTCGAATCTGCCATATACAGGCCTGTTGACGAGGATTCCATCCCCGCGTTCTGCCAGACTATATCCTAGCATATTACCCAGGGAAGTAGCCGAATCTGCGACCACGACATCCTCGGATTGGATTGGGACATTTGGACTTAGAATGTTGTTTAAGTGGGTTGCTGCTGCGGCTGGTAATCTTGCAGCCGTTGGTGCACTGGAGCGGTAGCTTATTGAGTCTTCGGTAAAGGTCACCTGTATATGGTTGTTAAGCCTGCATTCTTTATATAGAGTTGGGAATAGTGAGGCTGTTGTGTATGAACCTTTTCGTTGATGTATTTGGCTATCTCGGCTCTCATTGGTTTCTGGTGCTAAGTCAGTGACCGATCCTGAAGTGTGAGGGTAATCTGAATGTATACATTCTCTGCTAGTCCAAATGAGATGAGTCCCGTTGGATTTGTCTCTGGGTCATAGGTCTGAGTGTGGCTGAAACGCCAGGGAACACCTAGCTCCTGGACATTTCTGTGTCCCCGAGATGATAGCATTTGGAAGTAGTTGGCTGGTAATTATAGCAGTAATAGAAGTAGAATGAGTAGTGTGTCAATGCACAGAAGTTGACACTTGTCAGATGAGATGAACAGGGGGTTGGAATAAAGTTGAGTTGAAGGTCCCCCCACTTTGTGGGGACCCCGAGAGCACATCTTAAGTATTCAACTCACTACAGCACACCTGAGATGGATGCAAATATATCTACTAAAGACTCTTTTTAAATCTACATATAGTGCGAAAGACTACAGTTGGGATATTCCTTCTATGCACGGCATGGTACCCGTGAAAGCGACCGGCCACCTTGCCTGTACAGGTATACCGCTAATGATGCACTCGGAAAAGCTTCCAGCTAGTCGGAGAGTGAGGGAGTTTAACGCTAGATTGAGAAGTCTCGTTCCCGTTACATTTTTCTCGGAATCATTCAAGATAGCCTTTGCATAGACGGAAACATTGACAAGTACCTAGAAGGTGTACAGGACTAATATGTGCTTCGAGAAGAACGCTAGTGAATGGCTGCTATATCCTGACCACGCACTATTACTGTTGCCATTCTTCAAAGTGTCCTGTCGAAGCATTGATATAGCTTTCACAAACTCATTCATCATCACCGTCATCATCTTCATCGTCATTTCCATCATCATCAGGACCGTCATCACACACACACTATTCTCAATTCATGTCAGGTAGGTGTAATTATCAACATAATATCTCAATTTCAGTTCAGCCACTTACATCTTTGATGCTACCGCAGATGACGGTATTGTTTCTGCGGCACTAAGTGGAGCCATTTTGGTCAGCAAATTAATCCCAAGCACTGTTCGAGACCGAGAATCAACAACTTACACACCAGCTGCAGTCGCTCTCTCTGGCCTGAAGCGTGCTAGCTTCTCTGGCTCGGAGAGGGTTCGTCGCGGGGATTGCAACCACGGAAGTCGCGAAGATGGCCGCAGAGAGGATAGTGAAGATCTTCATCTTGCTCACTGTGTTTTTCTTTTAGATTTCTTGCGTTTTTGAGTATTCAGGAGCCAATGTTTGGGAGATAGAATGTAGTGAATGTGATCGAGACAGTGAGGTAGTTGCTCTGTACTTATAATCATATTACAAGCTGTCTAGGCAGATGTTAGTAAAGACAAACAGCGGAATCTACGTCATTCCCCCAGGTTCATAGTCTGTATTTCTCATTCAGCCAGCCCGAATACTTGCATGCATAAATATTGCAGCTGGATGATGTAAAATACTAATCCACGCCCCGTATATTTAATCATGATCAAGTTTTTGTATATTATAATAAATTGCATATGCAGATTATACATCCAATACTGCAAATAGTTCGTGACTTCTACCTGTGAACTATGTGACATACGACCTCGTGCATGGAATGTTTCACCACATCACCTGTATATCTGCTGATCTACTATGATCTGCAGTGTGGATTGAGTTAACCGATCGATAGTAGGTATTTGGAATCTTTTGAATGATTGCGGTGAGGCTTACCTATCCAATAGAATAGGTTAATATCTGGTGAGATATATGTTTGTATCGTGGCAAAAAACTAATACCTACAAAGAAAGAGGATTGGTGAATTTCCAACAGATAGGCTATGATGCAGGGCCCAACGAGCACTTAAGACCCCAGACATGCCTATAACAACCGATTACTTCCTACTTAGGGCTTCACCGAACGTGTTCACGCGATCTGCAAGATCTGACCCCTTCGATATACTGTATTGTCACTTCTAAGGCTCTCATGAGCTGTTTGTGGATCTCAGTCACGCAGATCTTATAGTTACATAAATCTTGCTGCTATGCTTTTTGCTAACTTGGCTTTTCTACCGCTCGAGAATCAAAACGGGATCGCCAATATGGACATGGAGGTAGATTGACATTATTGAAGACGTGCATTAGTACTGCTATATTTGTGAGTGGTTATAAAGTCGTGGCCAATTTTTCGATTTACGGGCTGCAAAACCTTCTCAAATACCCTTGGTTCGCTAATGCAAGGTGCGGTGCTGTTGAGTGGGTTGACCATGACGCAGAAATAAGCAAGCATACATGCTCCTAGCGCAGCTACTAGTCAACTAGCGCGTGCTTTGGGTAAGATCAACAGATCTACCAAAGCAATCCTGCGTGTTTCCCTTTTTCTTGTCACATTCACTCAAAGATGCAGGATCTTTAAGGCGTTGAACGAAACTGGAAAAAGACCAGGCTAAATTGTGGAGAGTTAAGCGGTAGAGTGCATAGGCATAAGAAAGAACTACGGCTACAAAATGGTTTGATTGTAATTAAATGGTTTTACTTCGAATTAAAGTGATCATAAAATGTGGTATCATATTCAATCTCGGAAGAGATAAACTTCATACTCTAACATAGGCAAAGAAAAGAAAAAGCCGCGTTTATCCCTCGCATATGACATGTTATATTGAATTCATGCCTTGATCAGCGTCACAGTCTTCTTTGAGTGGAAGTCACGGCTACTGAATCCAGCCTTGAAGGTGAAAGACCCAATAGGAATTCGCCAGTCCTGAGCAGTGACATCCCAGTAAATAAAATCCCGACGCATCAGGTCAAACTTGGCAGTCTTCTTCTCGCCAGCTGTGAGGTGGACCTTGTCAAATCCACGAAGCTGGCTTGGTGGAGTTCCAGCTGGTGTCGAAGCAGGGAATTCAATGTATAGTTGCGGCACAGCGAATCCATCAACGTCACCGGTGTTGGAGACTTCAGCCTCGAGGGTGACCACTGTATCCCAGAGAGCGGGGTTACCACCGGGCTGGGTAGCCTGCTTAACAGGGAGGGCAGTCAGATTGGAGGGGACAGAGCTCTTTGCCTTAATATTCTACAGGTCGAAGGAAGTATAACTCAGACCGAAACCGAACTCGTAGCGGACGGAGATGTTGTTGGCATCGAAGTAGCGGTATCCAACTTCGAGTTCTTCGTCAAACCAGCTCTGCCAGTCCCAAGTGCCGTTGGTCTCAACACCTGTGGTCAAGGGGGCGTTGTAGTCTGTCTCGTTGTAGGCAATCACGTATGGCAGCTTGCCAGATGGGTTGACATCACCGTAGAGAACATCGGCGATGGCGTTGCCAGACTCCTCTCCGGCGTAATGCTGGGCCAAGATAGCAGTCACATTAGGGTTATCGGCGAAGGGCATGACGTTGATACCACCAGAGTTTGTGACCACGACAGTGTTGTTGCAGACGTTGGCGACAGACTCGACAACAGCATTTCCGTTCCAGTCGAGGTTCAAGGAAGTCCGGTCCTTACCCTCAGCAGCAAATGACTTAAGGAAGACAAGGCAAACGTCAGGCTGCTGTGGGATCCACAGGGGAGGCTCCAATTCCTCTGTAGTGAGCAAGGTGTTGTTGAGGTAAGATTGGACCAAGGAGTCATCCTTGCGAGCCCGGGCGTTAAAGGCATCCATCAAGGGGAGTTGAAAGGAATGAGAAACGGCAAGAACCAGAGCCCGAAGAGCCAGCGAGATGGCCATATTCGAAGTCGGCCTGAAGGTTGGGAACTTGCGTAAGAGGACCGGCATCATTACCGGCAATCACGCTGTTGCGAGGCTTGCGAAGTGGCAATGCATTGCGTTCATTCTTGAGCAGGACAGTGGAGGAGGCACCGCGCTCGCGGATCATGGCACTATGGTTAGTCCGAACGTCACGGTTGGTTTCGCCAGTGAACTTCCAGTCATAGAGCCAAGTATCAGGAGCGGAATCAACATTGAGCGGGCCCACTGAAGCATCAACGCTGGGGTAGTTCTTCTCCTGGCCAAGCCAGAAGTATGGTGTCATGATGCGCACGATCATGTGATTCAGACGAGAGACTTCAACAGTGCGGTTCCTCACAGCTAAAGTCAGGTTCTTGCCCAAGAAAGAACCCTCGGTCCATTCCTCTCCATAGAGAGTGAAACCTCCAGGCATGGTCATGTCCATTCCGCTTTTAACGGATGCAACACCACTGTGGGTAGCACCCCAGTCTGACATGACATAACCCTGGAAGCCAAGCTCGCCCTTGAGAAGGTGGTTTAGAAGGCAAGAGTTCTGGCACGAGTGGGAGCCGTTGACACGGTTATACGAGCACATAGCACTAGCCACCTTCGCATGGACGGCATTTGCAAAGGGCCACATGTAGATCTCATGCAGGGTACTATCATTGATGTTTGCAGAGACCGAATCCTGGATGTAGGTGGTCTCGTTGGCGTCCGGGGCGTATGAAGGGTTTCGCTGGGTTTCTTGCTCGTTGACAATGAAGTGCTTAGCATTGGACTGAATACCAGCATTTTGCATGCCGTTGATGGTCTCCTCCGTGCACACACCAGTGAGGTAGGGGTCTGCAGCAAAGCCCTCCCATGTGGGAGAATCATAGGGACTGCGGCCCAATGGTCCTCCGATAGGTCCCAAGATGACATGGGAGCCCTTTGCCTTATGTTCCTTGGCCATGGCGTTACCTCTATCTTACAGCAATTGACGGTCCCAGCTTGCGGCGGCTGAGACACCACTGATAAAGACACTGGAGTAGTCTCCTTGCTGCACGCACTGAGGACCATTCTGGAGGCAAAGACCAGTGAAGTTGAGACGGGGAATGGGAAGAACGTTTCCAACACAGGGGCCGGGCTGGCCTGTTGCCATCCAAGACTTTTCTTCAAGCGTGGGCTTATTCACAAATTTCTTGGCTTTGACTAGGGCTGCTTCCCATCCACCATTGCCAGTCATGTTTGCTATTTAGTGTCAGTGGATGCAAGCCCCATAGTATAGAAGATGTTTGATTGGACATGGATTACTCACGTGAAGGAAGAAAAGCTGAAGAGTGACCATCAGTCAAGATAGTCGTATTCCGAGGTTGAACATAGCTGTAAGGCTCTCCCGGGTGGTTAATGGGCGCCTGGCAGGTCTCAGCCAGGGCCGAAGGAACCGCTGAGAGCAGCAGTGCTCCTACTAGAGCTTGAGGCGACAACATAACGAAGTCTTGTATAAAGAGAAGACTTTCAAATCAGCCAAGCAAAGCCAAGGTGTCGTGTCTATCTCCCGGACGGCTGGAGACCTCCCTTAAATAGCTTAACTTTGGACATTCCTTGGACGTACCACCCCGCATACTCCTCAGGAAGACTTGACAGACCTCACAGATCCACCCGTGGCGGGCTTTACCTTGTAATGAGAAAAAAACTTCCAGGTGGAGTAATTGTTGACAATCCCCGAAGTCGGCATACGGAAAGTCGCCGGATCGACTGCTCACTGTCCCGTCGGTATGCCGGTGTGCCGAAAGGAACGTTTTTGTTGCTGTTTTTCTTCATAGGATGCTCAAAGACTATCAAGAAACACGCATAGAAAGAATGTTGCGACTCTGGGGTACATCCCCAGATAGTTGCATATGGCAAAGGGTCTGACGCAACGGCGAATACTCCGGCCCAACTTCGGCTAGACCCCCACACATCGGCCCATCAGTCATATCTGGGGCTCCACGGGGATTCGGCAAAGCCATTACGAGGGGTTTCTGAGGTCAATGCTGCCATTTCTCCACAGGCAAAACCATTACCAAGAAAGTAAAGAGAGAGAAGCACCTTGCGGCGTTTTTTGACCTTCCATTTCAGGTTTGTATGGCATCACGGTCCGACAAACTTGCCTACGCGGGCAATGATCGCCTTTGGCCCAGGCAGAAACAGAAATTCATTGTATTTCGGTGTTCAAAGCAAGAGAAAGAGCATTCGGCTTTCCTTCTGTCGCTGTCGGTTGAAATGGCCGGCTTGGCTGCCGAAACCTGCCCGACTCCACTATACATCGTGGAGGTGAGGCAATTCACAACAGGCACTGCGAACATAACTTATTCAATGCTATGGACATGGAGCCTTGTGAAGTCTGCAGGAAAGTATTCACAACTTAGAGAATAGCCTAGTGTCAACGTGATTAATTAGCGCCAATGATATCAGCCGAGAAAGGCCACATGGGCACTAAGCCGAGGGGTAAACCGTGACTGAGACCCTGCAGAATTACTTATTTTGGAGCTTCTTCTCCTTCATTAACACAATAATTCCACACATTCATGAAGATCAAATATTTGAATATGTCCGCAGCCACCGATGACATGCACACTGCCGAATTCGCCGTCCTAACAGACCTCTTCAGCGACAATATAGCTGCCCAAAATGCAGCTGAAACCTTGGCCTCAATCCAATTATCGGGCACCACGGAACCAGAATCAAACATATCCTCCCTATGGAGCTTCATAATCAAATGCGCCTATGAATTCCCAGAACACCAAACTAAACTGGTCGATACGCTAGTACAGTTGTCGAAACTCCCCGACGCAAAAGCCGCCAATGGAGATCCCATTCTCCTCTATGATATGCGCGTCTGGAAGGACCTCCCAATGCTAGGGTGGCAATTTCGAGAGGAGTGGAATGCATCTATACCGACTGGACCGTCTGATCAACGAGCCAATGCAATCTCGCGGATGATCAATCGTGATAAATTCACTGCGCTCTTGATGGCGACTAAAGAACCGGTGTTTAATTACTCATGGTTTGCACTTATTACTTTCCGTGAGGCGTTGGAAGAACCTGAAACCCAGAAGGCAGGCCGATTGGATGGTCTCATTCCCGTTGCTGCTACCTGGATTCAGATTCTCGGCGCAGAGATCTATACGTGGAATGAGGATTTTGGCCGTAGAGGTAGAGGTGGTTCGCTCTGGCATGGAAAAGAGGGCTTTTGTGTGGAACGGTGGCACCTTTGGAGGGAGAGATTCGGGGAGATGGCTAAAATGGAGGAACTCGACGATGGAGCGAGAAGGGCGGCAGGGGATGCTGAGCAGATAATGCGGAAGATTGAAAGTCAACCTCAAAGCTAGATAAATTATATATGCAATAAACATAGAGAGGAGTAACGCCTGGCCGCAATGCTGAGTAGAATAATGTACATGTTCAAATATGACAATCAGACAAACCCCGATCACTGGCGTCTTGTGCGTGGGAGCTTGCGCTTGTCTTTTTTGTGCTTGTCTGCAATAAATTGCCAACACTCCATCGGACGCCGGATCCCGATGTGTTTCCCTTTTGGAGTGAATACTTCGACCCGTGGATAGGATGCTTCGTCCTCAGCACCACGCTTGCTGCGGATTTGAATGCTCAGTTCGATCCAACCACAGCCTTCAACAAGAATATCAGCTGACATCACCCGATATGGTAGTGAAGGAATAGGGATTCCCTTGTCTGCAACTGCCTTGGCAAGGGATGTTGGCAGGTGCGATCTGGTGACATCCCACTTGATATCGAATTTGCCGGCGGAGGCCATCGTGCTTCCAGTGCCTTCTTTCATGAGAACGATTCCCCGGTACGGACGCTCCTCTGCCTGTGTCTCAATTGCTTTCTGCGTATTGGTGATATGTGACTCAATAGGCAGGAAGCTGGCTACCATAACTGTGTCTTGAGGGTTTGTGGGAGTGATTCGAATGAGACCACCGCCAAGCAGAAGAGACTGGCCTGGCTTGATGGTTGAGCGATCGGGCTTGATCCGCTTCGTCATGATCAGATCCCGCTTGTGCTCATCTTTTACATAGTCCTCCAATAGACCACGTTCAAGACCTGGAAGGTCAATGACCTCACCCCTTCCGCGACCAAATGGAATACGGATAGGCGAGACAGTGGTACCTGGCAGAGAAGACACCACTGGGAGCACAGGATACAAATCTTCTTGAGGAGCAGGGGGCAGGAGACTATTCGGGTCGTCAAGAGAGGCTTGTCGCTTGTTTGGAATCTCTTCCTCCCGACGGGATCCAATATACTCCTCGATTTTCTCCAAGCTCTTCGTATCCTTGGGGAAACAGGCTTCAATAAAGCTGCTCTTTCCAACGTTGGCTTTGCCAACAACCCAGATACCGCCGCCGTGGTCTCGAATTTCCTCCTTGACATCTTTAGTCCACCAACCACGGTGCGCACTAATCATATGCACGCCACCGAGACGGGCATCTTTCCCCGTCCGTCCTAGAGCTGCTCGGAGTTCTGTACGAATATACTCCATCTTCGAATCGACTTGTTCCTTAGTCGCCGCCAAAAGATCTGAGCGCGTGATAATAAACGAGATAGTTGGTAGTTTATTGCCGCGCGAATATTTATCGTGCGTAGCTCGTCGGTTCTGCGAACGCTGCTGCAATGACAATGCCCAGTGAATTCGTGGAACGAGAGACATGGGAAAATCGGCGGCATCAATGATATGATATACACGGTTCCATTTGTAAGGTGATTCCTCCAGGTAATTTCGTATAGACAGGATTGTTGGTTTAGGCGAGGCAACTGCTTTGTTGTGGTGTATCAAGTCATGGCAACGGTCGCAGACATGCGTGACTCGTTTTGATGAGCCAAGGAAGTCGCTAACCGGCTCAATGGCATTATTCGGGAAGGCTCCATCTTTATGTTCTATTAGCCAATGTCGCGCGCCAACTAGACCAGGTTTCTTACCTTGAATGGGACGCGGTGGTTCTGAACCCACGACATTATCATTATCGTGTACTTCCACAATATCATTGTTATCAGGTTCGGGTAGTTTCTTGCTTGCGGCCAGTAGCTTCCGTGTCTGTTTCCGTGATGTGCTATAATATCCAGGCTCGTCTGCTTCCACCGTTTGCGAGAATGCACCACATCCTGGACAGCAAACAGGTAGAACTTCGGTCACTGGATCAACGGATGTTTGTTCTGATCGGTAACGTGTTGTCGAGAAAGCGCAACATTGGCTGCGGAGGATCGGTATGACATTGATCTGCGTCGCGACAGGGGATCGGGAGACTAGGGTAAGGGTTGGTGATCGAGGAGTGACTCTCGAAGTCAGGCGTAGCAAGTTCAGCCTCGGGCTCCTGAGTATTGCGCCCCGGGCACAGAGCAACATGATGAGCGTGTAGCTTTGCGGAGTTTCGGAGCTTTTTTTTTCTTGGGAAGCCTGTTATCGATAGCGGTCATGGTACTTTCCGGTCGCCGTAGAAGTATGAAGTGCGCAAATACTTTTTATTGGTTTTATAAAATGGCAAATAATAATTTTTCTAAACACTGATTGCAAGATTTTTATATTGCTCTTGTGAGATACTAAAGCTATTTGACAGTGTCGGAAATCAGATGCGCTAAGAAACTCCAAAATGATACCGCAGATGAACGCCGTCATAATCCGTAAGGTGAAAACAACTGTGTTTTGTACAAGCTCAAGCACGAGCCTTCCCTTTCCCCTTGTCGATGTCTTCCATCTCCTCGTCTTCAGAAGAGCTCATGAACTCATCGTCATCATCATCGAATCCAATGAACTTCCGGGGCGCCGCCCTTTGTGGGACAGATGAACCCGCAGCAGTCGACGACTCGCCGTTTTCTTCATTCTCATCCTCAGAACTGGATGAACCATCATCCTCACTGCCCTCACTAGCGCTAGTACTGGATCCACCGAGAATGGCGTCACGGAGGCTGTCCGTCCATTGACCGTCCTTCATAGCCTGCAAAACTGCCTCACGGGCTTTCTCATTCATCTCATCCTTATCTTCCATCCACTGGCCATCGATCTTTGCCTTGCCAGAGCCGTTCTTCAATTCTTCTTGGCGCTTTTCGGCGATGTCGACAACAGCTTGCCACCTTTTCTGGCGCTCTTCTTTTTCCTTCTTGTCCATCTCAGGCTTGACGGCAAGGTATTCTGCGAGGGCCTTCGCCTCGTTGACGGTACGCAGTCGGCGGCCGTCCAAGTTTCGGCTGGAGCTGTTGTTGTCGCCTTGATTGCGCTTGCGCTTGCTAGACATGCGGCCACCTGCCGCACGCAGCTGAGATCCAAAACCACCCTTTCCACCTCGCACTGGGGCTGTGAGACGGAGGGGAAGGAGAGTAGAGGTAGACGCGCCATCGCAGATAGAGAGGATCGATTTGGCGCAGTTTGCGGGCGTAAGGTACTTGTTGCTTGTTGTGGTGAGGGCGAGAGACTCTAGCGAGATTGAAGATGGAAGGTATGAGGCGACCTTCTCTGTCAAGTCGGAGATGCTGGATGTCGAAGGTAAGGTGAATGACAGGGTCGATGGAAGGGAAAGTCCCGGGAAGGACGTCAATAGGACGTTGACATTGGGAGATTCCATTTTGAATAGGCTCTGAGAGTCTGACTGGAAGAAGTTGGTACTTGGCAACGAGACCGAAGTTGGTGAGGTATGAGAAGATGTTACGATAAGATGGCGACCTGACTCCACGTGATGACTCTGATGGATGAGTCACGCCTGAATCAGCAGGCAATATCACCTGACCCGACCCAAACTCCTGTTAGGGCACAAACCCTACGCTCAAAGTGGCCGGTCGCACTTTTCCGCAGCGAAGCTCCACTTTCACTCCATCATTTAAATCTACCATTATTTCGGGCGTTGTCAAAGCGATTCCCCGAATTGCAACAGGAACTCGCGACAATGTGAGTATACACAGCTATCGCGCTTATTTTGGACCGTTTCACTGACAATGGCACAGGCTTATCCCCAAGGACGACCGCAAGAAGATCCACGAGTACCTCTTCCGTGGTATGTAGCGAGAACCCTCGCCGACGCGCAAAATTCATATGAACGACTTTGCTAACTCGCCTCTCAGAGGGTGTGCTCGTGGCCAAGAAGGACTACAACCTTCCCAAGCACGGTGACATTGACACCAAGAACCTCTATGTCATCAAGGCCCTCCAGTCCCTGGACTCCCGCGGCTATGTCAAGACCCAGTTCTCGTGGCAGTACTACTACTACACCCTCACCCCCGAGGTACGAAGTATTCCAACATGATCCAACGACTGAACAGCATACTAATTGAACAACAGGGTCTGGACTACCTCCGTGAGTGGCTCCACCTCCCCGCCGAGGTTGTCCCCGCCACCCACATCAAGCAGCAGCGTTCCCACGCTCCCCCCCGCGGCATGATGGGCGGAGAGGAGCGCGGCGAGCGTCGTCCCCGTGCTCCCCGTGAGGGTGGCTACCGCCGCCGCGAGGAGGGTGGCAAGGAGGGCGGTGCCCCCGGCGAGTTCGCTCCCTCTTTCCGCGGTGGCTTCGGCCGTGGCCGTGGTGCTGCTCCCCAGCAGTAAATGCTGAGCCAAGAGGTCTTGGTGTCCTGTCATCCACTTCTCGGTCTTCCTAGGGGCTTGTTGGTGTGATCGGTTTCGGTTTGGAGTAGGGTTATTTGAAACGAACTGATCTTCGGTGCATCATGATCCCGTCCCAGTTTTGCTGGGACTTGAGGATACAGGAAACAAAATAAAAAAATCCAAATCTTTGATTCCATGTCATCATATTGTAAATCTTATCAGGCGTACCCAATACCTGCTGCTATACGTAGTCTTGAATCCCTCATGTCCTGTATAGTCGTCATGTTATTTTTGCAGTATATACAATTCTCGTTGGATTCAGACCAGCTACATGAACCTCTTCCGGTCATAACGAACCACAGCCTGCAAGATTACGGACGCTCCAGTGGCACAGTCATCGGCAGTAGAGAATTCCTCGGGGTGATGGCTCAGACCGTCTTTGCAAGGAATGAAGATCATACTAGTGGGAACACGCTTCGAGGTGAACACACTATCATGACCAGCACCGCTCATGATAGACCGCACAAGCGATTTGGTGTCGGCAACGGGCGTATCCGCAACAACCGCATGTGCCGACTGCTGCACGCAATCAATGCAGTCTTCGTGGAACTTGACAGCCGGCGAATCGAAGTCAAGGGTCCATTCAACACGACAAGGCTTGCCAATGCCAGCACCCTCAGCTGCAGCGATGGCATCAAAGTCGGATCTCAGCTTCTTCTCAACCTCTTCAACAAGTACTGTTTCGGGACCACGGATATCCAAGCTGAAGCTCACCAGGCCAGGAACAGTGTTTACACTACCAGGCTTCGCCTCGACGATACCAACACTGGCTAGACAGCCATTTGCAGCTGCGACCTCGCGCGCTCGCACCATCATACGGGAAAATGCATAGAGTGCATCTGCGCGGTGCTCAAAGGCCGTTGTGCCAGTGTGTGTATCACGTCCGATGATGTTGAGTCTGAACCATCTATACGCCTGCACAGCTGTCACCACTCCCACGCGCTGGCCTGCCGACACAAGATGAGGACCTTGCTCAATATGTAGTTCGAAATGAGCTGCCATTGGCGTGGACTTGTATGAACATGGAACATCACCAAGGAAGTCGATCTTCTCCAAGGCACTCTTCATTGTCTCCGGTGCAGATGCTGCTGTCGGTAACGAGGCAACGGTTGGCACCTCTTTGAGAGCATGCGCTTGCTCCAATGGGATACTCTCAGCCCATACGCCACTTGCAACCATACTAATTGGGAATCGAGCTCCCTCCTCGCTGTGCCGATATTGTTAGCTCGCCGATTGGACAACATGCGCTGAGATGAATCTCACTTGGTCCAGTTAACGACTCCAACTCCTCCTTCTGTTTCCAGGCCCATATCATTCATCGTCTTGAGAGTTTCAATTCCAGACAGAACACCCAGAATTCCATCGTACCGTCCACCAGTGGGCTGTGTGTCAAGATGGCTGCCGATGAAGGTGGGAGGCACATCTGCTCTCCGGCCAGGGCGAACAGCAAAGATGTTACCCATCTGATCCACGGTGACATTACATCTGAGGTCTTGCATCGTTTTGATAAACCAGTTGCGGACATTTCTGTCTTCTTCCGAAAGCGCTAAGCGCTGCATGCCTGTATCTGTAGGAGCTCTATCGATAGCCGTGGTCAGCAATCATGCCCCAACAAGAAATGTCAATAACTTACTCTCCCCATCTGATTCCAAATCCCCATTGACAGGAATGGTGCAAGTCTTCTGCCAGTCTCTCTTTGCTGGCTCTGAGGGCAGATACCTCCGCCTCGGAAAGCTCCGTAGTCAACATAGCTTGGATCTTTGATGTGGAGAATGTGCAAATGGGGCGATATACGAGAAGCTTAGAGGCCTGAAGACAAGGTCTGAGATTACCACGTAAAATATAAGACCACGCCATGACAGCTTTGAGCGCCTTATAGAGGGGAGATGGCGTTGATAAGGGTGGAGTGTCGGACTTTGGTCCGCCACGTCCGCGATAGATATACTTCCAACCCCGCATGGAACGTCGGCAATTACTCGACTTCTCCAATCGGCTTTCACTTGTTTGTTTTGTTATCTTTGTTGCTTGTGTGCTTGATGAGTTTTGTTGAAATACTGGATTGGCTCACATATGGCACATTGATTCAAGTATGCTCCGGTTCCTGTCGACCTCTTAAGACCTCGATTTCAGTGAGATTCAGTGATCTTTAAAGTGTAACCTCTCACGGAACTATTGGAGTCATAGTATTAGCTGTTGGGGTAACTTAAGTACGCTCCAATTTTGGAGTCGTCTAGGTAGCTCAAGCGGTGTTATTGGGAACCACATGCGGGAGCACAGAGATCGGTCTCACAACAACCCAGGCCAGACTTCTCAATGGTCCTTTTCCTCCAAGCATTAAGAAATCTTAAAATAGACGCAAATGGAACAGAAGAAGCATCTTACTAGAAAGCCTGGGCGAGGTTGCGATCACCAGCTAGGGCCACATGTATCACGTGAACAGCAACGGTTCAGATGGCATGGAAAGAAGTATTCTATGTCAGAATGCCACTGGGCCCTAGCCGGTAACGATCTCTAGTGAAATCTCCAGATTCGACGCTACCAGCGAAGGTGCAGGCTGGAATCTCCTTCGGTACAATCATAAGCGGTTTACCAAGCTTCAATACTGCCCGCTGTTGCGATTCAGTACTTCTCATTCTGTCCCTCGACTGGCTTGCCGTCGGTCCCGATGGCGAGTGACCCCAATTTCTTTTTCCCCTTGAATCTTGTTTTTCTTCTTGCTCCGTCCTCTGTCGGTTCATGAAGACTCTTGACAATGTCGACGGGCCAGCTCACATCGGCACCTTGTACAGGGCGGATATTTTTCAGGCTTGAACCTTTTGTAAATACAAATCATTGGTCTTCATAATAGTTATGTTGGTCTCTCAAACTGTGACGTTGTCCTGTGTAGAAGGTTGAGTTTGACTTCTGTCAACTTTATTGTGGCGAGATTCCAATCTCAAACCGCAAGCACGCCCTTGTGCCATTCCCCTTTTCCTGTGCCTTCCTCTCTGTCATCACTCACCATCACCGGCCATCAATCTTTTGACTTATCTTTATAGTAGGCAGTGCCATGGCTCAGCCCAACGAGTTCGATGACCAGAAGAATGATCCCGCGATGGTTGACTGCCTCCCGGCCAATAATTCTATGATTGAAGGCAATAAGAAAAAGCTGAACAAGAGATGGAAAAACAAGAAGAACTCCAAAGTGCGCCAGTATCCTCTCAGTCTGGGGATGGACCAGCAGGCCAGCCAGGTAGTGAGTATGCCCATATCCAACGCATCCGAACCATGAAGATCCATGCGGCCAACCTCCCATGGCAGTGTAGTCGCTGATACTGATACATCTGTCTTATAGTCTGCCCCAACACAGTGTATCCAAGATCAAGATCTTGCTTCCAAGAAGAAGCAAGACCGCAAGCCCCGCAACGCCTGGAACAGCACGCGCCAGAAAAAGCTGAGATCCAAAGGGCGGAAGGCAGACAAAGCCAAAAAGCGCGAAAGTACGTCAGGCTATGATATCGGACGAGAGCCAGCGCTGATACTTGATAGAAAGATCCCGCCATGCTACTGCTGCTACGAAGCAAGGTTCAACTACTGTCCAAGCCATGGGGCCATTCGCCGACTTGGTGACGTCCTCCGATCTTACTATGGCTCTTCCACAGGCCAGTGTCTTTGTCGAGTCTCATCAAACCGACATTGTTGAGAGAGAGGATAAAGGCAAGGACGCGGAGATGGGCGATGTCAACATAGAGGGAGGAAGAAACACTCTCTTGAAATCTGTGCAGGGTTCCACTCACGCTGTGACTCTCTCCTTCAGACCGAAAGTCTAGCCATTGAAAGGAAGCAGACCCTGGTGGATGTTACTGATACCTGCTGTTTAATATTTCGTACTGTCTGTGCCTAGTGAGAGTCTAGGTTGCCTAGAAGAATATGAAACAGAGTGAGGATTTTCAAGACACTCTTCAATGCTCAATGGTCATTATCATGTTGTTTTGAAACAAAAGAAAAGCATTTGATCAGTTTTGTACTATGGCACAGCCTTATAGACTCCAGAATCCTGCGCTAGCTGAGAAGCAAAGAAAAATATCACAATCGATGGTAAATGGCAGAGACTAACTACCGTATTTGTCAAGGTTCTCGCGGATGTCTTTGACAGGGCTGTCCGATGGGTCGAGGAGACCCAGGACCAACAATTTCCCACTCAAAAGACTCCTGGGCAGGCTCTTCCTTCTCTCTCATCTTTTTAGCAAACTCCCGGTTCCAGCCCTGTACCTGAGATTCCCACGCGTAGTCCAGGAACTCCGAGATGTAAGACTCCTCAACCTCAGGGACGGACAAAGCAGGAGCCAGCAGGGCATCAGTGGCAGCCGAAGCGTAGGTAATGTTCGAGCTGAGGGTGGGCACAAACGAAGCAATCACGGAAAAAGTGGTGGTCAGAGTGGGGGAGGCCACAAATGGCCCAGGAGTAGGAGAGGCAGCGACGTCAGAGCTTCCAGCGACAAACGAGGTTGGGACAGCGGAAGTAGCAGTTGACTGGGCCACATCGGGGATTTCAGACGAGGGTGCAAGTTCGTACCTCGGAGAGCTTCCCCCGGCAACATCACTGGCGGCATCGTCAGCAGCATCATCGTTGACAGCGTCGACATGTAGATTAGTCGTGGCAGCAGCAGCGGCCTCTTCCAAAACATCAGCATCCGTCTAAAGTCAACTATGATCATAGCACGTACTCTGTGCCTTGTTTGCATAGTGCTTGCTGGGATCCTTACGGGTCCGGACCTCCTTGGGAGGCAAGGCTGGATTCCGAGTGCGCTGGGGCCGGAAGGGCTATTAGTCCCAAATGTGAGCATGAGAGTGACCAAAAATGTTCTGGTCTGGTTGATGAGGCTGCCAGGTCACACTGGTAGGCGAGGTTTTTATGGATCGGATTGAACGAGGCATGGTATACTCACAACCTGGATACCCTGCTTGCGGAGCAGCTTGCGCATGTTGAAGTTCTTCTTTTTCTTCTCTGAAGGACTGCCCTCAAATATAGGGCGCTCGGGGACCTCAGGGACGGGTTCGGTCTTTCTGAAGGGTTGGGCAACAACACGTTGGTAACGTGTGTTGCGGAAGAGGAAATATTGAGGCGTGGAGAAAGAAGAAGAAAAAAAGGAAAGAGAAGAGGTGATCGTGTTAGAGGTGTTTATGCTCGACACAATGAGTCGTGTCAAACGGGCAGAGTGCCTTCTAGGCTACGCTTCCGTGTCTATGTCAGTGAAATCTACTTTCACCCCAATCAACGATGTACCAGCCAAGCGCTGTCTTTTGGGCTATATCCACAAAGTATGTGACCTCTTCAATTCTAATTACCCTAGGAGCAAATCACGTACATCAGCAGTGCCAGTCCCTGGGTCGCGGATCAAGACATTTGATATGGTCTACTCAGATGAAGTCAGATGCTGCGGTCCTTTGATACAGCGTCTTGTGGGAGCTAGAGGACAAGAAAAACGATAATAACGAGTTGCTTCCTGGTAATTTGGCCAAAAGACCAACACACCATACCAGCTATCCTAGGGATCATACTCGAACCTATGTGACCTGGCCTGGTTAGGGCTGGGGTATCACATGACATTCATTTTGAGACCGCTATGATTAAAGTCTCTCGAGACTAAATAATAATAAAGGTATTGAAGTTATGCCTACTAAGTTCATTTCTACGATGAGTGGATTTGTGGGGGAAGTCAAGATTGGGGTGTGGTAGGAAAGGCGGCCTTCGATAACTGATCCAAAGTGATCTGGGTCACATATCACCAATCCCTTCCCCAGCACAGCCGTATGAGAGACATGGTAAGATAGCTTTGAAACCACAGAGGCAACATTATTGGGAATATATAGAAGAAATCATCCGGCGCTTCAAGTCTCATTCCCTTTTGCAGATCATTCTCTCCCTTTTTTTTAACCCTTTTCTGGTCATTTTAGATTCGTTATCAACCCTTCCACGAAACACCGGGATACTTGATTCTCTAGGCCAAAGCATGTTAAACATATATATCATGATTCAAGACATAACACTGATCAATTATCTACTAAGTCTGCATGCAGCACGACAGAAGCGTGGCACAAAGTTTTGTGGCGTCTGTAGCAAGGAAACATGCTTATTGGGTAAATCAGTCAAATCGAAGCCTGAGACATTGAGTGACATGTTTCAGCCTCAATTCAGTGTTCAGCCAATTGGTCAAGCAATTCACAATGATTTCACCTATGCCTCAACAGGAATGCAGATCGACTTAGGGCAAAAGGATCCACTCAGGGGATCGACATGCACTCTACAATTGGTGCTGCATGTTTCAAAAAGAAGAACAGAAGAACTAAATGTAATTACGCAACAATATTTGAGAATATTCCACTAAATATACCTGAAATATCCAGAAAAAGAATGATGATAGATCAACTGTGATATGTGGCACAGTCTGGTGCCGATCACGTGCAATTGCCTTCCCGACCACTGGTCGACACTCAATTTTTTTCGCCGGGGGCAAATAACCTGCATGAGATCTTTGTTTAAGAAATAGAGAAACACACGGTCAGCACCCGCGATACCCTGCATCAGTGCATTCCAGCCCGACACGAAACCCTCGACACCCTCCGCAAGCCGCCACAACCTCCGATCTCCATTCCTCATCCGCAGATCCTCGACAACTCTATAACAACTATATACACCAATTCCCTCGAGCAGCAATCTAGACAGCGTTATACAGCCTACGAGCAATATGTTCGAAGACTTCTCTTTCACATCACCGTCCTCACGGCCCGCCCGACTAGCCCTGGACCCAGAGGACCGCCTCATGGTCGACGGCGACAGCACGTTAATATCGCCTCTCTCGTCCCGCTGCCCATCACCACAATCGCACCGCTTCCGCAATATCTCACGCTCGCGCTCGTCGCACTTCCACCGCTCCCAACAACCTCCCACCTCCGTCCCCTTCCCCTATGACTCAGACCACAAGCGGCTGTCCATCTCGACCCTGACGCAGAAATTGCACGAGCATACTCTCGCCACGCCGACTAACGATGGCCGCTCAAACCAGAACTCGAATCAACGCTTCGCTCAGGGTCCTGGCCAGGGGGGCGGTGGATACGGCTATGACGGACGTTATACGCCCCGCTCCCGGTATGGCGGCTATAGCCACGGACTCGTCCTTACACCACCGGAGACAGATCATTCAGACGATTCAGGCGTAGAAGGTCTCTCCTCCCCATCTGCATCGTCAAATCCCAGTCCGACATTCATGCCGCCAGACCTCCTCTCTGATTTACCCGATTTCGGGCTGGATAGCCACCCCCATCCTCCGAACTCCCATCCGCTCCAGGACCAGAATCAGGACATAAGAATGCAAAGGCAGCAGATTTCCCGGTTACAATGTAACCAATCGGAAGTAGAAGCCATGCAGCGAAGTCTACTAGCAGAGGAAGGGGGATTAGGGGCAGGCGACCCATCGCGTGAAGAAGACGATTGTCACCCGAGTGATCTACCACCACGATTGTCGCCGCGTCGGAGGGCTGTTACACTTGCGAGATCGAGGTTCGGACCTGAGGCTGGTGCGGATGCTAGGGCTCGGAGGAAGAGTTCTTGTGGGGCTCTTTTGTCGAGTCGTGTTGATAAGAGTCATTTGAGTGGGTATGCTGGGGTCGGGAAGAAGAGGAGTGATAATGGGCTTCGACGGAAGAGTCTTGTGAGTGCTGCTTTGGCTTCTATGGTTGAGAGGGAATAAGAGTCAGGGTGGTCGTTTATATTGAGTGATACCCTTTCATGTTTAGTGGTTCAGGATTGAATATAATGTATTGCCAGATCTATATCCATCCATTTTTTGTATATGTAGTACTGTAGATTGTTGGACTTAGTCTGGCCTTACAGTAGTGGTTCAGGTTAAGAATTAAAGACTGGAAACCATGTGAAAGAAGAATAAAGTATCAAGTCTAAAAAGGTCAAAAGTGATGTATGTATACAACCTGAGTCTCAGACTCAGGCAAGAAGTAACAATAATAAAATGTCTCGTAGAAAGAACAAGTCCGAAGAAGAAAAGAAAAAAGAAGAAGAGAAAAAAAAAACCACAAAGGGAAGCAGTCCAATCCAGTCCATCAATCCAAACAATCTGCGCCATATTCATACCTAAACCCAACACCCCCATTCATGAAGTCATGCATTCGCAAAAACGCAAGTAATGAACCAACAGACTCCCAGAGCCCAGAGACTCACAGACATTCATACTGAATTCCCAGAATCCAGCAAAATCAAACACCATCAGAGAATCCAGAATCTAATTCCCAGACCTCCAACTAAAAAACTTGCGGAACCCCTTCCGTTGCGAAAAAGACATCTTCCGCTCATCACTCTTCCGCCTCTGGAATTCAAACCTAGGACTCAAACCCCTCTCCCGTTCCCCAGTCCTGCGCTGCAACTCTTCAAGAGCGCGCGCAGAGCCACTGGCACTCCTCAACCCCATGTTCTCTGCATTAGCAGCTGCAAGTACAGACTGGACGTGCGGATCTAGATAGACGGGATCGTAGCTGTATGCATCTGCATCGGAAGGAGAATGGGGGTGTGAATAGGATGGGGTGGAGGGTGTTGAGTAGTGATTGGTATAAGTGAAAGGTGGGGGTTTGGGGTATGGGTATGCAGACATCGTCATTGTAGAAGGTTTGTTTGAGTCGAAGGGGGTGTAGGGGGGTGAGGACATTGGAGTGGCGAGGGGTGTTTCCTGAGGCGTATTGAAATCTTGTTCTAGTTCGTAGAAGATTCCTCTGTCGCGCTCGTTTACTTGGGCCCATTCACCATTGGCGTAGACGGGGGAACCCGGTTCGCCGATTTCGCTTTCTTCGGAGAAGGTTTGTTGGGAGGGAGAGACGGGGCGGGAGTCTGTTTCTGTGTGCGAGAGAGGTGGTGGGTTTGTTTCCGAGGATGAGGTTATCGTCTGTGGTGATGTGTCTCTGTAAGGATTTGGGCAGTGATTTTGGTAGTCGTCATTGTCGGCATTTGTGTCATTGTCTGTGTCGGCGTCTGTGTCTTGGATCAGGTCGATGTGGGAGGCTGGTTCCTCTTGTACAGATTGGCTCCAGTGGCTGAAGTGTGGGTTGTATGGGAACTCTGATAGAGAGCGGACATGGTCGCGGATTCCGGGTGAGGATGATGGGATATCCGTTGTTTGGGGCTTTGGTGTTGAGCAATCCGGTTGCATCGAAGTAAACAGAGAGTTGGTAGAGTAGAATGATGGCAATGAGGCATCAGTGAGCTGGGACAGGGACACCCGGTCCAGTCCATGCTCGAGGGAGAATACCGAGTCTCGGTTGTCCAGCATGGAGCATCCATCGACGTCTTCGATGTATGAGACGATACGTGCGAGGTCCAGCGACTTGCGCGGATTCAAGATCTCAAAGGAGGCACCACCGTGCGAAACGGTGGGGACGGCCTGCGTGTGAGCCAACATTGAGTCGGATTGTTGAGCTCTGGCTTTAGCTTCAGCCTGGGCCTGGGCTTTTTTTTGAAGCTTTTCACGGAAAGTGTTCTGTTATTGTTAGCTGGTTGCCTTGTTTATGTGTTTCAGGTCACTCACCAATCGTTTCCTGTTATTAGGTCTGACACGAGTCCCGTTCTCTGAGACAACAGTCACTCGTGGGGATTGAGGCTGGAGGTGCACTGTGCAGGGGTGTCAATAAATAAACAGCCAAAGTCAATCTAGTCTGATCGATCACTTACCAGGCTGAGCTTCGCCGATTTCGGGCTCTTCGCTCCACGTTGAGATAACACTGTGCGAATAGGAAGGCGACAGTGGCGGAGGAGTAGATGCGCCGGAGGACACAGAAACAGAAGAAGGAGGAAGAGCAGATGGGCGGTTCAAATGCAACGCAGCAGTCTTTCGCTTCAATTTCCCACCTGCATGATCGACGGGATCCGCAGAAAGTAACTTGCGGTAATCATGGAGCGATAATGACCCCGTGATAGATCTGATGGGTCTCCTCGCGTCAAAGGGCGTACATGCATGAACACAGCTGTCCGGCAGCTCCCAGTTCCCTATCTCGTTCATGATCTGACGAGTCCGTATCTTCTCAATCTTTTTTCTCAACTGGTATATCTTTAGGTGTTCGTCGCTTAGACTAACATCTCGTAGATCGAACCCACTTCTCCACACTAGAAGTGATTCGTCAGATTTGACTGCAAGGGAGTGAGGGGGTAGTGTACCGGTCACAAAATGCAAGGTACGGAGATTTGAGATTAAAAATTTAATGAAGGAGAGAGAGGTGATTAAAGTAGAGACTGCGGGATGAGCGGAGGTACCTGGCTACACAATGTATATCCACATATCCACGTTAAACCCACATGGAAAAAAGACGAACTAGAAGCCAAAAGACCCAATCAGGCTACAAAAGGACCCAATTCAGACGAGTCCAGACTTTTTCAGGAACGCTGGGTCTAGCGAACCGTGGTTGGCTTCTTCATGTAGACGTCATGATGAAAATTTCAAAAGAGCGAAAAGAGAAAGAGAGAGATCAAATAGTAGAAAAGTCGGTGAAACGTGGATATCCAAGCACCCAGAATAAGAAAGAATAAAAGAAATAATAGAGAATAGGATTGTGCACATCTCACACATCACCTACATCGATCTAAGAGATCTCCCCCCCCCCCTTAGTGCGCCCCTAAACCCTTTAGTGCCACACCCTCCCGCATTCCTCCCCCAATCATCTCCCCAAGACACCACATTGACATGAACTACTCACAATTCAATTACCCAGTCGGCGCCCAGAGCGAGGCACCTGTCTTACACTCCCCAAGGCTGAAGCGAGGCAATAGGCGAACAATCGGGCGAAAACCAACTTGGCCACCCTGATTGGCCACTCATTACGGGAGTATGAAGTATTTGCTCGGGCTCTAGGGGCCAGTGGCGACGTGAATTTTCTGCATTACGCGCACTGGGTCCAGACATCAGCCTTGGAAGGGCAAGGGTGTTATGGCGTTCTGCGTGTTATGGAGTACGGCATGTACGCATCATACCCTAACTTGCTCGGTGCATGGTACATGCATTAATACTGTATCTTGCTACTTGGTACCTGAACCGGAGGTAAGGGTCGTTCGTTCTGGGTTTCTGGCGGCGTTACCCGCTGGCTCTTCTGTTTGGGGTATTTTCGCTGTTTCTGTCTGCCGGTGATCCCGTTCATCCAGACTTGTTTCATGATTCATGATTCATGTCTGCGTGGCTGGTTCTGCGTTGGTTTGTTACTGGTTCTTATGGAGGTACCCAGGCCCTTGTTCCTTGGGTAGGCACAAGGCACTCATGCATACTCGAATCATTTGCATTCGCACATGTACGACTGCCCCAGATTAGGGATCATCACACATGCAGAGACGTTCTTTGTTTTAACGGGTTGGGGTTTGGTGATCGCCCGAATTGTACACACCCTCTTCAACACGAAGTGGCGAAGTGCAGCGTTCCGTGACCACGCGATCGGGTCTTTCTATTCTTGTAGAGTGGTCGTTTGCATCTAGATTGAGATTTACTTTGTTTCCGTCGTGTTTATTCAACTTTATTCACAGGACTCTGGGACTTCTTAAGCCATGCACACTAAATAGAAACAGCAATTTTACAAACGTCAATGTGGTATCGAAGCGAATAAGCAAGCGAATAAGAATGTCAAAGATCGAAAATAAGAATAAGAAATAAGCACGCGAAAAAATCAAACTCAAATCGGTCAGTATCAGCCGAGAAGCTTCATGTAGGGGTCTTTAATCCGACCAATACAAGCCCAGCCCCAGTCGCCTGCACTCAGTGACGTTTATACTTCTGTAGAAAAGGTCAGCCACATACCCTGAACCATTGACCGTTGGGAAACCCCTGCCACCCACGACTTGCAGCCCCGGAGTCGGGACCAGTCGGGACAGTCGGGTGTTCGTGAAACCACTCACATCTTCCATTTTGCGCCGATTACTCGGATCCAAAGTATTGCCCGCACCAAGCAGAGTCTGTCCCACAGCCTTCGAAACGCCAATTGCCGGTCTGAGGATGACAGTCGGCGCCCGTTTCCACACAGCCTTTGCTGCTGCCTTTGCACTGCCGCTTTCGACTACTTCGCCTGGTACGGCGACGATGGCGTCGCGTGCTAAAAGGAGATCGCGCTCTAGTCCGCTGAATGCTCCGCGTAGACCTTGGACCACTCCGACCGGTTGATCCGCGTACAGAGAGATCTTCTTGGCTTCGTCTTCGTCTGCGTTGTCGTCTTCGGGTAGGGCGGATGGGGTCGTGAGGAGGTCTTCAGCGCCTTGGAGGACGGTCTGGGTGCCGATGGCTAGTTTGGCGCCGAGCTTGACTAGCTCGTTGGAGGTTGTCTTGGCGAAGGCTAGTGCGCCCTTCTGGAAACTGCGGACTATCCGGCCATCTTTTTTATATTCGCGCATAGGGACCACGACTAGGTCGCGGACGCCGCTGCCGACGTTAACCAGGGACCGGATTGGGGCGAGGCCGGCTAGAACGCCGGGGAGTTGGTTTTGCTTCACGTCTGGCATCCAGATGTCGTTTAGGGTTTGGCCCATTCGGTCGAAACCGGAGATTCCGTAGATGATTACATGTCGTAGAACCATGTCCGCGCCGTCTAACACGAAGAAGTTCATGAATTCGGTTGTACGGCCGGATCGGAGGCCGGCGTAGTCAACCCGCTTGGGCTTGAAGTCTAGTTTGACTTGTACGGCGTTGATTTCGACTCGTTGGAGGAATGGGACGTCACCGGGTTTGCTGTTCTCCTCGGCGCTTTCATCTCTGAACTCAAAGAATCGACTCATGAAGTCGAGGGCGTCTTGGTCGACATGCAATCGGAGTGGAAGAACGGTGGCCTGGTAAAGTTAGATGCTGGTCTGGGCAGTAAAGGCTTGAGTAACTTACTTTTAGGACGATTTCAGACGCAGCTAGCTCTGGAATTGGCTTCACAGTCAGAATTTCAAGGTGAACCATGCTCGTACCACTCTCTTTCTCTCCGGCCTCGTGCATGTAGGTGGCGAACTTCTTCCACGTCGAAGTAGGAACATGGTCGTAGATCTCTAGGTCCTTGATCCGGACATCCAGCGAACTCTGCGTTTCCTCTGAGTCTGGCGGGAAGAGGACTAAATCAGCACAGACACCCTTGAGCTCGAAGGTCATCTTATGGTGCTTGCTCCGGTGCAGACGAAGCTTCTTCTCCCTCTTGGAGGTTGCTCGGCCCTGGCGGCTAGAAGCTCCAGTGATGGTAGTGGAGGTCGCATAACTGCCAGTCTCGCTTGTCAAATCATCAATGTCGTTATTGATCTCGCGGTGGAGTTCCCGTGGGTCCTTGTTCGCAGGAATGCCAATATAAATCGAGTTGAAGAGGAAGTCTCCGATCACGGATTCCTCTTCGTCTTCTGCCGAAGGTGATACTCGAGATCCCCTGGCACGCCGCTCTGTAGCCTTGGTCTCCACATCTTTGACAGCCTTGGAGATTGTATCTCGGGTTCGTTGCCAGTCGTACCCATCAAAGAGATTCCAGATGACATGCACATCCCGCACTCTCACTCGCAATGGACTCCGTTGGAGCTTGGTGTCATTGGAAAGACCGTATGTGTTTTGGGTAGAATCCCATCGATGCGCAGTTCCACCGACGGCGGATTGCTTCGCAAAATGATCATCCTGGAAGTCCAATTCCCCGATGCTTGAAGAGACTGAATACTGGGAATGGAAGCTATCCAGAAGCTCATGTGAACTCGCCTCCATACTTTCACCTGCAACAGCAAAGTCCCGCTTGACTGGGTAGAAATCGCTAACGTATTCAATCTCATCATTCAGCTCATTTTCCTTGTATGGCTCTTCAGAGATGGTTGTCAAGTCATCATGGTCGCTATCGGGAAGAGAATCAGCTGCGAAAGCATCTCCAGTAAACGAAGCAAACATGTCTTGGATAGGCATGACTTCTGTTCGATACTTGACATTGATATTTGGTGGTGCCGGAGGCTGAAGTCCATTGATGATGCTGATAAGCGTCTGAGTCGAATCGGCACACGTCTCCAGAATCAAGAGATCGTCTCTCAACTCAACATCCAGAGACTTGGTGCCACCTTCTCCAAGGCGAGCCAGCTTCACACCAGCTGTTGCTGATGAAATGGACGAAACAGGCACGTAGCCATTGTCTATGTATGCCTGGGATTGACTGCTTTGGGAGACGGCAGAGTCACGTTGATGCAGGTTACCAGCGTTTCCATTGTTAGATACATCATCAATGATCATCAATGATGCCTTTCTGATATCCAACGAGGCTTCGGCAGATTCCTCTCCATCCATGCTACCGACAAATTTGGCGTTGGTGAGAACAGCAAGACCCTTGGCAGGAGAATTGCGAGGGTTCAATCCAACAACGCAATCTCTAAAGACTACTGAGAGTTTGAGTGGCTTTGCAGGTGACTTGGATTTGTCACTCCTTGGTGACCCCGACATTGGCGATGGCATAGAATGTTCCGCAAGATTAGCAATAGAGTTAGCCATGTCACTGGCCAAGTCTCCACTTGTCTTGTCATTGCCAAGTCCAAGGAAGGCCGTAACAGATGGTATTGTGTACTCGACGAGCAGGTTGTGCAGCTTGATCCGGTAGGTGGGGTCCATCTCATCGGGTATGAATCGAGCCATAAGGACCGGCGGTCGTGAATTAAGTGCCGCTTCAAATTTGCTTGGTGGCCACAGTGCCTCTCCCACCAATACTTCGTCGTCATTCCGCTTCACTGTGATTGTTCCGACTTGGGCCGCAGTAAGTGAGGGCATGGTAATGATTGCCACCTCAGCGTCGGTGAGATTAATGTTGATGTCCCCAACGTCGCCGCCAATGTGTACATGTCCGTCTAACTCGCGAAGCAACACCAGGGTAAGAATCCCAGGACGGTCGTCTTCCGGTAGATACTTGGTGACATTTGAAAGACGGCTCAGCTCAACACCCAGGGATGAGAGAGGCTCTAACCCGCTGATGTCAGAAATCACTGCCTTAACGCCTGCCACGGTGACACGAAGAACAGAGCCTTGTCGTCGCTGTCGCAACAGAGTTTCCAACATGATATCGTCTTCCTCCTCGTATTTATCCTTTGACGGGGTGATCAACTTCAAAAGACGATCGAGATCAGGTTCCTTAGGTGCAAAGAGGAATTCAACGCGAATGTTGTTCAAAGTGATCTTGGCCGGGGAATCCGCTGAGTCGTCAAGAAGAAGGGGTCCGAGCAGTTTCGCCTTGTCTATTTGGATGCCAATACCTTCAAACCTGCTAACGATTTTGACAGCAGTGGTGGTGAGTTGGAGACAATGCGTTTCTCCGATGACGTCCAGTGAAATCCCACCAATTCTAGCGTTGACCTTCCACAGCGGCGAATCACTATTCACTTTTTCGGGAGCAAGAGCAGGGGTTTCGAAATGTACACCACGCTTCTTCGGAGGTGGTTGCCCGCCTTTTACCGTGGACACCGATGAGATAGAGCTTCCGAGCTCAAGAATGGTGCTCAACCCACCCATCCACCCCAGGACTTCTTCGAGGCGCTGCACATTGAGATTTACATGGAGCGGCAGCGTAGAGATATCGACCTTGGCCAAGTTTGGTGACTTGATCAAAGCGATCGAGATGTCGCCCGAAGATGCCGCGGTATCACGAGTAGATTCGCGCATCTTTAAGGTTTCGTTGAAAGAGATGAGATCTTCAGAAGCAAATCCGAACGCAAATCTCCAAACACCAAGTTTCAACTTCATAGTAGTGTTTTGGGACGAGATTCGGCCATTCAGATCGGATGCCGTGACACGAAGGATGACATCTTCCATACTATACGAGGGCGGTAGAGGTGAGCCGGAGTCCCCAGAAGAATGGGCATAGCCCGTGACATGTTCAAGAAACTTGACTGAGATATCATGGATGACCAAATGTAAAGGCGGCGTGGGTGGCGGTCGATCGTTGGGCAGTTGCTTTTCAGAGGGAGCTTTTCCAGCCAAGCTTAGAGCATGCAAAACCTTTTGCCCTATTTTTGTCAAAAGCCAACCGGTTGCGATATCAAAGTGCACGGAGACCGAGAACATTTCAACGGCAATTTCATGTGGACTAATGCTAAAGCTCGTCTGGTAAGGCTCTGGGGTCTGGGCATCTCTTCCGAACCCCGGCGACTCGCTTGAACGTCTCTCAAACCTGGTGGAGGCATAAGTCTTGGAAGCGACCAGGCTATCTTCAACCGCAGAATCCCGGAAGCTGACAGTAGAATCTATCAGGTCACTGTCCGCTCTCTGTCTTGGTGGAGTAGGTGAAGGATAGCTGGGAACTTCTTCCTCGAGTGGAGAGAAAGTAGACGGTACCCAGACTAGGATTCTGTCAAGACTGAATATTGGCTTGTTCGTTTCATTGATTCTGTAAATGTCAGGCGATGATGGAGTCGATGCCCTATCTCTGTGCACAAAAGTCTGCTCTTGATGATCCAGAGTCTGATCGACAAAGTATTCCTGTGACGGAGCTGTGATTTTCGGCGTATCATCCGATTCGATATTCACAGAGTGATAATCAGATACGCTATTCTGGTCTCCTGCAGAGTTGTATGATTCCCATGCTCCAGGCATGTTTGGCATGAAACTCTCACTTGGCTCTTGTCTGTTGGGTTCTTGGCTGATTGCACTCATATAGAGGCTTTGTGCCTCATCGTGAGAGAAATACTTAGATTCCATGAGGTCAGCATTGGGAACAGCGTCTTGTAAGCCTGTACTGCCACGCTCTGAGGTTGGAGAAGGTGTATAAGAAGGTTGTGGCGCTGCGCTTATATGAGATCTTTCATTATATTCGTTGTCGTCGTAAACATTTACATTGTGCACGGGCTGTACTGCCTCGTGAGGCTCGGAGCCAGTCTGGCTCTGATGTGAGTCGTAAAGATGGCGCACGTGAAGACTCTCTGGTCGAAGTGAAGCTTGTGAATAGTGTTCAGCATCGTAGCTCAGGCTCATGCGTTCTGGGTTGGGAGACGAGTCGCTTCTTCCACTTTGTGCTAGTTCATTCTCGCTTTGTTGTATAAATGGTGGCTGCCCGTCATCAAAGTCATCGAATTGATTGTCAATAACCGAATCGAGATACCCTGGGTTGTCTTGGAATGGGTCGTCTCCAAAGACCTGAGAGTCTTCGATATATCCGCCATGATGACTTCCCTCGGAATCCGCATCTGAAAAACGGCCGTGGGAGAAGGTTGACGCTTCTAAATCATGTCCAGTAACATTTGAACGGTAAAGGTCTTGCGGTGGTTCAAAGATAGTTGATTGTGTCATGGAGAGGGGTTCTGGGTCCGAATGATCCAGTAAAGGATGTGATGGTGATGGCGCTCTGCTTGATGGCTGACTTTCTTTTGATCGCGTTGTTGTCGGCGAGGGGGAGCCGCAAACCGGGAGTAATTCGAAAATACCATTGGGTCCGAAATCAACCCAACATTTATGTCCACGATTGAAATGAGTCGCTTCCCATTACGGGAAGGAATTCCCTCCTCTGGCTTGGCTGTGTTCTCAGATATCCCGTAGACATCGATCTCCCTGACGGTTAACAGGCCCGCAACGAGGTCCGGTTTGTCCTCTGGCTGCCTTTTAGACATCCCATCCTGTTTCAACTCCATATCCACTCGAACAGAAACATTCTTGATTGAGAGTTGTAACCGATCCACCACACCCCTAACGAAGCCAGCAACGAAGCTCGGCAACGACGTCGTCTCGCTTCCAAGACCAAGCTCATCTTCCTCCTCATCACCATAAGCCAACGGGTCATGCTGTAAGACCTGAGACTGTGACGAAATAGCAGCCCTCAACTCATCCCGCTCCTCCTTCGGCTCAGACTCGAGGAACGACTGCGCCAGATCAGTTGCTGTAGGCACCGCGGCCGAAGCAGACTTAGTTCCTCTCTCCTTCCCATGTTTCCCTAAACTCGACTCGTCCGACGAAAACCGAATATGCACATCGATACCACTGGCCTCACAAATGACCCCGCTGCTGTAGATATCGGCCGGGATGGTTATTCGTAGGAGCTGGATTCTCGCACCGAGCAGTTCACACGACGAAGGAAGGTTCAAAAGCGTCGCTAGTTTCTATCCATATCATAATGAGCTGTCAGTCCTCGCGTTTTCCACTTCATACTTGATGATCAAATGGGACCTTCTCCCCGCGGCCCGCACCAGACATCGATCACCACTCCAACCACGTCCCACTCCTGACTTCACACTCACCTCTGTTTTTAACCCGACGTCTCGTAATTCGACTGTGCTTCTTTGGCCCCAGCGGATGCCCAAGTTGTCCAGGTCCAGCGCCTCGGTGTCCACTAGGCCGACGCGGGAGAGAGCGTACTTGAGCAACCGCTTCTGAAAGAACGATGGCAGAAAGTAGCCCATCGTTAGTGCGAGCCTTGAAATGGCATCAAGGGCTGGAGGAAATCATCGAAAAGAAGCCCCGAGGGGAGTGAAGGGAGGAGAGTTCGATGACGTTCCAGGCAGCTGATAAGGGCGATAAGTGACCCGAGTCAGGCGGCGACCGTTTGTTGACCCAATGTCTTTAGTACTCTGCTTTTCTTACTTTGACTATTTGAAAGATTTAAGCAATACTGTAATAATGAGTAACGCCATGCATGCTTGCTCTTAGGTGACTATATATTGTCTTCACATCCTGTGATCAAGCTAGTCATCAGCATCAAACTCAGCAAACTCCAGGACAATCCACTCGCAGAACTTCTCAAATTCAGAGCCAAAGTCACGCAGTCGCTCGGATTTTAGTCCCTTGCCCATCACCCCATTCTGGATGCCGGTCTTCCACTCGGCCGCCGATTGATCTTCGTAGCAGCTCCACCGGATGGAGTTCTGAGCCAACATCGATAGGCCGACCAAATCCACATTTTCCAATCCCTGTAACGCTTGCCAGAAATCATGTGTCAGTCCATTGCGTCCATGGCCAAGGATTGCGGGGTCATCATTGCACAGCGAAACGGGGACGCCTCTGGATAATAGTGCTGGGAGAGGGTGGGATTTGATCGAGCTGGCGAGGCGGAGGACCTCGTTTGAGATTGGGCAGCATTCAACCAGGATTTTCTTTTCTTTGACTAGGTCGATCAGGAGAGGGTGTTTGTAAAGGGAGAAGCCATGGCCGATCCGTCGCGTGCCCAGAAGGATGGCATCGAATAGGTTGTGATCGGTCTCATCGCCATCACCCAGACATTCACCGGCGTGGAAGAAGAAGGGGATGTCAACCTCTTCTTCTGCACATTGCTTTCGGAACCAGAATAGAACCGGGACCAAGTCAACAAGTGGTCGTCCCCGATCTTCCTGTCCGACGAGATCGAACCCGCAGAACAGATCGGGGAATGCCTGCTTCGATTCAATGCATTGCTTCATACTCTGGATAATGAGGTCATTGGAAAAGCGACGAAGCGTAGTCCAGATCAGTCGAGCATCGTAAAAGTGCTTCCCTTCCTCGGACTCTTTGAACTGATCCACCACCTCTTCCATCACGCGAGCCCACTCGAGGAAGTCAGTGTCAGGCTCATCATTCCCTTGTCTCCTGTACTTGAAGTTGAACCCGATCCGGAATTCCACGTATCGGATTCCATCGGCAGCTAATTGTCCAAGCATACGGGTAAGACAGACTCGGAAGATAGGCTCGTACATAAGCAGGGAATCGATGATGGGAAAGGTATTCTGGAACAGACCCCAAATCGCATCCACTCCATGATGGTGGTGGTATGAGTGCTCGGGCATGAGTACACAGCGACTAGTCAGCCAATCCCGGAACCCCTTCTCGCCTCCATTGGGGAAAGATGAAGCAGCCTTCTGGATCGAGATCAATGACGAAGGCTCGTATGTCTGAGTCCAGATACTTGGCTTTTCCTCTGAAACACTAGGTGGCTGCGATGAATACTGGAACGTCAAGGGCGCAGAGTCCAAGTCTTTCTGTGTGATCAATGGACCCGGGGCAGTCATGTGTATGCCGGGCGTGGAGAAAGCCTGATCAAGCAAGAATTCGATATCGAACATGGCATCCATGTGCGCGTGAAGAAGAGAACCCTTCGGCATCTTCTCCACAATCTTCCACAACTTGGTTTTCTCCATGTGCCCTTTGGCCAGGTTAAACATCACGCCCGGGTAGAGAATCTCATCTGCCTGGTGGGCGGCAGCTTCGTCTAATCCACTGGTCCATACTTCGTTCTGCTCCTGGGCTCGGATCTGTGAAACGATCTTCGATGCCCGGGCGGCTATAGGCGACAGTGATTTGCGGAGGTTTGCATCTGGGGAAATCAGTTTGGCTATACAGGAGCTGGAGGGAGGGTAGGGAACTACCATGACGTCTTTTTTGCTCTTCCACGATTAAAGCATCGCGACCTTTCAGATATTGCTGAATAAAGGGGTCACCAAACTGGGGGATACCCTCTTCGATTTCCCATTCGTTGTCCATGTTGTTGTTAAGAAGAAGTTCGGAGGGGCAGAAGCTCCCCGCCTTTCCCCTTCCGACTGTCTGGGTATTCTTTGTTGTCTGATTCACCTACTCTAAACATTGGAAATTACTATTATTCTTATTCTTTATTTATTTATTTTGATTGGACCAATTTGCCCAAGTCAGCCTCATTAAACCCTGTTATAGTTTCTTCCGCTGACCGTCGGTCTACGAGATATATTGACCCCGGGGTTCGCCGCTAAGATTCCTTGATATAATCTTGTGATATACAATTGACACCGATAACTTGGACAAATAACAGAGAACACAGAAATGAGTGCCAAGCTAACTATCAGCCCGTGGATATCAAGTGGACTCTCGGGCCTTTACCGCTTATCGAGTCTCCAGTTTTTCAACGCTAATTTCACCCTAAATGCCCTTCTGATAATCACACAATGCCCGTTTCTGCGAACTTCCTCTCGTTATTTCAGTCACACAACAGTCGAGGAACTGCTCTAGTGACCCTCGGCCCAAATGCTAAAAATTCTCAGAGCACGCGACCCCACAAACGCGTATAATAAACAGTGCGGAGACACTTTCCAATCGCCTAGTCTGATCTACACGCGACCAATCACCAGCCCGACATGGGTCAAAATGGGTCGGTGGCAAGATATCTCTACCTAAACAGAGCTAGGCCACCGAGATAGTGCAACACTCTTATCAACCGGCTCCAAATCTGTGGTTACATGTGGCTCTAGCTGGCGCTGAATGGCTCTGGGTGGCTCGAGGTGAGACGGGAGCCCCGTCGGCCTGTCCGTTCATTGGAGTGCAGACCCCAGACCTGGACGAGAATGGGGAGGTCTCCGGTGGCTAGCCTTGTTCCTATCCCTGTAGTCTACTTTAATCTTTTTTCCAGAATCCCCGCACAGAGAAATGCCTCGCGTGGCAAGTGGAAAATAGAAAAATAAATTGGGGTGTCAGATAAGTTCGAGATAACTGGCTCTTGTATAAAACCCTGTCTTCGCAGATCTCCCCTTGCTGCTCCGGCGGGTCTTGTCTTCTTTTTGAGTCTTCAGCTCTTCTAAACTGAGTTTGTGTCTGATTCTTCACACTTGAGACAATGGATAAAACCCCAGAGGCTACTACGGCTCCGGCTGTGCCTCATGACCCTGTGTTGGATCCAGAGCACCAACATCACCACACCCATCAGCACCATACTACTTTCGCCGAAGAAGGTCGTACAGATGAAGTCGTCTACTCCAACGATGTTCAATTCGAGAAAGGTGTAGTCCCCGAGCCAACACCACTTGATCACGGCAGCAAATCCAGCTCAAGAGACGAGGAAGCTGGTGAGAACTATCCCCAGCGAACATGGTATCGGCGCGCGATGAAGCAATGGAGACACGCTGTACATGCATTGGTTTTTATTCTATTTACCGGGTGAGTTGATCGAGTCTACTGGCATTTGGAAAGATGGGTATCAACACCCTTGAAACAGAGACTTATGCTTCTTTTAGCTGGTGGATTGCTGGTCTCATTCTGCATCGATATGACCTTGGATGGCTCATCCCATTCCTCCTATGGCTCGCCATCACCCTGCGTCTTATATTTTTCTATATCCCTATCACCATCGTGACGAAGCCTATGAACTTTGTATGGGCACACACTGCCCGTGTGGTCGTGCGTGCCATCCCAGACAGGTTGAGGACGCCCGCAGGCGCCCTGGTATGCATTGCAGTAATCATCATCGGAGCATTCGCCTCCCCAGAATCCGAAGATAACACACGAGCCAGCCGTGCCGTCAGTCTCTTCGGTATGGTCGTCTTCATCTTCGGTCTGTGGCTCACATCCCGCAACCGCAAGAAGATCGTCTGGCACACCGTCATCGTCGGCATGCTGTCGCAGTTCATCGTTGCCCTCTTCGTGCTCCGCTCCGGCGCAGGTTACGACATCTTCAACTTCATCTCCGAGCTAGCTCGTGACCTCCTCGGCTTCGCTATTGACGGTGTAACCTTCCTAACCAGCGATGAATTCTACGCCACCACGAAGCCCTTTGCCCCTGCAAACTTCTTCCTGATCAGCGTTATCCCGGCCATCATCTTCTTCGTATCCATCGTCCAGCTCTTATACTACACTAGTATCCTGCAATGGTTCATCGGCAAATTCGCCGTCTTCTTCTTCTGGAGCATGCGTGTCTCCGGCGCCGAAGCCGTCGTCGCTGCCGCATCACCCTTCATCGGCCAAGGTGAATCAGCAATGCTCATCCGCCCCTTCATCGCCCACCTCACAATGGCCGAACTGCACCAAGTCATGTGCTCGGGTTTCGCTACAATCGCCGGAAGTGTCTTGATCGCCTATATCAGCATGGGCGTCAACCCTCAAGCCCTAGTCAGCTCGTGTGTCATGAGTATCCCCGCCTCCCTGGCCGTGTCGAAGCTGCGTTGGCCGGAAGAAGAAGAAACCCTCACAGCGGGTCGTGTCGTCGTCCCCGATAACGAAGAGCACAAGTCCTCCAACGCCCTGCACGCTTTCTCCAGTGGTGCCTGGCTCGGTCTGAAGATCGCTGCTATGATCGGCGCCACCCTGCTCTGTATCATCTCCCTGGTCGGTCTGGTCAACGGCCTTCTCACCTGGTGGGGCAGGTATCTAAATATCAACGACCCCCCTCTGACCCTGGAATTGATCGTCGGATACATCTGCTACCCGATTGCCTTCCTGCTGGGTGTTTCCCGTAACGGGGATCTCCTCAAAGTCGGCCAGTTGATTGGTCTAAAGCTCGTTACCGTATGTCCCCTTTCATTCCCTATTCGCCTTTTATATCACCATCTAATCATAGTCACAGAACGAATTTGTCGCCTACAACGCCCTCCAGAATGACGAAGCCTATGCTAATCTCACTGACCGCTCCCGTCTTATTGCTACTTATGCGCTCTGCGGTTTCGCTAATATCGGATCACTGGGTAACCAAATTGGTGTGCTGGCGCAGATCTCGCCTGGTCGTGGTGGTGATGTGTCGCGTGTCGCGTTTAGTGCTATGATCACCGGTGCTATTAGTACTTTTACTAGTGCTACTATTGCTGGTCTGCTTATCACTAATGAAAAGCAGTATTTCACTACTACTTAACTGGTTGTTGGTTAATTTGCTAGGTGGATTTTGTTTTTAATATAATATTATATTTGAGTATATACATGTTGGGCCTGTGTGTATTATACTGGTCGTGTCGTCATACTCGTACAGTTGAAGTCAAGTGTACGTTTATATCACATGGTATGTCAAAAATTCCTCTTGATCCATGAAATTTCACTACTACAACCACAAAGTACGCATCTTAACACAAGCATACACCCTAATGCAACAATACACTACACTAACCCCACAAATCTAAGACAAGAGGGCCACCCCCAAAGCCAAAAAAAAAAAGCAAACAACCCAGAATCAAATCTTCAATTCACGGGATACCAAGAACATGCCACGCCTGTACTTGAATGTGCGAAACTCCCAGCGAGTCACCAAATAAAAATAAGACGACAAAAGCAACCAGAAAAAGAAAACTCCCAGGCCCATGGATGTGACCGTTATGCATGTGCAGCACGTTCTCAGACCCCCGAGTGGGCACCTGGACCAACCGACGCCAATGCAGAATGAATACAAAAGGACATGCTATGCACTGTTCAGTCTAATCGTCAAGATCGCGGTGGCGGGCCAGGACGTGGCGCTTGAATTCTTCCTGGTTTGAGTCCCAGAGTTCGGCGGCTTGGGCGTTCAAGGGGCTCGCGCTGTATTTCGTCAGTATATGTTCATGTCCATGTTCATTGCATTGGGCTAATGGGATGGGGTGGGTATGTGCTTACTTGTTCGGTTCACCAAGGAGACTCTGCAAGCTAAGCAGTACGCTCTGGACATTGTAGACGGCACTCCACTTATCCTTGAGGATATCGAGACAGATACGTCCCGAAAAGTCGAAGTTGGGGTGGTAGATTGGGGTCTTGAAGAGAACGGTGGGGGGCGAGTAGGGGTAGTTGTTAGGGAAAGCGAAGGAGAGCTTGAGGGTCAGGCCTTCGTAGGGTGTCTCGGTTGGGCCGGTGATTGTTGCTGTCCACGAAAGGAGGTTGCCGTCTGCGTCCGGGAAGGCGGAGATGCCGGGGGATGGGGAGAGCATGAGCTGCATCAGTTCGGCTTGGAGGCTGCACGCATAAAAGAGATATTGTCAGTATGTTGGTTCCAAAGAGGGGAAAACTGGCACATGGGCTCTGTGCAGCGCGTTTGCGCTGGGGACGAACCGCTTGGTCACGCTTTGCGTGTCGCTTCTTTGGCCGGTGGCGTTGAGCTTGGATTGCTCCAGTGCGTCGGGCGCTGAGTTCTGGGTGTCTTCCATGCTGTAATCCATGTTGGAGGATAAGAGTCAAGGGTCGGAGGTGGTGTTAAGGTAGACTGGAATGCTGGTGTAGCGAGGTTGGAATGACGCCGGATTCGTCAAGTGATCCGCTGAGAACGTCAGATGGGAGGAACCAGAGACCGAGAGACCCAGAGATCGAGAGGGGTGGGAATATTAGAGATTATTGAAGTTAAGAGATAGTTAAGGGTCCAAGTCTGAGTACAGAAAGAAGTCAAAGAAAAAGCCCAAGTGGATTTGTTTACTACTAAGCGCCCCAGCAACGAGACCCCGCTACGAACTTGGTAAGCACAATATGCCATGCCATTCAGAGCCAGCATATAATTGATCTCGGGTAGGGTAGAATAGCTAGAAGGGTTAATGTATAATTTTAAATCTATTTTCAAAGGCTTCGAGCAGGAAATGCAGGCCGATCTGACAGTTAGTGCGATCGGAGTCCATGCGGGTCTGTGCAGTTTCAAATCTATAAGAACTACATAAAGCAGCTATACGAAGTTTACATATACATATATCAAGGATGCTTCGAATCCCTACACAACATGTACAGTACTTACGGCCAGTGGTAGTCAACACACTTCCCGATCAGGATAAAGTGGCCCGCGTATCCCGCGTCCCTTGCGCGTTCAGCCTCATCCCTGCTTCAACCACTCATGATGCCCTTTTAATCTCGAGTATCCCCTGTTAGGTTCAAAGCTCATGGTGAGCTTCCTCCACAATGCAGCATTCGCAGCTTGCTCCGCTCCCAAACGATGTGCCGTTTCGCATCGTGTCCAAGACCATCGGCCAAGGTGCCTATGCCTGGTAAGGCATCCCCTCTTCGTCGCGAACCAGTGCTAACGTGTTTTGGTACCTCGCAGCATCAAGAAAGCGTGCCCACTCGATTCAGATAACCCTGTCTTCGCAGTCAAGTATATTCATAAAGATTACGCCGCCCGCCACGGGAAAATCAGCGCAAGACAGCTACAGTTGGAGGTGACGGTACACAAACATGTCTCTGGCCATGGCAATATCATCAACTTCTACCAAACAGGCGAAGACAGCGTGTGGCGTTGGATCGCGATGGAGTTGGCTGAAGGCGGGGATCTCTTCGATAAGATCGAGGCGGACGAGGGTGTGGGTGAGGACATTGCCCACGTCTATTTCTCCCAACTCGTCAGTGCTGTGAGCTTCATGCACTCCAAAGGCGTGGGGCACCGCGATATCAAGCCTGAGAATATGTTGCTGACCGGAGATGGCAACCTGAAGATTGCGGACTTCGGTCTGGCCGCGCTGTTCGAGTACAAGGGCACGCGCAAGCTATCTACCACGTTCTGTGGGAGTCCGCCGTACATCGCGCCTGAGGTCATTACGAGCAGCACTCGAGGCCAGAACAAGGGATCTGGATATCATCCCGATCTGGTTGATATTTGGTCTTGTGGGATTGTGCTATTCGTTCTCTTGGCAGGCAATACGCCTTGGGATAGTCCCACGGACGATAGCTTCGAGTATCACGAATATGTGGCGACAAATTCACGAACAACAGATGAGCTTTGGCAGAAGTTACCACCGGCCACTTTATCACTGCTGCGTGGCATGCTGACAGTTGATCCCAAGAGTCGGTTCTCGCTGGAGGATGTACGGAGACATCCTTGGTATACACGCGCCAACAAGTTCCTGTCCGCTGATGGCAAGTTGAGAGATCCCATCAATCTTGCTACTTCCATGTTTGAGTCACTTCATATCGATTTCAGCCAGGATCCTCTTTCCCAATCGCGGAAGGGAGCTAGTCGAAGCTTTGACCAGATGGATATGGATATTGATGACAGCGCAAATGCAGGAGGGTTCTCCTCAACACAGCCGGAGATGCTGGGTGGTGGAATGTTGATGGACTGGGACAACCCACAGGAACCAGACGTCTTCTCTTCAACCCAGCCTACCGGGAAACAATTTGCCTCGCAAGATGCAGTTATGGCAGGCCATCTCGAGGACGAGCCGTCCATGTCACAGTTCTCACAGCAGCCTTCAGTGCCAGTGAGCCGTACCCAGAACGCACAGAAGTTCCAGGATATTGTTCCCTCGCGCCCAATGACCCGGTTTTACTCCGCGTGGGAGCTCAAGCTTCTCGTGCCTCTCATTTGTGAGGCACTTCATCGACTCGGAGTTCCCGTTCCGAGTGTCCCTGCTGTTATTGCCGGAGATAGTTCTGCCATGATCCGGGTGATTGCCAAGGATGGTCGGATGTGTCCGTTGCAGGGTAAGGTACTCATCGAATGTGTTTCAGAGGGCGTATTCGAGGTTGAGTTCATCAAAATCAAAGGCGATCCGCTAGAATGGCGACGTTTCTTTAAAAAGGTGGCCATTCTCTGCAAAGAGGCTGTCTTCCGACCAGATGAGTAACAGTGTTGCTATCCATGGATGCCATATACTGTCATCTCTTTTTCTATCTCCCTATCGTGGATTTATTTTTGCTTTAATGTACGAATTATGACTGATTGATGGTGGGAAGATTGGGCCAGGCTGGAGTTTGGCTGTGGGAAACACCAGATATCTGTTTATGTTTAATATGCACATAGCTTGAATCATAGGTTTGATCTCGCATTTGAGTTGCGGCTAAAAGCAGTAGTTCGATCCAGGGTTTGAGCCTGAGCTTAATCTAGTTCTGTTTACCTTCAATAATCAAGTCCAGTGGGATATAGTCCAGTGGATCGGATAAATTTCCCGAGCTTACTCTCACATTGTCACCAGCCCATCACCTATACTTTTGTACTCAAGCCCATAAACCCACGTGACGGTCTGGACTCGCAGATCATCGCGGGGGGGGGGCAAACACAACCTCATCAAAGGACAAACCAACCCCCTTATCCTCAATGCAGTTGTCCCCTCGGCATGGATAAGCTGCCGGTAGAGATTCTATCCAAAATCATCGACCGTAGGCAACCTCCCCAAACCTCCCCGCAGAGCTGATCGGAAAATCAGTCCTCACCCCGCGAGAGAAGGTCCAGCTTCAATGCATCAATAAGACTTTCTTTGACCTCGCCCGCGATAATAGTCAGTGGCGACTACACTGCTATGACCAGTCTTTGGCTGCCCGCCAGGCTTTCCGCCCGGCCCGCGAGTCCGAAAGTTTGCTTTCCGATGCGGCATCGCTGACCAACTTGGGTCAGGACTCGCTGCGTGATCTGATTCAGCCTTCTGTGACCGCTTCAAATGATTTTGAGGATCGCGGTGTGACTTGGGGGGAAAGGGCCCGCGCGGCCACTGATTGGGATTCTTCCGCCAGGGGGGAGCACGTTGATTGGTATTCCGAGTATATTGCTCGCCAGGGTCCTATCTCGTTGACATGGACTCAGCAGCCGCTGGTCCGTAATGGCGATGGGAAAAATGGGCAGGCTTATGAGGTTAAAGGCATAGGTCTGCTTAAGGATTGGAGTTCGGCGAGACAGAATAAGATCGTTGCTCCGCTTGACGATGGCAGTGTGTGCATATGGGATTTAAATCATTCGCATTCTGCTGACTCGCAGGCAAGCAAGGGCAAGATCTTGGGGATTAGTGAGCCCGGGTTGCTTATGAAGAATCTGTCTGGGCGTCGTGATCCTTCTTCGAAGTCTTCGTTGGACTTTATCAACCTGGGTGAAGGCGTTAGTGTGGATTCACTGCGGCAAAGAGCGTACCTTGCAATTGGAAATGTTCTCAATGAAGTTGACCTGGAGACAATGAAAGTAATTTCGCAGCAACGCTATCCGTGGTCCATCTTTGCACTTTCACAGGAAACAGATTACTCCGTGCCTTTGACACTAGCCACAACACTGAGCCTGCAAATATACGACGCTCGACTATCTGCCGTTGAGGAAGAAGAGGCAATCAGCTCACGATGTGAAAAGGTTCTCGGTTCAAGTGACTTGGTTTCAGGCATCTTTGCTCACTCCGATTCGCCCTTACTCAAACTCCAACCAAATGGACAACCACCCAGACGCATTCGCAGTCCAGAACCATCAGAACCGGGAGCCAACTATGCTCCCCTCTTCCAACCAGGCCCTCTTTCCATCCTGCACCCCCCAGCTCCTCATGTAAATACCATTCTCCTCGCAGGTCGCTTCCCCAGCATATTATGCTACGACCGCCGTTTCTTCCCGCGGCTACAGACCACAGTCCATTCCGGAGGTCGATTATGCGGTCTTGCTTCTGTTCCAGCGCCTCGATTCCCTGTCTTCTCAGATGCCACTTACCCAGAATCTCACGCCGTCGTGGCATGCGGTGAATACAATGGCCGAGGCTCATTAGAGTTATACAGCCTGAAGTCAGAATCAGAAAAGAGCTACAGTCCCTCGAACATGACATCTAATCTCAACTCGGAATATAAAAACCGACAGAGCGCCGCCAGTTCCAAGTTGCTGTCTGTGGGTTCTCATGGGAATCGTATCGTCTTCTCTGATGCCGAGGGCAATATCAAATGGACCGAAAGAGATGGTCGTTCAGAGGTCCGTCGGTGGAATATCAATACATCCCAACCGCAGATCCCATTCGGTCGTCGCAGTGGACAGCCAACATCTGGACAAAATGATCAAGACGATGAACCCCGCGGTCTCTGGCCGGGTTCGAACTCTCCAAGTAACAATGAGGTCGCCCGAAAAGTTCTACCAACGGGTGGTAATCTCACTGGAGATGAGCTGCTCGTATGGACAGGCGAGCGTATTGGCCGGCTCAAATTCTCAACCCCGGAGGACTATGAGACGGAACTTGATGACGGCTATCAGTCCGAAGACGATGTATTCATGCATGCCGAAGTCGACGAGGCTACTCGCGAGGCTATGCGACATAAGCGCCGTGATGACTGGGAAAAAGAACAGAGGTACCAAGATAGCATGCGACGTGCGCTTGAGAGACAGGCGGATGAGGTGCGCTGGATGGGTACTCGGGGGTTGGGGCTTGGTTGATAAACTGTGATTTAATTTGTTCTAATACCCTGTATCCTGATTTCTCTCTTTGTCGCGTTGAATGCTATCTTGTAGGTTGGATCAGGCATAGTGGCCCTGAAATTTGAAACGCCGGCTACCTAGACGGTCAATTTCGATTGACTAAACATGTATCACGCACATGAAATGAAACAATCCCCAAGGACTACACTGTAAATAGCCCCTTGCCCGAAGTCCAGTCCCGAACACCAAATTGGGTTTTATAGACCTCGGAGGAAGAATTTCCCCATCTGGTCCCGAGGCTTAACAATCCGCCGGGTCCGGCTCCCCACGCATCACGAGCATTTCTAATGCGCTTGTCAGCCGTTGACTCAGGTTCTACGCGATTCTTCTTTTCCTCTCACACTTTGCATTTTGCTTCCTTCCCAGCTTTCAATTCATACTTACACTTTGTATAATCCTTGTACCCTCCGCTTCGGTACAATCCATCTACCTTGCAATTGCGCAGTGAGGGGCAAAAGTGCCACTCCATACTCCGACCACAATGCCTTCCCCTGCGGATATCGCACACCAATTTGACTCAATTGAGGACACAATTGCAGCATTTAGTGAGTTTCCCGTCTATTTGGACGTTCTCCTCCCCCATCGCGGGCGGAATCCGCTGGCGGGGTACTCCAATTCGACCAGATAACTGACTGTGACGCACAGAGAATGGAGAATTTATCATTGTCCTTGATTCGCAAGACCGCGAGAATGAAGGCGACCTGATCATTGCCGCTGAGTCTATCACGGCCGCGCAAATGGCCTTCCTGGTCCGCTATACAAGGTAAGAGCGCCACCCACCATCGGGATTTGCATGGAATACCTCCAACACATAACCCCTCCTACTTATCTCCCGCCCCGCAATGGCACACAAGCACTACACGTGCAGCAAAGCATATAATTGACCAAACGTACTGACCCTCGCAGTGGTTTAATATGCGCACCGATCACACCAGAGCTCGCCACCCGCCTCGCCCTCCCACAGATGGTCACTGAAAACGCCGACCCAAAGTGCACAGCCTACACAATCACAATCGACTCCAGCGACGACAGTGTAACAACAGGAATCTCCGCCGAAGACCGCGCCCTGACCTGCCGAACACTGGCCTCGCCCACCGCGCAAATCGACTCCTTCCGCCGGCCAGGCCATATCATCCCGCTGCAGGCGCGTCCTGGTGGTGTGCGCGAGCGGACGGGTCACACCGAGGCTGCGGTTGACTTTTGCAAGCTTGCTGGGAAGGCGCCTGCTGGTGTTATTGCTGAGCTTGTTGAGGATGGGGAGGTTGTTGCGGGTGTTCCCGAAATTGGTGGAAATAATGGTATGATGCGTCGTGATGGGTGTTTGGCTTTTGGTAAGAAGTGGGGGATTAAGGTGTGTACTATTGAGGATTTGGTGGATTATTTGGTTAAGACTGAGGGGGCTGGTGTTGCTAATGGGAAGCATTGAGGGTTGAGGTCTTGTTGGTTTTGTCTTGCCCTTTGCTTTTAGGGTTTGTGTGTTCTTGGGTACCTTGTACATCACTACGCCTTCTCCTTGATACCTTTCGATGAATACATGCATATACATAGCGTCGGGTTTATGTTGACGTAGGTTGTGGAATGCACAGTGATTGTAGAATGAACAGTAGTTGATCGCAGAAATGGCATTGCTAGTTTGTGTGGGTATCTATCATTTTCGGCGTGTAATGTACAAAGGGCAAATGCCAGATCAGAAGTGTAAATATCAAAGCTGAGATACTATGCGGTGACAGCAGTCACGCATGCTCTCATCAAACGCCAATGCAATGCAATAAAGGCCCCACCTTGATCAGGTCTCGTTTCCCACTGTAGTATAGGATCAGGGGAACAGAGGAGCAAATAAGCCAGGCGAGTGCCTTGCAGCTATCTGAGCTAGGTCCACTATCGCTTAAGGTGCGAGTAGTCTCTGAGGATGCCCATCATGTGAGTGTTGGTCGTCTTGCCGCTGCGGCGCGGCTTCTTGACCTTTTTGTTTGGAGCTGCGACTCGAGGTCCGACTACCTTATTTTTATTGGTGGGCGTGATGCCTGCCTTTTCGAGTTCCTCCTTGACCGCTGCCGCATCAGGAACCCTGATCTTGTACCAGATCTCTTTGAACTCAACATCGAAATGCTCGATCAAGGACGGATCGTTAGCCCAGACCATCTTGGGATGATCGTCCTTCTTGTTGCGAGTCACGAGTAGCTTCCCTTGTTTCTCCAGTTGGTTTATTTCCTCCTCGACGGTTGGCCAACCCTCCTTGAGCTCCTTGACACTCATTCCGGCGGCAGTAGATTGAGACTGGAGCTTCTGGAGCAGTTGCTCGGCATTTCGAATGTTATGGAGAGGGCGGAACCTGAATGTACCTTCGCCATTTGCACCGCTGGGGTCAAATTCAACCTTTTCGTGGTTCGAGAGAATGCGCCGGAGAGCGTGAACGTAGCCTTGGTCGTGTGCACGGTGCTGAAGAGAAAGGTACGATACGATATCACCAAACTTGAGTGGGGTGTTCTTGGACTTCATGTGCTCGATCGCAAACAACACCTGCGTCATGATATCCTTGCCCGTACCGGTGTTCGCTGGCTGAGAGTAGACGATGTCCGCATCGTGTCGCTTCTTTTTGACTTCGCCAGAGGATGAGGGGGTCGGCGCAGATGATGGGACCTGGGAGCTGCCGCCGGAGGCTGGCTGGTTATTGACCACACGTCTCTGCTGAGGCATCCTGTTCGCCGACTCCATCACACTGGCGTTGAAGTTCTTCAACTGATTCTGAAGGTAGGACATGGTGGCGACGAGTAATCAAGGATCAGTAAAACCGTGGAGATGAAACCAAGAGAGCTTGGTGGACGGCCGGATATTGCCTCGGGTTGACCTAGATCAAGGTCGAGGATTTAAAGAAATCCTAGCATAGAAATGAGGCCTGTGTATTATGCCCAAATAATGAAAGGACAATGAGACACAAGGATGAAGAAGGCGCAAAGAACCCTGTTAACCCAGAAGTGAGTAGAACTGTAGAAGTCATCGATGGATGAGGCAGACAGATGAAGTCACGTGGTACGGACGGCGCTAACCTCCTTTGTCGAACGCAACCAAAGTGCGGAACTGGACGCCCTTGGCCCATCTCTCACATCACCCTTTCATTCAATTCCTTTACCTCTTAGTCGTGCGATCCAACTTTCTTTTGGATCGTCATGACCTGAGGGTTCCCTCGAAGCGCTGTGTGTACTTGTCTCTAAACAGTCCACAGCGCGTCCATTGTTGGAGGCTCAGCTCTAGCTTGCGCCGCGTCTTCATCTTTCTTGATTTCGCCGCCAGAACAGCTCATTGCTGTTGACACTTCGATACCATGGCTGACACCGCCATTCAATTGCCATATTTGGCATCTCACTATTCAGTTCCTGAAACTACGCTTACGAGCTTGACAGAAGCCCCAACGGTGGAGCTTGTCAATCAGCTTTTGCAGTCCCTCACCAAAAGGGCTCATGAACATGACGAGCTCAAGACTGACAAGGAGAGCTTGAGTGTGGAACATGACACTTTTAAACGCAATACTGAGTTGAAGATTAATGCTCTCAAATCCAGTGTTGAAAAGGAACACAAGGAAGTCGAAGGTCTTCGCGAGAAATTGCGTGAATCTGGTATGAATCCCATTTCTCGGCCTTTGGAAAGCTCTATGTTGACTTTACGCAGAAACCACCCGCTCTTCGTTGGAAAAGGAAATTTCGGCACTTACATCTTCATCCACCTCAAACGAATCCGACATCACGTCCCTCAAATCTCGTGTCTCAACCCTTGAGGCATCGAACAGAAATTTACTCGAACAATTTGAATCCAAATCATCTGCTTATGACGAATTGGCACGGGAGCTTTCGGTTCAGCACGAGCAGACCATCGAGCTGCGACGCTCACTCTCTAAGGCCGAGCAACAGGTCCAGGCTCACAATTCGGATTCTAGTCATGCACGTTTCCGCGAACAAAATCTTCAGCAAGAACTGGATCTTATCAACAAGAATAACGAATGGTTTGAGACAGAATTGAAGACGAAATCTACCGAGTACATCAACTTCCGCAAGGAAAAGACTGCTCGAATTTCGGAGCTTCAACGTGAAAATGAGGAGGCAAACTCCACTATCGACCAGCTGAGACGCAGCGAAAACTCACTCAAGAGTCGTCTGGATGAAACGGAACAACGGTATGACGAGTCTCTGGCTACCATCCAGAAGTTGGAGGAAGAAGCCATCCAAGCAACCGAATCGTTCCGTATCGAGCTCGACAGCTCCAATCGACTTGCTGAGTTGCAAGGATCTGCTGCGCAGATGGCCAAGCAACGCGCACAAGAATGTCAACTCAATCTAGAAAAAGCGAAACACGCCGCGGCACAAGAAATCTCTCGTCTGCTTGTGGAGCTTGAGACCGAGACAAAAGAGAAGAACAATGCTGAGTCTCGTATTTCTGAACTTGAGGAGGTGATTGCGCAGGTTGAGTCTGAGACAGCAAGAGGCAGATCTGCAAGCCCTGCTCGTTCTTTGAATGGGGCCGGACCTAGTACACCGATGCGTTCCAGCACCATGCGATTCGGCACTCCAGGGAGTACATTCTCACCGCGAGCCTCGCGTGGCAAGGGTGGTTTGACAGTCACCCAAATGTACTCTGAGTATGACAAGATGCGAGCTGCCTTGGCTGCGGCGGAGAGGAACAATCAAGAATACCGGGCAACGATTGATGAGATGGTGTTGGAGCTGGATTCCACTAGCCCTGACATCGCGCAAAAGGACGCAGAAATCAACCGTCTGAACCAGGCTGTTGTAGATATGTCTACACTGAACGATACGGCCAATAAAGAAAAGGACCATTCGCTGAAGGAGGCACGGAAGTGGCAAGGCCAGGTCGAGGGGTTGGCCCGTGATGGCGATATCCTCCGCCGTCAGCTTCGGGATCTGGGTTCTGAAGTTAAGGTTCTTCTCTTGGAAGTTGCTCTTCTACAGAAGGGCGAAGATTACGATCGCGAGGAGCTTGAGAGAATCGCACGTGGCCAGATTGAAGAATCAGATGCGGATCTGAACGCCACTGGCCGCTTTATCAGCCAGAACCTGACAACTTTCAAGAATCTCCACGAACTTCAGGCTCAAAACGTCAAGCTTCGGCAAATGTTGAGAGACCTCGGTGACAGACTGGAAGGCGAGGAGGCTCGTGAGAAGGAGGCTGCGAGACTGAACGAAATCGATGAACTCAAGGAACTTCGAGTCCGAGCCCAGACAAACTCAGATGAGATTGCCAACCTCACTGCGCAAATGCAAAGCTACGTCAAGGAGCGGGACACCTTCCGCAGCATGCTTATGCACAAGAAACAGAACACCACCGAACAATCTGTATTCTCGCAGTCTATGCCGCTCGGTGCTTCTCCTGGTGCTGGTGAACTAGGACAGGACAACGCTGAAATGCTCGGCAAAGTCCAAGCTCAATTCGACGCCTACCGCGAGGACACCAACACAGAGCATACTAAACTCCGCCAGCAGGTCAATGAGCTTGCTCACGAGAAGAGTAAGCTCTTGTCCGAGATCAGTCGTCTCAATGGCGCAATTACTGCCTCCTCGCGCCGCGAAGAGCTTCTTCGAAGTGAAACAAACATGCACCAAAGCGAAAAGGCCATATTACAGGAGCGTAACTCTCAGCTCTCTGAAAATGCCATCCTCCAAGGAAACCAGCTTCGCGAAGCTGCCGAGAACCTCATTGTTGCCGACGGTAAACAAGAGGAGCTTCAGAAACAATGCACGCAACTTGAAAGGGAGAAGGATCGATTGGAATCGACTGAGAAGAGGTACAAAGAGGAGGTAGAGCATCTCTGGGCTCAAAAGGATGCCTTGCAATCATCGAATACAGAGCTTCAGGTCCACATTGCTGAACTCAAACAAACCGAGCAGCGATTCGAGGCCCTTGAATCTAAGTTGAAGGAAACCAAACTCAAGTTGAAGAGCAAGGAGGAAGAGTACGAAAAGCACAACTTGCGCAGGGATTACGAGCATGAACAATCCCAGAAGCAAATCAACGACCTTGTGACTAGCCTGAGTTCGGTCCGCGAGCAACTCGTGGCGACGAAGACAACGCGAGACCATTTGCAATCCCGTGTTAATGAGCTTACCGTCGAGCTGAAGAGTGCGGAAGAGCGCGTGCAAGTCTTGCCGCCACAGCCTAGTGTTTCCGCCGGTCCCGCCGAGCCTCCCGTTGTGGTTTCAGGATCTGGCGAAGGCAATGACCTGACTCCAGAGGAGGAGCTTTCGCTTGAAGTCTCCAATCTTAAGCGTCAGCTAGACTTAACAACTGCTGAACTTGATCATGCCAAGCAATTGGCGCAAGATTACCAAGCCATCAGTCAAGATACTGAAGAACGCCTGGAGTCGGTCACTGAGACACAGGAGCAGTACCGCCAAGAAACCGATGCCCTCATCAAGGAGAAAGACGAGATGATTCAGAGCCTCAAGGATCGAATTGAGGAAATCTCGGCTGAGTTGACAAACACCAATTCCGAGATTTCTCAGCTTAAGGAAAAGCAAAGCGAGGTCACTCGTCACCAAGAAGAACGGGAGGCACATTTCAAATCGGAAATCGGTCGCCTGAATCAGGTCATTGAAGGCCATGTTGCTGCAGCACAATGTCATGAAGAGGACATGAAAGCACAAGCAGAAATTTCTGACCTTGCCCAGCGTAATTACGATCAGGCTCAGCAAAATTACGACAGGGAATTCCTCGAACACGCCAAGGCTGTCGAGAACCTCCAAGCAGTTCGTAACGAGGTCAATGACTTGAAGATACAAATTGTCACATTAACAACGCAATCCGAAACCTACAAGAAAGACCTTGACCAACAGGGAGAGACTATGAAGGAGGAACGGGCCAAGCATGAGGTCGATATCCACGAGCTGAAAAAGCGTCGAGACGAGATGCAGAAGGAGAACGACCACCTTTACACGCTGATAGAAAACCACAAGAGCCAGAACTTGGCCCTTCGGCGTCGGGTCGAAGGTTCGGATGAAATGTCGGAGAGTAACCAGGTAGCCTCTGACTCCCAAGCTGAAGAAGACATCATCGCCTCCTTGCGAAATCAGCTGAAGATCGTCCAGAACGAATTTGAAGTTGCCGCCTTGGCAAAAGGGCGACTCGAAAAGGAGATTGGCAGGGTTAATTCTAGGTTCCTTGCTCTACAATCTTCATATGATACAGCACGCGAGGATCTCGAGAAGTTCCGCTCCGAATCTGACACTCAGGCTAGAGAGGCGAATGAGAAGCGTCAAAGAAGTATCGATGAGCTGAAAGAGTCCTGCGACAAAACCACCCGCCTCTTCCAAGATCAATTGAAGGAGAAGGAAAACACTCTTCAGCAAAAGTCAGCTCAGGTGGTTGAGCTTTCCACGCAAATCGCACGCCATGAGTTCAGGATTGGCGAGTTGGAGGATGAGGCTGAGGCCAAGAACAGAGAGCTACAATTGCTGCAAGAAAGTCACGACCATTATGCGAAACTCGTCCAAAATAACTCTCACGGCGAAATGGAGCAAACACTTGCCACCCTTGAAAACGAGAAAAACACGGCCGTATCTGAACGAGATGCACTCATTACCGAACGCACTAGCCTTCAGGCCCAGCTCACCGAGTCATCCCAGAAGTTTGATCAGGCCCAGGAGCAGTGGAAAAGCAGACGAAACGATCTCATTGAACAGGCCAAGGCACGTTCCAAGGATCAAACGAATCGTATCAACAACATCTCAGCCGAACTCAAAACGGCTTTGGAGGGCAAGGAAGTCATTCAGCAGGAACTGCAAATCACCAAGGATGAACTGCAAAAACTGAAGGCTAAGGCCTCAGCTGCGTCACATGCATCCGCATCCGCGCCCGCTGAAACAACAGCACCTGCTGAAGCACCAACACCTGCTGCCGCCGCTGTCAACCCTACTCCAGCTTCACAATTCCCCACTGCCACGATCTCAGTCCCCGTTCCCGGTGATGACCAACGGGTCCAGGCCCTCGAGCAGAAAATCCAAAGCCTTCAGCAGAAGATCCAACGCCTCGAAGCTGCCCTTGTCGAGAAGGAACGCCAACACGACGCTAAGATTCAAGAATACAAGACTCAACTTGATAACGCCATTGCCGCTCATCGACAAGAGGTTGAGAAGCTTTCCGCCGGTGGACAGTCTGTTCCCGATATGGCTAGTGGTGTTCCTGAACAAACACCCGCAGCGCCCTCGAAGCCAGAAGACGATTTCGCAGATCGCTTAGCCAACATGAGTGAGCCTGAAGCGTTACAGGTCTGTAAAAATAACAAGCCCATCAACGAAGTTATTAAGAGGTTCCTCCGCAAGAAGGTTGAGGAGAAGGAAAAGGAACACAAAGATAGCATCAGCCAGAAGGACGTGGAATACGCACAACAACTTAAGAAAAAAGACAACGAAATCAAGTTGGCCGGGCAGAAGCCACTCGTGCAGATAAGCATGCTCGAGAAAAGACTCAACAATGCGAATGCCAAGATCGAGGTTGTGAAGATAGCTGCCGCAGAAACCCCAGAAAAAGCTGTGGCTCAAGTCTGGGAGGTCGCACAGAAAGCCCAGCCTGCACCTGCTGCAAAACCAACGGCAACAACCACACCCACGACTCAACCTGCTTCCCCAGCACCGGTTCCAAACCAGCAAGCACCGGTGGCCCCTTCTTCGGCTGCCCCTGCCCCTGTCCCTGCGGCATCCGCTCCAGCTGCCACCTCGGCTCCCCCAGTTCAAGTTTCCCCTAGCCCTGCATCTGAACCGGGACAGGGACAACCTTCCCAGAACCCTCCCGCACAATTCAGTCAATCGCAAATCGAGCAGAACCAGCAACCTTCTAATCTGCCAAATAAACCTCCTGCAGGGAACCCACCAGGGTTGATGCGCGCTCTGCAATCGGGACTTCCAATTGCCAGAGGTGGACGTGGAGGTCGCGTTGGAAGTCAGCAATTTGGCCACGCTCAACAAAATGACCAGCAAGGTCAAACCCAAGCTCAGGTCCAACGTGGTGGGGGAGCTCAACGAGGAAGAGGCGGCCGTGGAGGGCAAGGTCGTGGTGGTCACCAAAACACCAACGTCCAATCTCAACCACAAGCCCAATCCCAAAACCAAACCGCCAATGCTAACCGCGGAAACCTCAACGCCTCAGCTCGCCAATTCATTCCGCAGGGCAACAAGCGCTCTCGTGATGAAGGCTCTGACAATGCCAATGAGGCTGCCAACGCCGGAAAGAGACAGAGAGGTGGCGGTGGACAACAGCCTCGCGGTGGGGGCTCATCTTGAACAATTCCTTCGCATTTCTTTCTACATTTCCTGTTTTTTCTCATCTTTTTTTTTATCAGTACCACATGAACACAGGATTCCCTGCGCTTTTCATAGTCGGTGTTGCATTGCAAAGAGCATAATCGTTCCTTTTGTCATGTATCTACTCCAGTGTATGGCGGCGTTTATCGGATTTTACTTTCAATTGCAGTTTTTAAGAAGACTTTGCATTCTTGTAGACAGATACAGGGGTGATAAGTGTAAGTAACAGGGGTATCATTTGCTCAAAGACAGAAAGATATACTTGAGATCAAAATCCAAAACCACCCACATAATAATCATTTTTTTCTCCCGCCAGCAGCAGGAATAAGCATCCTCGCCAGCACCTCTCTCTCTTTCTGCAAAACCATCAACCTCGCATCCTCAATAACCCTCCCCTCCGGCGCAGGAGCAGGAAGAGGCGCTTGTGTGATCTGTGAGGCGCCAATCACAGCCGGGCTCATGGCTTTCGCACCACGCGCTCTCTTCCTCCGCTGTCCAGGCCCAGAGCCCCAGACTACAAACCATTCACCGACAGGGCCATTGGCAGCAACTTCAACGCCCGAACACACCTTCGAGTGAGACCCGACGTCGGCACCACGGCGGATGATCGCAAGAGCTTCAATGCTAGCAGATGAATGAACATGCGCTCCTGGTTCAATGGTCGATAACGGACCAACAGTGACAAAATATGAGATCCGTGTCACTGCCTCTTTCTTCGAGTTTGTCCCTGTCCCGGATTCGGGGCTTGTGTTTGGATCTGCGGTTCTGGACGGCGACGCTGATCGACTCGATGGACTAGGCGCTGCTCCGATCACGGCTTTCTCGCTGATTACACAGCTGTCGCCGACATATATTGGTCCCTCATATGCGTAGAATCGCGCACGAGGGTGCACCACGGTTCCTGCGCCGATGGTCACCGGGTAGGTGCCCTGGAAGACGACGGTATCGGCGATTGTGGCGGTGACATCGGCTTTTACGGGGGCTTTTGGTGGACCAGAGCTATGAGATGATGACGAGGAGCGGTGTGTATTTGTTGGCGGTTTGAGCGTTGCCATTGTGGTTGTTGTGGGGAGAATAATTTCCCGCGGAGGTCATGATGCGATAGCTCCTGACGTCGGGTATTATTTAGTCAGCTCTATCAGCCGTCCATCTTGCCCACTGGCAGGCAGCATATCCCGTACTTTGCTGCTTTTTATTTATTGATGGGGAAAGGGGGAGCCCTATTCAACATTACGTGAGATTGGTCGAGTATAAGTAAGTAATCAGCCTTGTTTACATTCGATCCAAAGAGACTATTCTGGCCATTGATGATCAGCGAAAATCTCCAGCGGCAGAAGATGGATGCAAATTTGTTGACAATGCAACTGGGTATGCGATGCAAATACGTATGTCGCGGCCTGCTAGGCCTCGGAACAATGGGATCCGTATATCAACACCTTTCCGGCGGGGTATCCAAATCTAAACTCGTTATCTATAAATACAACGCTAACAATCCCTCAAGTATAGAGCCTCTGGACAGTAAAAAACCGTCACTCGTCTTCAACAGTCTTGTTCTTGATCCCGTTCCTCTTCCTCCAAGCTCTCACCCCGCGATCAACCTCTTCTCTTGTCATCCCATCCCTCACCAAGCAAAACGTGACTCCCAACTCTGTCTCCACGTTCCGATTCCGCGCCTCATCATCGAAGAACAGCATCTCCTCATAAGCAACTTCACTTGACTGATGGATCCGCGCGAAATGAGATGTCTTATTACCAGGGAATATCTGAATGTGGTCGAAATAATCTAGCGCGCGAATGGTTTTCGCATTGGCGGCCGGGTTATCGGAGAAAGTGGGAATGATATGCAGGGCTTTGAGCATGTCGCGTGCCAGATCAGGTGCGTGTGTTCGAGATGCCAAGGCTAATGGGATTGAACGGTGTTTACAGGCGTAGATTATCGACGAGACTGCTGGGTAGAAGGCGAAAGACTCACCCCAACTGTTTGTCAAATGCGGGGGTTAGTAGTTGGTTCTTGGTTTGGAAAATATTCATGAGAAGTATAACTAGGGGTGTCAAGCATACCGGTCCACGGTGCGTGAGTTGTTGTCTCGTGCTTTCACAGGGGCACTGACGTGCGTATCTACCCAGAACGGCCACAGTGTATAGTCGAGGTCGAAGGCAATCAATTTCGGTAGTGGAAGGCCGTCAGTGAAGGTCTCCGGCGCCACGGATGCATCTTCTAAAGGCTGAGTGTTTTGTCGCTTCGCTCGGAGCATGGTGTGAGTGAGGGATGATGTAGAAAGAAGGTTTAAGAATCAGAAGGGTGGGGACCATGGAGTTGGAGGAACGAGCCGGGGTTGAGGCTCGGGAAGCACGTGCCTTGGCTTGCATTTCCAAGTTATCTAGATCGACTTTTGTTCCCCGAAATACATGGCTTGAAGACGATTCAAATCTACTTTCAGCATCTCAATGATTGTATTATAAGCTACTCTGTAGAACACAAAAATAAGTCTAAGCACCAGTTCCGAACGTGCACCAGGCGTCATCTCAACACTGCTCGTCTATGATGACAGAGCAGTGGTATTTACAACATTTTTCCAGCTCTGAATTGGTTTCTTAGTCCTGGATGGAATCCTAGATAGAATTCTGCTTTTGGGCCTCCGGAATACATGACTGCATTTCAATCTTAATACCGGTATAAAGCCGGCGGTAATCATTTCGGATAGACGAAGCAAAGAAACGAGAAAAAGTGGGAGTGAACACCAGAAACAGGAAAAAGAAAATGGACAATAGAAAAAGCTAAGACAATGATAGAAAGGGCAAACTCAGTGGACGGTTGCTGTTCAAGTCCAAGCAACCTGTTCATGAAGTTCAAGTCCTCTTTCTCGAGGCTTTCCGTAGCGGCTGTACTACCTTGGCTGACGCTTCATACATGTTCGGCATACCCGTCAAAAGCCATTGTTTTATAGTCTGCACCATGGTTTTTGAGGCATCCAGCCACTTTATATGACCCCAGAACGCTGCTGAATGCAAAACCGTTCTTCCATCGAAACCTCTTCAGCGTAATTCTGAGGCGCTTGATCATTCACCACATCAATCAGATTGGAAGCTGCTGCCAGATGCAAAATCTTCGACGATACTTTATTCCAGTCCACGAGACATTGGGCAGTGCCAAAAAAGAAGATCGCCAATGCCAAAACGCATGATCGAGCAGTGTATCTTATCTTTTGGTACGTGTTTTTGCCAACTACCAGCTTTCTCTGCATGGGCAAAAATATTCAAGGTGGCGTACGTGAAGAATGGTCGTCTTTTGAGAAATACTGTCAGTTCTTCGACAATTTCCCCGTTGATAAAACTATCTCAGAGGCCGTACTCGAGAGACTACATCTTTACAGGCAGAACAAACACGATTGTAACCCATCACTTGGGATTCGAAGAAATTTTCTGGGCTACTCATGGGCGTACTCTTGTAGTCGCGCAAGTTGTGCAGAAGTCCAGGTCCTTTTGCATGCATGAATTCACTGAAACTACTTGTATAGTGCCTTCACTGTCGTAGCTTGTTTTCAATTCAGCGAGTCCGCCAGACACCCCTTGAGCCTTCTGGAGAAAGCGCTTTTTCAGTTTGCTTAACGCATCTCTGTCAATCTTCATGTTTATGCTGGCCACCACTTGATGAAAATCCGAATCGATGTACGCTTTGCTGTCTTCCTGATTTTATATCTCAATCTCAATCTTCATATTTGGGTCAGGTTGCAAAGGGGGATTGTTTAGACACGAGATGCATGTTCTGATGCTGCCGCCTTCCGGATTCTTCTTATCGATGGACTGGCCGATAAAACATTTGAGGTCGTGTAGATATCTGTTAATTTCCTTGGCAGGGCCCATGCCAGCCTCGTCTAGGGCATCGAGGCCTCTTAGACATGGACACATATGTTGGGCTCTAGGGCCACAATGCAGCTATTGAGTAGACCGAAGGACAATGACAAGCTTTATATCGATGCTGGCCGCCAGGTTAAAGTAGTGGTCTTTTAGTGCAGCCATTGTATAGTAATATCAGGTACTGTGTCCCGGTGAGAGACGGAACAGATTAGATCTATGCATAGTATAGCAATTAATGGTTCATACAAGCCTGATTCAGTTAGTTTATATGCAGGTCTATGGATGTGGTTCATTCTGATCGTCTTGTTGTGCATGGTTTGATCTGGCGCGTCGCCTGGTTTCAGTTCCTGGTGATCAACAGCCGCATAGCAGAAATTAATTATTTCGCTACAGAACCTGGAACTGGCATCAGATGTCTTGTCTGCCTCGAATTAGTAGACCCAGGCGGTTTCTTTGTTCTAATCTCTCCCCCTTTATTGTGCCTCACTCAAATCAGCCGCCCAGGTAAATGTGCAGCGAACAACCCGGGTGAACATTTATAATCATATGAAGGTCGTCACTGAATTGTTTAGACTAGACAGTGACCAAGTAAGTAACAACTGAGGCCCGAGAAAATCAGAGCCAATTATATGTACTTTTATGACATGTGTGCTCAATGGAGCTTCAGCGAAGTCTCTCACAATTGTAGAACAGGATGCCAAAGAACTTCGTTAAATCATTTCAAGGTCACAAGCTTTCAGATATCATGATTGTGTTTCATTAAACTGCTAAATGGCGATGAATTAGGATTGTGATGTGAGATACTGGGATAGGCAGAATAGCTCTACTACAGTCTTTTGCACTGTATTTCGGCAAAAGGTATTAAGTTGGGAGATTTTTAAGGACATATACCACTGAACCAGACCAGGAAGACCAACAGGCGGAATAGGGATTCCAGGGTTTCCTCATTTCTTTACAGGTGCGGGTGGTATTAGTGCTGCAATATGTTGTTCATCACAACATGACGATATATAATCAACTCGATAGCCAGTATTGGTTCTGGAATCCCAGGTTGGGTGGTATTGTGAGGTGCGGCTCCGGATATATATAGTCTGTATTCTGAAGTACACTGGTTCGGCTGTACTATAGGCCGTGGGGGGCGCACTCATTTGTGACATACACCTCTTGAAGTCTTTCAAATAACTAGAATATCAAGATACGTCGGTGTGCGGTTTTTTTGTTTCCATTAGGATGCTTATACACCTGACTATCTCTGACCGGGGGCAAGGGTAAAGCATGTACGAGAAGAGAACAATAGAGATCACTCGTGAGTGTCAAGATACAAAGTTGCCAACGGCGTATTCGTCAAACAGGGGTGAAACTAGACGCAAATTTCCAGTCCAGTGCCCAAAGGATTTGCAAACAAGAATGTTATTGATATCAAAAATGAAAAACCAACTCCTTTACCCAGAATTGATAGACCGCATCGGTCACACTCAGGAAGCGCGCCCTTCGGTTTAAACCATGGTTCGTTCCATGTAGCATCCGATGGGACGCAGGCTCTCTTGAAAAGCAGGATCTTTCACCTCACTCGGCTTGATTCCTTCTCCGTGGTTTCGGCACCTCATGATGCAAAGACACGGACCTTCAGATCAACACTACCAGTCGCCAGGACGCATCTAATAGACATCTTGGTTGCATTTGGGTCTTCTTTTGCACTTGATTTGCCAACGTCTGTGCCGTTGGCATCCTCGGATCCGGTATCCTTGATTAACGGGGGTGCCCATCGAATCGAGCTGACGAAGTGGTCATGAGCAGCAATGGTGCGCACACATTTGCATTCTTGTGTAAGATCCCAGCAGCGTAAGGTCTTGTCATCGGACACAGAGAGAAGGTATTTTCCACCGGGGTGGAAAACCAATGCACGAACCCAATTATCGTGTCCAACCAGAGTTTTGATTAGATTTCCGCGGGAATCCCAGAGACGAATGCTCTTATCACGAGATCCTGTGGCCACGAATTCGGCAGACGACGATGCGGCGGGGGGCTTTTTCAGTCCTGCAAGAGGGGCGAGGTGGGGATAGCTCGTTGGTGGGGCGAAGGCAACACATTCGATAACATGCTCGTGGCCTAGGAAGGTGGACTTCGTTTCACCGGAAGAAACATCCCACAGTCGAGGAACTTGGTCATCTCCTGCCGAGAATAGGAAGCGACCATCAGGGGAAGGCGCAACATCTCGAACCCACGATGCGTGGCCCTGTAGGGTCTTGACACAATATCCAGTTGTGACATCCCAAATCCGTAAAGTATGATCGCGAGACGCCGAGACTAGCAGGTTTCCTGACATGGGAGATCCCGCTGCTCCAGATGGAATGAAACGCACTGCTGAGACGCTGTGGTCATGTCCTGGCAGGGTTCGGATATTCTTGTATTCGTCTGCTGGGTCCCACAACTTAATTGTTAGATCCGAAGAACAGGACGCAAGGAGGGTTCCTCCACGCGGTCCTCCATAGTCAACGTCTAGCACTGCTCTTGTGTGTCCTTTGATGGTCCTCTCTAGCTCACCCAGCTCCCAATCCCAAATCTTGATTGTGGTATCTTCTGAACCGGACGCGAGGGAGGAAAATATTGGGTGAAAAGCGACACATGTGACTGGTGAGCGATGCGATTCGAGATCGTGACGCGCTGGGGCTCGCGGCAGCCAGGATGCTGGGTCTTGATTTCGTCGAGAGAGAGATGTGGGGGTTGCAGTGTCTAGTTCAGCCTGCAATGAGGCGCATCGTGATTCTAAATCCATGATCTATACTAGAATGTATCATTAATAAACCGACGTTCTTGGCTTCTGCAATCTTCACACGCACCTTCTTTTGTAGGCGGACAACGCTCGTCCACTTCTTCTCCAGCAGACCCTCATACTTCTTGAGGGTGCTGTCGTCCACGGTAATCGAGTCGCCGAGCTCTTCTCGTAGAGCAACCGAGCTTTGAGGCAGGTTTGCAGATGCTAGATATGCGATGATACCTTTGTGCCTGTCGCAAGAAGCGAACATCAGCAATCAGAACCCCTAAATGAGCCGAGATGGGTCACCTGCAGCTCCTCCGCCTGGCGCGGAGTGAGAAATTGGCTCATAGTTGCAGCGCCTGTATGTGTGTTCCAAGCAATTTGCGCCAATTTCCCCGCGCATGTAATTCAGGCGTTGTGTATGTGTTCGAGTTGGAAAAGTGCGATTTGGGGGGGGGGGGCGGTGTCGGATACGGCGAGGGCGAATTGGATATTGGGCACTAACAAAAAGCAAAACAGGAGTAGCCAGACAAGTCGAGAGACAACTCGGACCAGAAGATCATTCAAAAAGACAAGTTACAAGAGAAAAGAAAGAGAGAAGAAAAGAGAAGCCGATCCACCGCGGGGTCACAACAAACCCGTGCCAAGCCGCTTGTTTACTTCCCGATCTCCAACTGTTTATTTCTTCTCTCCACCTCCCTTGGATGCTCTCATCACTCGACTGAGACAACTCGATTATTTCACTCTCTGCTTGAACTGTTACTCTGGTACACCTGAGTTAGCCTTCGACTTTTGCCCTTTCCGGCATAATCTAGTTGGAGCGCACACCGGACACCCGCAGCAGTGCTGACATCCATCCTGTTCTCAGAGATCGCAGTGGTTCCGCAGTCGCCTAGAGAATTGACGCCAGGATGGCTGACGGCGAAGAGGACTTCTCTTCCTTGCCTCTGGAGGAGCGCTTCGCTCATAAGGTGAGATACATGCTCTATCTCCAGGTCGATTGAACCTCATGACAATGACTGACGGCGTGTTGTATAGGTCTGGAAAGTTCGCAAGGAAGCATACGGAAGTGCAAAAGTTACATTTGAAAACACCGCCGATGAATCAGACCCGGCGTTTGTGCCGTTCCTACAAGACCCCGATTTGTGGAAAGGGGTAGTCACAGATTCCCATGTCGCCGCGCAAGCCGATGGTCTTGCAGCATACTGCGCGTTCCTTAAATTTGGAGGTGCCCAGGCCTGTACAAGGTGCGTGCCATATGCTTCAGTTACGAGAATGGTCAATTCGACCTGAATTTAACTGACAGTTCACTTAGGACCCGTGGATTCACGATTGGCCCAATCGCCGACAAATGTCTGCCCGCCCCGAGAGCTAAACCTGGTGCTCTAGAAGCGATCTTGTTATTTGTGAAATTCGACAAGGCCGATCCGGTATTTGAGGCACTTGTGCCCCAACTCACACACAAACTGCCTAAGATGGTTGCCGCCACATTTTCAGCCTTCACTGCTATCCATCACAACTATGGATGCAAGACAGTCGACCCTAAGCAAACATTGAAGACGCTACCAACTGGATTCGCTCATGCCGATAAGAACGTTCGTACCGAAGTACAAAACCTTGCAGCTGAACTATATCGGTGGCTCGGGGAGGCTATCAAGCCTTTCTTCTGGGCTGGACTTAAGCCCACTCAGCAAGCCGACCTAGAAAAGTTATTCGAGAAGGTGAAACAGGATCCGCCGCCGCAGCAAATAATGTTCACAGCAGCACAAGAATATGCCATGGCCACCGCCCCGGCAGCCGAAGAAGGCAGAGAAGCAGCCGAGGGATTTGGTGATGAGGGCGAGGAAGAAGAGGTTGATGTGTACAACTTGGCAGATCCGGTCGATGTCATGTCTAAAATCCCCAAGGACTTCCAGGACCAAATGGCCTCCAAGAAATGGCAAGAACGCGTGGAAGCGTTGGAAGCTCTTCACAATGCCATTGATGTTTTCAGAATCAAACCCGGTCCCTTCGATGACATTGTGCAGACCTTGGCCGCGAATGTGGGCAACGTCAATATCAAGGTCATGAGTGGCGCTGCGAACTGCATTAGTAAGTTGGCCACTGGTTTACGCGGTGGGTTCCTCGCAAAATACCGCGGTGAGGTCATGAGGCCTCTTTTCTCTCGTCTGAAGGAAGTAGGTGAAAAGGCAAAGCCTTGTTTTGGCGCTTTGGTAGCTGTCTTCGAAACAGCGACGCTTTCGGATTGTTTAGAAACAACTCTCGAATTCCTCAAGGATAAGAATCCACGAATCAAGCAGAGTACATGCGACTTCTTGGTTCACTGCTTGGAAAAAACCAAAACGGTGCCATCCAAGGCAGAACAGAAAGAGATCGCAGAGGCAGGCGGAAAACTCCTGCCCGAGTCCGCACCGGCAACCCGTGAAGGAGGTGCTAAGATACTGGGCACTTTGATGAAGATCGCGGGCGAACGAGCTACATATGCGTATCTTACGGGTGTCGACAAGCTTGACAAATACAAACCAAAAATCGCCGAATACCATGAGACCGCAAAGGTGGTCGCCAAGGAGCGCCCCAAGCCTATCGTGGCACCCCCGAAGCCCGCAGCTCCAGCTGGTAAGAAGGTTGTTGGCAAGAAACCAGCCTTGGGAATGAAGAAACCAGCACCTGCGGCCGCTGCACCTCCAGCGCCCGAGTCTCCGGCTAAACCTGCGCCCAGAGCTTTGCCTTCAAAGCTAGGCGGTGTCCCCAAACCTGGTGGTCTTCCCACTCCTGGATCTGGCCTCAAGCTTCAAAGAAAGTTGGCTGGTCCAGGAGGCGCTGCTTCTCCTTCGAGACGACCCGCTGAACCCCCGTCCGAAGACACCGCACCCCCGCCAGCTGCCCCCAAGTTTGGTCTTGGTCGGGGTCTTGCTGGGCGTCCCATTGCGAAGCCATCAGCCCCTGTTGAACCCACTCCGAGCCCAGTTTCCCCCGCAATGAACGCCATGTCTGCCGCCGATCGTGCTGAGTTGGAGGAACTTCGTATGGAGAAGGAAAACTCCAGCCGAACAATTGAAGATATGAAGTCAGAGCGTTCGAGACTCAATTCAACAATCACTGAGCTCCAGAACCAGAATGCACAGCTTATTGAAGACCACACACGAGATGTTTTGGGCATCAAGGCCAAAGAGACTCAATTGGTCCGCGCACGGAGTGATGCTGAAGCCGCAGAGGCGAATGTCCAGAAACAACAAAGAGAGATCGAACGCCTGAAGCGTGAATTGGCACGCGCACTTCGTCCATCTGCCATGAGCCCACCTAACGCAACATCCGATACCGGTAGCATTGGTATTCCGGAGACCTCTTCGATTTACCAAGAACCCGCCGGAAGCGCACACGCCTTTGCACGAAATGGACTTCATGCCGGATCCCGCTTTGAGAGCGCCCGCCCTCGCAGCATTGTCTCTGCTAGTCCGAGTGAAGAGAAAGAAAACGCCGGTCTAGAATCGCCAGGGTTCGGCAGTCGAGAAGGCCTCGGCCGACGCAAGTTAAGCCCTACATATGGCTACTCGGGCATCGGCAGTCCGACACGCTCATCCACCAGGAACTCCAACACCAACCTCGCCGAAGACGACCAACATCAACCCAGATCTACTGAGCCTGCTGAGAACTGGAAGCGCGCAGCCGAAGTCACAAGCCAACTGAAGGCGAGAATTGAACAAATGAAGGTAAGCATATATCCTTTACACCTATTGATATACAAGGGTGATATCTAACTTGAACAGGTACGACAAGGGCTTTCACGACAACCCGCCCAACGTTAATGACCGAATGACCTTGATCACGTTTATGTCTCTTGTCCTTTATACACCCTTTTTTTCGCCTGCCTCAATTTGCCTCAACTTGTGTTTTTAGGCGGGCGCTTTGATGCCACCGTCTCTTTCTTAAAGCCGGCGATGAGTATTTTCTATTTCTTCTATGGTCGTCTGGGAGCACAGGGTCTGATTTCTGGGTTTCTTTTTGTACTTTTCCTGCGTCTGCATTTGCCATGGACTTCTAGGTCCCTGTAACTTCATCATACGAACCTTGTCTTCTTCTCTTATTCTTGTTCTGGTCCTCATTGTGAAGACAGATTGTCCGTCAGGTGGGATACGAGGTCTTTGGTTCGCCATTATTATGTTTGTGCTATCACTTCCCGTCCGTTCTTCTGTTTCGACGTACAAACTTCGTCCTGTGATATCATTACTCGATTCTTACTTTGATTGTTCTGCGGTTACTGTCTGGCAGAGCTGCATCATCTTGTATCGCTCTCATTTGGGGCTTGTGTGGTTAGAAGGATGGTTGCATTATGTGCCTTAAGATACCCAAGTTGGACAGTATAGGTTTAGGTTGGGGCGAGGGATAGGGAAAATTGATTTTTGGCCAAATGATTCTGCTTCCGGTGTACCTCCGAATGTATGTATATATCCATCAACGTCGTCCCAGGGCGTAGATCTCATGAGAACATCTCACCTTTAACCCATCGAAAGGGGCCAATCATTTATTTTTTGAAGGTTTCAATGGTCCAAGTCCGAGTAGATTGTTACAGTATATCTATCTATAACCCTCGAAAGTGGCGCTTGCTCTTACAGGTAGTCTTTGAATGGCGAGATCATGGCTATCGACAGCATTAAGCATGACAATTTAGGAGCGATACAAAGATAGCCTACAAAGTTTCTAGAAATGGGAAACCAAGGGCCATACTTCGCAAAGCTCCGTAATGTGGTTGGATGTAGACATAGATGCATGGGGTGTCAACCGGCGTGTCTAACCGATATAGAGAACTGGCCCACCAGAATTCCTCCAGGACTGGGACAAGACCCGCCGAGAAAACCGCACACTTGCAAAATTTGCACAAGTTGGCACTCAACCAAATTGAACAAACAAGTTACAATTACAACTACACATACGAAGCAGACGACATGAATGCCTAATTCAGATGGGACTATACAAGCCATCAATAGGATTGAACAGGTAAAAATGCATTCATGGGTATCTGCAGAAAGTGGTACATGGGGGCCATTGGAGTTCGTAAGAGAAAAAATGTCTTTTTTGTTAGAACAGGATCCAAAAAAGGCCCAAGGGCTCTTTCGCACCCATCTAAAGCTAAAAAGAATCGGCCGTCAATAAGTCACCCAGAGCCTTGAACACCTTAATGGTTTCCCATTAAACTTTTTATGAGAGCCGAGCGCTTTTAAAACGATCCCGTCAAACAGACATCTCGGACAAAGCTGCAGTTACACAAGCTTAGACCTTGATGGCGGCATCAATAGCCTTCTGCTTCTTCTCAATGCGGGCGTTGGCCTTGGCACCCATGATACCACCACCCCAGTGGCGGCGGGAGTCCTCGTACTTGTCGGTGTAACCCTCCTTGATGGCGGAGAGGAGCTTGGCGAACTCGGCCTTGTCCTCGGAGCGGGTCTCGGTGAGAGCCAGGACGGCGGAGGTCTTCTTGTGGACGACGGTACCGAGACGGGCCTTACCCTTGACGATGGCGTAGGGGACACCCATCTTGCGGCAGAGAGCGGGGAGGAAGACAACCAACTCAATGGGGTCAACGTCGTGAGCGATCAGGACGAGGGAAGCCTTCTTGTTCTCAACGAGGCCGACGACGTGGTTGAGACCGTACTTGACGTGGTAGGGCTTCTTGGAGACATCCTCCTTCTTCTTGCCCTCGGAGACGGCGGTGGCCTCCTGGACGAGACGCTCCTTCTTCTCGGCCTTGGTCTCAGGGCGGTACTTGGAGAGGAGCTTGAAGGTCTGGGCAGCGGTGTTGCGGTCCAGAGTGGCCTGGAACTGAGCGATGGAAGGAGGAACCTTCAGACGCATGTTCAGGATCTTCTTCTGGCGCTGAAGACGGACATACTCGGGCCACTTGACGAAGCGGGAGAGGTTGCGCTTGGGCTGGATGTCCTGGCCGATACCGAAGTTGCGGGAACGCTTCTCGATGAGAGGGTTCTGTTAAGGGTAAGAGGGGTTAGCGTCTTCAAGACTCAATGCACTCCTAGTGGAAAGAGAAAACTAACCTTAGCGGCCTTCTTGCCAGTGCCAGCCTTGCCCTGGGGGTAGGGCATAGCGGCGGTCTTCTTTCCGGACTTAGGAGGCTATCATTGAGAAAAGAAGATCAGCGTGCTGTCCACCGAATGCTGCATCTTCTTTGAACTCTAAGGAGAGCGACGAGCCAAGCCGTGTTACGGGCATTGGACTCATGCTTCCAGCCAAATCATCACACGATGCAACACATCTCTTTCGAGGCTGTGTGCGATCGGCGGAATTGCTTAGATATCAAATCTGAAGCAGTGCGAATGTGTTTTACGACATTGCAGGAACTAGAATCTCTGATAGAAACATCAAGAGATGATCAAGTACTCACCACCATGTTGTCGACTGGGATCGTTGCGCTGGTTGACGATTGACGGATGAGAAGAGAAAAAGTTCGAGTGGATGCAACTTATGAATTTGTCGTGGGTCGCGCTAGTGCGGTCAGGTGACAGGGTTAGGGTTAGCGCTTAGGGTAGATCCACCTAGTCAGGTGATGAATCACATGATATCAAATTGCCAGTCCATGTAGAGAAATAATGTGTTTGAATAAAGTCATTATTTGGGTATCTGATTGCTCTCCTCATGCAGCTTTCTGTTTCCTTATGGTGTGTAGCCACAGCATGTCCATAATCCGATCACCGAGTCACCATCCCCGAGTCCCGCTAAAGCAAGTCAAATTACATACAACTAAACGCCATAGATACACCAGATCAGATCAAATTATCATCAAAGTCATCTTATGCAGCAGATCCACATCTTGTTTTGAGATTTCAATCACCTCCAAGCCCCAAGTCCAGGCAAAGCACCCCGTCCCAAACCAGCACTAGCGGCCTGGACAGCCTTCTTCTTACCTAACGAACCCTCCTGGGCCCGAACACCAGCAATAATCTTTTCAATATGAGTCTCAACAACAACACCGCCAACAATCATCTCACCCAGCACTGCATGTAGCGTCTCATACCCAAAGATAAGGTCCAATTCGCAGACATTCTCAAACATACGGTCTAGAGACTCAACAAACACCTGGATCAAATCGATAAGAGCCAGTGGCGACTCCGTAGATGTAGAAATCATAATAAACGACAGCGTTGCGTAGGTTCGGTAAGTGATCTGGGTGGGGGTATCGGAGGGACCGGTAGCGGAGGAGCTGGCGCCCTGGGAGAGGAGAGGAGGAAGCGGTAGAAAGTTGCAAGCGCTTGCTGGGCGCTGTGCGACTAGGCGGTATATTTGCGCGATGAGGGATTGCTGGGTTTGAGTGTCCTGGGGTAAGGTGTCATTTGGGATATCCGGCGCGGAGTCCGCGGAGTAGCGGGGCGTCAGCTTGAGGACTTACGAGCTGTGTGTAAAACTTGGTCAGCCGGGGCTGGCCATTGTTATTGAAGACCAGGACTGCGTTGATCATCTTGACTGGCGAGGAAAAAGAAGTGGTTGTAGCGCTGTAGATGCGAGAGTGGCTTATCGATAGTTGCCGTCTTGGCTCGACCTGCCCCGTGCGCCGATCTGGACTTCTTTTTTGTTCTGAGTCTTGATTGTCGTCATTCAAGAAAAGATATGATGAATTCAAGTTCACTGTGCAGGCGACCTGCGCCTAAGAGAATCATATATACAACAATCCGAGCCCTATCCTCCGCCCCCAGTACGCAGAAACGTGAGCTCAAAGATCTCACCCCGTCCGACCTCTGCTACTATTGGGACACGCAACCTCCCCGACCTGACCAATTAGCCTTTGCCGACAAGGTCTTCACTCCATCTCGTCATTCTCCTTTAAAGCTATGGTCTGCAGCCAAATTCCGCACGACACCACTCTCATCGACAGACCCCGAAGTCGCATTCCTTGGCCGGTCAAATGTCGGCAAGAGCTCACTCTTGAACGCAATAATGGGGCAGGAGGTCTGCTGGACATCCTCAAAACCAGGGCGAACGAGAGAAATGAACGCTTTTGGAATTGGTGGCACAAAAGGCGGCGAACATAAAGTTGTGTTGCTTGATATGCCGGGTTATGGAAAGGCTAGTCGAGCTGAGTGGGGAGCGGAGATTATGAAGTATCTCCAGGGACGCAAGCAGTACGTTATACTTCCCTATGGCCTTGTTTTCTCGTTTTGCAAGGCCTACGTCAACTAGGATATATTGTTTCAGCAGCTAACATCCCCACCACAGACTCCGTCGAGCATTCATCCTCATCGATAGCACACATGGCATAAAACAAACCGACGCTGATATCCTCCAAATGTTCCGACACTACGCAATCCCACACCAAATAATTCTATCCAAAGTCGACAAATTTCTCGCGAAAAAGATGAAGTTAATAAAGTCCGGTGTATCACCATACCACCTTGAACGACTTCAGGTTCTGTTGCAGGGCGTCAAACCTATTATTCAGCCTGATTCCCGAGTCTCTGAGGGGCCTGGTGCCCTTGGTGAGATCTTGACTTGCAGTGCTGAGGCGCAGATTGGTCCTGGTCGAATGTTGGGGATTGATGCTATTCGCTGGTCGATTTTGTCTGCTGCTGGTATTGATGGGAGTTTAGAGGGAGTTCGGCCTGCTGAGCCGGTGCCTGCTGAGGACCAGTCGGATTCTATATGGTGATTGCCTTTATGGTGGAGTTTCGATATCATCTACACTTTTGTCGCGATTCTGACTTGACTTGTTGGCGCGACTATACACCATCAAATGTCTGTCTTCATGCAGACCGTCATCTGGCCATTTATAAAACTTTGTATTATATTCACCTGCTACAGGAACATACCATACGATATACCCGAGATAGAAATAGTAAAATAAAGATCATAATCAATCTATTACAGTCCGATAGAGACAAAGCAAAGCATAAAAAGTATGTAAAAGAATCCACCGGACTCAACATGGATATGATGTAGCCGGTATGGCTCAGATAGGATAGGAATTCACATACGCATCAGGCAAAGACAAAAAAAAACGTATCGTGGCAGATGCAAGGGCAAGGGATGATATTTGGGGATACAGAAGGATAGAAACCCTCAAATAGGAAAAAGTTGATATGAGAAAAAGAAAAAGATAACGCCTGGCCCCCATCATAATGCTGCAAGACCAAAGAATGCCGACCACGCTATGCAAAGGTTTGTTCCGATGGAAGACGAGAGCTGTAAGGATGGGTATCGTGAATTGAGAGTTTGGGGTATTGAGAGATCACAGAGGAATGTAGAAAATGTAGAAAGGATGGTTCGTCGAATGTGGTTTGGTGTCAATATTTAAAGCAGACTTGCTTTCAGTCGGATAGATCGTCGTCTTCATCGAGATTTTGGACCTCCTGTCCGCGGGCGTTGACAACAATGCGGGAGGCGAGTTTGCTTTCTGGGACTCCATCGCGTGCAGCGCCAAAGTCAAGTACCTGGGAAGTTTGTTAGCAATAAGCTCTCGAAATATTGATATATCCAACTTACTTCAATGTAAGTCAAGCTGTCACGTTGCACCGCAGCGACGCATCGGCGATCATTGAATTTGACCTGCCACACGCCACTGAGATCAGATAGAAGGTCTCGCACGCAGTCGCCTGTCGTCACATCCCACATCTTCAAGGTACGGTCAGATCCGGAGATGACCTTTTGCCCGTCGTGTTGGAAGCAGGTGATGGCGCCAGTGTGTGCAGTCAGCGTGTTCTTGCAGTGACCGTGGACAGAGTCCCAAATTCGCAGGGTAGAGTCCGCGGCCGCTGAGACAAGGAAATCATTCTGCAAAGCAAGTAGACCAACAAGAGAGGTGTGGCCTTCAAGGTTATAGAGAACAGATCCATCATCAAGGGACCACACCTTGACCATGTGATCCATTGCTCCACTGATGCAACGGTTGCGCTTGTGGTCAAGCACAACGCTGTATACCTTCATAGAATGCCCCTGCAAGGTGTGCAATGTTTGCCCGGTAGATATCTTCCAGACCTTCACGGTACAATCATAGCTACCGCTCACAAGGGTATCGCCATGGGCTGCAATAGCACGAACGGAATGCTGATGGCCAGTGAGAACGCGGAGGAAGTAGGGACAGTCAGTGTCATCGACAAGTGGACCACCCTGGTAATAAACCGGGTCTCCCGACTTTGGGAGTTTCCAAACCCGCAGATTTGAATCCCGAGATCCAGTAATGATCAACGGCTCTTTGGGCATCATTTCAGGCTGGCCATGGATGTTTTTGCCCACGTCGGTTGGAAGGACGATTTGCAAGCACCGAACGGTGGAGGTGTGACCGTGGAAAATCTGAGTACATCTGGCCTGCTCAATATCCCAGACTCGAACGGAGCGATCTGTGGAACCAGACACCAGGGTGTTGCCATAATATTCAAGAGCCCAAACACCACCTTCATGGCCCTCCAGGGTTGCCTTCAACGCGCCTGTTTTCGTATCATATACATTGATGTTGGTATCATCACTTCCAGTAAGAACCTTGTCAGCGTCAAACTGCAAACAGGTGACGACGTGGCGGTCATGGGCACGGAACGCGATGTGTTGCGGTTTTACTTCCGGCTTCATCCATCCCTTGCGGATAGCATCATGGCGACGGTAGAGAACCTTATATAAATAAAGCCCCCGAAGAGAGGGGCTGCCAACTTCAGCATAAGGCACCGCAGCGGCTGCAGCGCTGGCGGCGGCGTAAGGAGCCTCAGAAGCCGCAAGGTCTTTCTTCCAACACAGATCATTGTACTCTCCCCCACTGGATGAGATCTTGCGCTTGGCTAATTTACGGCTTGTAGCACGTGTATTGGCCTTGCGCTTGGGTCGTCGTAACGACGACGACATGGATGGATACGAGGACCGGCTGCTTGACTCCATTCCCAATGGGACAGGAGACTCCTCTCTATCCGCCCTGAGAAACGCCAGGAGGCTGAGATCTTGCTCAGGTTCTTCAGGGCTGTGAGGAAGCTGCCATCCCCATCCCTGTCTGATGGCCCGCTCCAATTCACCGTCAGAAAGAGAATATCCATCCTGGTCAATGAGGTGCTTCCAGGACTTTTCATCTGAATTCGTGATGTGTCTCCACCGCTTGGACACCTGCGCAGCACGGCACATACTTTGGACGTCAAGATATTTGGTGATGTTGAGACTGAGCTCGAGAGGAAGGAGAGCGAGGAAGTCGCACTTCAATGTTGGATTGACCACATCTGCTACAAAATGAAGGGTGGGTTTGGAGCATCGTCGGAGGAACTGATACATAAGATAGGTCTTCATCTCCTCGGGCACCGAATCAAAGAATTCAAGTACCTTGGGCATATCCAAAAGAGAGGGAGGCGACCGTGAGTTTGGTCCATTTGCTGCATCCTGAAGTCGCATGGCCTTGGAGAAGCGGGAGACATTATGATCAAGACTGGAATCCGTATCAACGTCAGGTCCTTCCGAGTCGAATGAGGACTCGCCATGAAGAGCGTTCATTGCGGCAACCGGAGAGAGGCTAGGACTTGGCAGACACATATCTTGTGCCATGGCATTGTCAATTGCGGAGAGTTGGGAGGTAAGTTCTGGTCTCTGCGATGCGGATTCTTGTGTTCCATATGTCGTATCCTGGCTGAAGGAAGACGATTCATGTGCATTGGGGCAGTTCTGGCCCACCTCAGCTGCTTGAGGCTCCTGGTTCCCAGAACTGGAGCGAAGACCGAGTAGTTCATTTTGTTGCACGGCATCTTGATTCACCTGCTGTGGACCTTTGGCTCCGATTTCAGAAGATAGAGGAGACGGCAAAGGAGGCTCTCTGCGAGGGAACACCGAACTGTGGATTCTCTGCCTCGGCGCTACTAGCTCGCCAGACCCACCAAAGTTTGCCTCAGTATCTGGTGTGGCCAGACCAGCGGCAAGAAGAGTTGGTGCCACACCACTTTGGCGGGTGCGGCGTGTAACGGGTTCAGAAGGAACGCGAGATGAACGAGTGCGGGGAAGAGTCGAGGATCGTGGCTCGGGGATGGAGACGGGGGATACGGCACGACGACGAGAGTTGAAAGGATGGCTGGAGGGTTGGCTCGCGATCCTTGAAGGAACCAGCCGCCGGGTGGGGTTGTCGCCCTCGGAGGTGAACGAACTCACAGAGCGTATCTGACCGTTCGCCGCCTTCAACGCCTCATTTTTCTCCTTTGTCTACGTACTGTTAGCATTTCAACCGAGAAAATCGACGGTGAAAAAACCTTACCTCGCCGGCAGCAGTTTTCGTGTCCTCGGGTTCGTTGAAAACTATAGGTCTGTCGCCGATCTTGAACTTGAGATTCCTCAAAGATGCTGGCGTCGGGGCTGAGGCGAGAGGGTACTGTCTGGTGTCCAAATCCTTGACGGAACGCGGGGGTTTGATGACCAAAGGAGGAAAGGAGGTAGTTGTAGTCGTGGTCGTAGTCACCACCGTGGTTCGAGTCGCTGGAGCGAAAGAAAACTGCCCGAGGGCAGCATCCGACGGCCCTTGAGCCAGTTCATCTCTTTCCGGCTCGTCCATTCTATGTCGTGAAGCAGGTCGAGCGTCCGGGCTGTGGGCGACATGTGATGAAAGCTTAGACTTGTTGTGATCGGCGTGTGTCAAATCAGGGATTTGAGAGGTATTGTTCATGGACATGGTGCTCAAGAGGGGAGCATCGAGTAGGAAAGAAGTCACCACGATGTCCAGGTGTTAGAAAGTCGCCCCTGCAAACCATGAGAAAAGATCAGTGCATTTCGGATAAAGTGCAAAGGGGATAGGTAGAAGCAAGGAAGTCAAAGGAAGGGGAGAAACAGTGGCGGCTGACAAGGAGTTGGGGCGGAGAACAACAATTATTCCGACGATGTCATGGCCCAACCTCATTTTTGCACGTTCTTTTATGGTTTCTTTGAGATAACATATGGTATATTATATTCTTTATTATCACTATATTTCACTTAACTATTGCTCTTCCTCCTTTCTATCTCTTCCATTTCCTCTTATCTGGACGGAAGAAATATCAACCCTGTAGCCTCTAGGCCTCACAAGTGGGACTGGGCACACTAAGCCGTTACATCCAGTCTAGTCTAGCCTTTGGCCACTTTGCCTGCACTTTGCCAATTTGCCCGCACTTGGAAACTGCATCTGCCATATATGACTTTTTCTTCCCGGTTTCTTCGGTCTCGCCACATATCACGTGAAGTGGGGGCGTGGCTATATAGATTCCCAACTTGAATTCCAGAAGATCCTGTGGATGATTCATTGGACGTGTTTTTTGTCCTGCTATCTTTCCTTAAATGCTTGGATCTCTGCAACTTCCTAAGGTGGAAACTTCCCCACATTTTCTTCAAGGGCGTGGGCCACCTCTATCATATACTGTGGAGATTTTTATAGAAATTAATGTTCCACACATGGGGGCCTGTCATTTGATATCTTAGTGTGAGTCTCTTCTTATGGAAGAGTCAATCTAGTGCCTTGATGCAAATAACTCTGCTATATACTTGGCCGTAACGTGGTGGCTAATCAACGCTACTAGGTAAGACATACATGTTGTGTTGCACGCTAGATAGGCAAGTAATATTTCAAGTAGTTTTTTTGGATGATGATGATGATGATGATAATGATGGAGCCCCGAGGGATCTACCAACTAGGGTCTGCTTTCTAAAGCTCTGTGACATTGACAGGTCGGCTATAAGGCTGCAAATTAGCCCACAAGTGCTTGCAAGAATGACAAAATGCCTGAATGATACAGCGCTTCTAGAGATGGAGAAACATAGGTGTGCTAATCCTGACTCATAGTTGAATGTCTACTAGCCCTGGTGAAACCCTCTTATTTCATATGTTGCCCTAGTTACAAACACAACAAAGGTTACTGTTCAAGTCGTCTCCCTGTTTCCTGTTTCACAACCTTTAATTCCTTCTCTAATTGCTTAGCTTCATCAACAAAAACGCCGATTTGAAAGAGTATAAATATATATTTAGCAACAGTCTTTGCAACCCCAACAAACCTATTATCAACAAGAAACCATGGAACAACGTAGCTCGTTTGAACTCTTCGCAGAAGCTCGCTTTAAGCTCCAGGATCTCATTAAACGAATAAGCTTTGATCTCAAAAACAACTACTCATTACTTCGCGAGGAAATTAGAGCAGGCCTAGCATTTCTATGCATTTATGTGGACGTTATCAGAGGACTTGACCGTTTAATAGACGAATGTCTAAATTGTGGGCCTATTCGGCTTGTACTGCAAAAATCCACCCATGCCTCTGACCCCCGTAAGGAATCTCATGCTGATCTCAAAAGGGCTTGTCGCTACACTGATGAAACGGTACACATTCTATCGCGTGATCTAGAACTCGATAGGGATATCGAGCCAATTATCCATAGCCTTGAGCTGCTCAACCACCGTTAAGGTTTGGATGGCTCCTTCCCTCGCGAGCATCACCTCTAGAGGTTGCCAAAGCTGGGGAAGACACTTCCCAACTAATGCCAGTTTGGGAACTGAGGACGTTCATCATGGACCTCGAGAGCCTGAACGCGGTCTTTGGGCTCGCCAGGCCCGGGCGTCTGTGAACTCCTCGGTAACCTGGCTATTGCATCTGGCGAATCAGCTTCTTCGTCGTTAATATTCTCTGCTACCTCGGGGGGGGGGGGGGGGGGGCGCTTTGCTAGCTTTTGCGTTGAGTGGATGCCCCTCTGGTAGGGGTGGGTAATATGTCCGACTTGTCTTTTGCGAGGACTTTCTAGTTTGAGTTAGTAGCTATTCAGATTATTTTTCAATATAGAGGGAACGCTTACTGGACGTCCTCTATGAGATGAGCTTTTTTCATTCTTTCCCTGGTGGGCATCTGCTCGGTGATGCCGCAGTAAGCCCACTCTATTGTGTCAATATATCAGCTTGTGTTTATACAGCTGGAACTGGCGTTATAAATACGGAGATTTCCCTATTGAACTTCATTTCCGTCTTCATCTAGAGGCAAATATGTAACTAGAGAAGGGTCGAAGGGATAGTTTTCACTGCAAGTGCTTTTAACTGTGGGGGAATACTCATCCCCCATCATCGGTATCGAAACCTGGTGAATCTCAGTCTCGCTAACGCGAGGCATCTTATCATTTTATCTTGCGTCTAGCAATTCCAAAGGAGTCTCCAGGTCAATGGTTGGGGGGACCAGATGGCTCACTCGCAATCCGAAACTGCATCAGGCCAGCCTAGCCCAGGAAGCATAAACACGGTAGTTCAGATATAAACAGAAAAAAGAACATTCTTATGATATCCACTATCAAATCTCTCACACAACCGAGGCAATTTCAACCAATCCTCAGCAGTAGGGTATCCAATAGTCCCATCATGGACAGCGGCGCGGGCAAAGCCGGGAATCTCACGAAACAAAACCACAAATATGAACTGTCGCTTTTCAGACCCGGCTCTTAAGTGAGGCAACATTTCTTACGAATGTCAGAGTATACGCTTCTGCCTCACCTGGACTGGAGTCTAATTCTGCAACACCAGAAGGTCCATTCTGGGCATGCCTCGAAGATATTCAATTTGACAGGTCTGGGAAATTGGTCTCATTGTAGAGAGAGATCAAGATCAATCTATTCAGATTGACAAGAAGGGCCCCTGCTCAACCAAATAATCCGAATCTTTTTCATCCTTGGAAGCCGAAGGGCTGGCCAACGGGCTTTCCTAGAGATTCGTGAAATGCAGAAAGCTGAAGTGCAGCCTACTGCCAAACCCTTGATGGTGCATTATGCTGAAAATCGAGTAGTGCCGTTATATAAGTGCCCTGATCAGACTCCTAACAGGGAAAGTTCATCGCTCTGTGCCGTTGATCAAATTGATGATACTCGGCGCGAGTGTAGTACTCAGAATGAATATAAGCCTGACTTCATGGTAGGTGAGGACCATCGTGGAATGCACAGAGCTAATTTATTCCTGATAGATCAAATTTGCCAGCTGCAAATTCCCCCAACACGCCAAGTGCTACGAATACCGACATAGCAAAGACAACCAACCGCCTTCCCAAGATCCACTACTGCTACACCTGCCTGATAGGCTACCACTTCGGCAGCGAACTAATAGAAAAGTATAGAAGCTCATCAGAATGCGACAGGCAGTTAGGACAACTCTCTTCGAGGGTATCCGTCGTCGAACGCGATTCTAGCCGCTCCCCTTGGTAAGAACCTATCACATAAATTCAAAGGCCCCATTCTAATTTGATACAGGTTGCACCAGAGATAAAGCCCGAGATCTCGTATACAGTTTCCGAAAACTGGGTCTCCTGACCAGTAGTCTTGGATGGAAAGCTCAAGGGCAATGATCCCAATTCACGTTCGGGACTAAAGGACCTAGTATACTAACTATGGTTAATGAAGGGCTTAATCCGATGTTGCATATTCAGCAATATATAAGTATCAACAGCAACCCCTAATGGAGTGTGTATGGCCTACTAATAGCTAAGTAGTATGGTTTCCCAGTCTGCGAACCTCCTCCCCTTTTCGGTTCGGGTTTCCCCATTCGGTCCACCTAGGATGGAGGATATGGCTACACCTTCATCTGAATCAAGTAAGAAGCGCAAGAATGGGCAAGAAGTTCTGTTTCAGCAGTTTTATGATGGCGATGATATCCAGCGGAGACGAACCGAAAGTCTAAAAGGGCTAAAAAGATTAAGAGGCTCAGGGAGTTTCAGGGTCAGAAGAAAGGAAAGCGAAGGTTGACAGGAGTGTTTGAGGATTCGGATCTGCTTATTCTTAAAGTATTTTTACGTTACGTGAATGCGTTCTTTTTCGAGTCTGAAACTCCCTATCATGGCAGTGTTTACAGGGCAGTCCACAATCTCAAAATTTGGACTCAGCCTCGGCCAAAGACCGCTCAAGGCGTTTTGCTTTTGTTCATGTATAATTTGAGCCGCTGGACATATCAATTTCATATCTTTGTTATGTTCTCCTTTTCATCTCGCTTGAACAACTCGAGGGCGAAATTCAAAAATATGCTTATGAGCTTAAAAATTAGCTATGATCTACGCACATGGGGACATCAAAGAATAACGCGTTTCAGAACCTTGGTAGGGCTCCAAGCTATTGAGGTGGACTATTGGCAATCATCAGGGGTTAACCGCGACCATTTCACATAGTGGAAACTGTCAAACCAAATCTTTGGGTTCAATAGTGTTTCCAGCTGAGAGTTTCCGGGTGTTTGCGAATGTCAAAACCCGAGTTTCTGTGATTGCTCCTTTACATATTCACAAATTCACACAAGAACACATCCTCGGCATCGCAACCAGTTCACAGGTTGACACCCCTCGGGATGGCAGGCCAAACAGGGAAAGCGTCACCTACCCAACAGGGATATTAATCGACAGTCGGCTAATAGATCTCAGCCAGACCAGGATTATCGCTTTTCCGCTCACGGGCGTCTCGTGGGGCACACACGGGCTGGCGCCATGATCCCCCGATCACGAATCTCCTGGACTATTGACTTGATTGGGAATTGAACACCGTGCCGTGCAAGATAAGACACGATATATGTCCGTGCCTGCGTCTGAAACGTTCATCTCCAGGTCGGCGAGAGTCCGTTCAAGCCAGTCTCCGCAACTAAGAGGCTGTCAACCTGTCAACTCAATCCTGGGACCCATGTCTCAATCTGCTTAATCTGCACCGGTGAGACATGCAAAATTACAGGATGTGAGTTACTATTGGGGCAATGGATGTGCAATGTACAGAGAGTACAACGCTGGCACACATGGACCGCGTCGATCCCTGCCAGTTCCTGTCTGTCCCGTCAGGATTCGACGCGAATACGTCTAGGCACTGCCACCAGGGTTGGATTCGGGATAGATATTTGTCACAGCCCGCACGAGGTGGAGGCGTTTATCTGCATCGCTTGAAGCCACGATCGAGAGCCGAGCTGCCCGACGCGCTGGGTCGATATAAGATCGATTTGCCGATCTGCTCGCGGACGCGACTGTGTGTGATTCACAGTGGAGGAGGCGTCTATCGTAGTGGATGCTCCATAGTTCCTCTATGGAATCCACACGCGGCTGCTAGCTCGCGATTTGAATAGGTGCCTGAACATCCGGAGTACGCACGGAGACGCACGGAGTACAACATGGAGAGAGCAAGATCAAGTATCTTGAATGGACAACTGCGGAGAGAAGTGGGTTTAGACAGAAAAATAATTCCCCGTAGCCCTTGACGAGGGTGGGCGTCGATAGCCTCTATTTAGTGTTGGTTTCTGCACCCCGGTTTCCAGAAGACCTTCACGTGTATTCTTAGGTTCAGGGGTAATCTTCCTACTCGGCTTTAGGAGGAATGACAATTAGGTGCATATTATATCAAATTACAGAGTGTATAGTACGCTACATGTAATATAATCTGTCATAACAACACAAGACACACCCCCCTGAATTAGGGCCTTTCCATGGTTAACCAAGTCAAGTACCATAGTTATACTCACACATCTACATCCTATTGCCCAATTGCCCACTTCATCGTCGATCCCTACTAGCTTCTCTGCCCAGTCCAACTTCTACCGAGATCCACCACAATAAATGAAATCAATGGAAATAAATGAAACACCGTGCCACTCTCTCGCAGCCTATAAGATTTCATCTTCCCTCGAAGCCTACAATCCACAGCTGTGGAACTCCCCCTTTAAGCGTGCCGTGAGTCTAAACCAGTCTTAACTCGCTCTACAAAAACAATCCATACCCTGGTATCCCCAATCTTGATTTCTAACTTCCTCCCCGCCTCCGAGACATCTGGTTACTGTACTTCGGTATGTGAAAGGATCAGGACCACCCCCAATTCCACTACTAACATTTGACTGGTGGAGTAGATCGCCAACTTTTAGAAGCGAATACTGGAACCCACTTAACCCGAGTCCACACGCAGAGCTCAAGAGCTCAAGAGTCTATGCGCTGGAGCAACTAAAAGTGTATCCGATGCTGGCACGAGAACGCTCACCAGTCCATATACCACTGCGCACATCAAGCCGCCAAATGGAGAGCCAGGAAGACCTCGGGATGGACCGCAAGGCTTCCAAAGCCCAGCGGTTCTTCGGCACCGAGCTATCACTCCCCGAACATACACAAACATGGGAGAAGAAACAACGCCGACCGAGCTATAAAACACCGCCCAGCAGTTCCCGCAGTGCCCCAAGGCAGAGCATGGGCTTGACGCCTTTTCCCTCGGAGAATGCGCCCATCCCGGACCAGAACCTGCGCGTGCGGGCTTCGTCGCCTCTGTTGGGCGTGGACTACCGATCGCAAGAGGCCGTGCCGCCGCTCCCCCAAGCCCTCGAAAAAAATCCACCACTCTGGTTCTTCGTCAACGCTATTTTCATACTTCAGCTCCAAGGATTCGTCCAAGTCGGCCAAGACCGAATCACTCCAGCCTAGGGTGCGCAATGGATTGGGTCTTGAGCCGCAAGTGACATTCAGCGAGGCGCCGAATCCACCGAAAGAGTCGAAGCGGAAGATGCGTCCTCCCAGAATTGATCTTTCCGTATTGTTCCCAAAGCCTCGGAATACCAGTGCGCCTGGTGGTCTGTTGTCTCCACAACGCATGACCAACTCCCCTTCCCCTGTTTCAACTGTGGTGTCGGAGTTCCCTCCCAATCCTCCCCATATGCCCATTTCTATTCCCAGCAAGGCGGAAAGGACTACCGGCCATTCGAGCAAGAGATATTCGGAAGCACCGCCTCGTCGATCATCCCTTCAAAAGCACGAGCCCCACAAGAGCGAGTCATCTAAAAAGCTCGTTGACAGTTCGGATCTGCCATCTATCGCTGAGACCAAAAACAGCGAGTGGTATGACCAGCCGCTGGAGCGCACGGTAGGAACAAGCGAGATCGATCTGGCCCTGGACAGATACGCAGGCCGGCGCTCGCTCTTCAGTCGCTCCAGTGTATATTCCAACAGCCGAGAGAATCTGCCATTAGAACGGCAACGGACCCCGGAGTCTAAACCGCCCCCAAGGCGCGCTCAAAGCCCCTCTACCAGGGCTAAGGATATGTATCTGAGCCCGACTGCTCGCCCAGAGACGGTTCGTCCTCGCGGCATGAGTGCCTCGCAGGAATCCTGGAAGACCAAGAAGAGCGAAAAGAGCTCGACATCTAAGAAAAGCAACAAGAGCACCCTGAAGAACAAGGATCTGCAAAACTCCAGTGTTCTTTGCCTTTCCTCTTCATCCGAGGACGAGGATGAAGAAATTACTCCCACTGAGCCGAAGCGCAGTGGAAGGAAGAACTACAGGGACAGTGTCGCTACCTTTGACGATGATGAACCTGAGATCTTCACAGCTTCTACAGCAAAGGCGACCACAGCCACAACTCCCACTCTACGCCGCTTTGATCGGCAGCCATCAACCGGCAGTCTCAAATCCCAACCTGAAAAGAGTCAGCCGGCTCCAGCGCGTCGCAAGGCTTCTCATTCCTCTACAGGGAAGTCTTCCACCGGCAAGTCTTCACAGGCAACCCGTCACACTACTCAAACTCGTCGCTCGAGTGGGGTTCCCACCATTGAGGCAGACCTTCTCGCACAGTTCCCCCAGCAGCCTCTTCGCTCCCCTGCAGAGTTGAAGGAACTGAACCGGAGAAGTCGTGTCATTGCTGTGACCCGGCAAGAACAGGACCTCCTCGAGGCCATGCGTGTTCGAAAGGGCAAAGTCACACCGAGTCTCTTCAACTATGGAAACCTCCCCGAAGCAGACCGACGCTCAATCCTCTCAGGTCCCTCGCGCGATTCCTTCTGTGGATCTGATACCTCCTTCCTACGTCTCAGCAACGTTTTCCCGCCATTCAATACTCCCTCAGTGAAAGGTGCAGCCCACTTGGACAATGATGGCACACCCTCCCAAAGCTCAGGCTCTGATACTGAACAGAAAACCGGTAACTCAGTTGCCTCCCCGGGCTTCAGTGCCAATTACTCCGAGAGCCTGCCCTCTCCCGCCACTAGCGGTGCCTCGCCGCTCACTCCCACCCTCCCCATCCATCGCTTCTCGCCGCTTCCGTCCCCCAAGCCGCCCCCGAGGGGACCCCCGCCTGCCATCCCCGAAGATCAAAAGCGACACTCCCGCCGCCGCACTGATAGCAGCGAAGCTATCATGCTGGAAGAGAGCTGTGACCCGAAGAGCAACGGGGGTCTTCCTCTCTGGTCGTTCAACTTCGATTGGGACCAGGAGCGCGCCGGCATTGCTACCGTGCACTGAATCATGGCCGGCCTGGAATCATTCCTCGACATTCACTCAAACTATCTTTCCTATTCTTACCCTTCACTCTCTGTATACCTTCACGTCTTCAAGCATCCCTCTACAATCTTTCTCAGCGATTTTCTTGTCTCATTTGCACCCCAGGTTCTTCATCTCGGACTTTATCATCTACATAGACTTCCTGTCTTCTCCTTACACTATTTCCATGACCTTCTCACTCATGTCTTCCTATCGTGTTTCCTTTGAATTAGCGTCCAACAGGTTTCAAAAACCAGCTTTCATGTTTCACCTGGGTGGTTTCCGCACCCAAAATTCATGTCTTTATATCTCACCATAATACTCCTCAATTGATCAGCCCTCGTTCGCAACTGATCTCCGATCTCCGGTTCTCCACGTAGACCCATAGAAATACGCTCCAGCTGGACCGGTGTTGCACAGGGGATGTACCAGTTGACAGAGTGTGGCTGATATGCAACAGCAAGCCCAATCAGACGGTGGCTGGCTGGGCTACTGCCGACTGGACCAACTCGCAATGCAGCAACTAGGCTGTACAGTAGACAAAAATCATACATGCACTTCTTCGCAGATGGAAATATACGAGAATACCGACGAATGACAAGCTCTCAACACTGAGGGGGCAAGGAGACGTGGGCCCGGTGGCAGGCCTTGACGTCACATAAGGCCGTAGGGGCTGGGGGTCAAACAAAGACTACATTTGAAGAATGCCTAAAGGAAACTAGCGAATCTTGCCTGCCCAAGCCGAACATCTTGCTAAGTACAAGTAACAGGAGAGACCTCAAGTTCGACTCTTGGTCTGGACCCGTGACCCACACCGCCCATTCTCTATACAACCCCGGATTGCGACTTGGCTGTGTTATTGCGACCTTTCTCTTCACTTTCCAAGTATTGACTGCCTATTCTCTCCTTTCTTCGCTTCCGTGATCGTCCTCGGGAGCCCTGACATCAGGCCCTAAGGAAGATCTCCAAAACAAGCCCCTGGTTCGCAGATCGGCCACAGCTTGCCCCCATACCTTTTTTTTCCCCAGTTCCCTCCTTCTTCTAGCCACTAGTCTCACTTTCGCGTCCTACCTGGGAATTATCTACCCCCTTTCCCTGCGGAATCTCCTTCGCCACGGTTTATAGCTCCGGAACACGCGATCGCGATCGAAGATCTTCGTCATGGCGGATCGCGCTCAACGTCAGCCCTCTGGGCTGCGGGCTGTAGCTAATAACGCACCGTGGGTTCTGGTACGAGTTATCTGCTGGCATCACATCAGTGCTGGCATGTGTCTGTGTTTGCTGCTAACCTGTTCTCCTTATAGCTGACCGCGGAGTCTACTGCGTTTGTGCTGGTAAGTGGTTTGTTTGCGCGCCGACGACATTCTCGCGATCGTATCGATGACTGACCTCTGCTTCCAAACTACAGCTTGCCCATTATTCTCGAGTTATGCCCCCCGCCGGCGGGAAACGCTACCTTACATCTACGGCCGTCTTCCTAGTCGAAGTTGTCAAGCTGGCCATCTCCCTCACAATGGCCCTCTATAACGTTTCGAAAACCGCTCCTCCCTCCATGCCCGCCACCTCCCTTTTCTTCTCTCTCACAAGCGCGGTATTCTCCGGCGATAGCTGGAAAATGGCTATCCCGGCTGGTCTAGACGTCTTGTCTAATTCGCTTCTCTACATTGCGCTGTCGAACCTGCGCGCTGCGACGTTCCAGGTTACTTTCCAGCTGAAATTCTTTACAACGGCCATCTTCGGTCTGATGCTTGTGAGACGGAGTATTACAGCCCGGAAGTGGGGCCTGCTCCTGTTGCTCGTGGTCGGCGTGGCGTTGGTGCAGATCCCCGATGCAAGCACTGAGCAGATGCTGCAGGATGACCATGCGAACCACTATTTCCCTCGTTCGCTGGAGGAGTGGAAGGCTGTCAAGCAAGGCTCCGGCTCTGGCAACTCTGGCAGTAGTCTACACAAGCGGTCTGCCACGTACGAGGGTATCGAAGAGGATATCCTTACTGCTGACCCGCATCTGAACTCGACTATTGGCCTCCTTGCAACTATCGGTGCAGCTTTGGCTTCTGGGCTGGCTAGTACTTACTTTGAGAAAGTGCTCAAGGACAGCTCGAGCCATATCTCGTTGTGGGTTCGCAATGTGCAGCTGGCTGTTTACTCTATCTTCCCTGCTCTCTTCATTGGAATTGTTTTCCGTGATGGCGAGAAAATTGCCGAAGATGGCTTCTTCCAGGGTTACAATTGGGCGGTGTGGTCTACCATCGCTATCCAGGCTCTTGGTGGCATTTTCTCAGCCTTTTACGTCAGCCATGCGCAGAAGGATGCAAGGAGTTTGGCGACAACCGTCAATATTATCCTGAGCATTATCGGGAGTGTTTGGTTCTTTGAATTTGAGCTTACTGCAAGCGTATGTCCCTTACCTGTTCGGTTCCTTGGTTTGCAAGGCCTCACATATGACTTTCAAATACTGACTGAATTAGTTTCTCCTGGGCTCGGCTGCAGTGCTGGTAGCAACCCACTACTACGGCAACCCAAGCTTCACTCCCACAGTCGGCGGCTCTCGCCCGCCTCCAATTCGTGTCGACACGTACGAAAAGGACGTCGGAGAACCCGACGGCTCCCCTGTCGTTCCCACATCCAACGAATTTTCTATCAAACTTCCAACCACTCCATTCCTATCAGACGGTGTGTCATCATCTCGTCCGACTTCCCCAGCGCCAGGCCACGCTAGGTTAAGCTCTAGCCGGAATGTAAGTACAAGCAGCTATTTCGACGAGAAATAATTGCCATTGCAAACAATACATTACTGGTCTGGGATCAGCTTGACATGTTCTCTTTACGGGAAATGATATTGGATGCCGATAGAAGCAGAAACAAATGCGGTGTTCGTTGAATTGCCACAAATCAACACTTTGTAACATTCTTTGGTGCTCGGTACTGGCCCTCCATGTTGGAGTTGGCCGCTTGCTCTTTGCTAGCCTCTTGCATGTCCATTCGCCGTCCGGGATCTCCATCTTTTTCTCGGTTTGGCTCATATATGCATATATACGAAGCAATGAAATTCTTTCATATACCCCAAATCATTTACCGTGTCTGCTAGTCTTGCAATAGTTACTTAGTCCCGGTACGTAACATGAGATTGGGTGTCCACGTGCTATCACATGGTCACCTCCCACGGACCAGCCGTACAGCCCTACCACCGTAGTTCAACTCACTTCATCACACTTACTCTCAATTGGCCAAAATAGAGGCATCATGCGAAGGTATCATCAATCACAGCCTTTCAAACCCTTCCATATCTCCTCCCAACGGGTCCCAGCTATACCATATCAATCCTGCCCATACCAGAGTAGAGCAGAAGCTATCGACCAAAGACTCGTCGAAGGCTCGCAGCAACAACGACACAGCAGTCCATCGCCACAACGGCCTTTCAGTACTCTGGCACCCTCTCTCCAGAATGAAGATCCGGGATTGGATGCTTTTGGTAGGTCTTCCATCCCAAACCCATAACATCTGCTGATGGACTAGATCTGGAATTACTAGCTCAGAACGACGGAGAGATGGCGAATAATGATGCAAATCTAGGTTCCCTTCAGTTGACTTTCCAGTGTGGATCTCAGCCGGAGAATATCTCTCGCTTCTTTCAGCGTGAGTTGGGTTGATTTGACTACGGATTGATTTGCGGTGTTGCGTGAGATGTTAACACGCAATAGCGAGTTCTAGTATGACTCCTTACAGCGGCGAGGCGTCTACTTCGTCGGATCATGGTCCCAAAATACCGCTCAGCCCATTGGCATTCGTTCGTCAGAGGACGGAGGTGAGGCAGATGGAACAAAGGGATCTTGAGATGAATCGGGGTTTATACCATGTGGAGGCCACACAATCCTCGCCCCAGTATTTGGCTACCCATCCGAGTCCTGGGGTGATGACTGGAAACCGGCGACAAGGACCTTTCATTCATATCCCGCCGTCCGTTCGGGGCATTGTACTCGTTTCCGTTAACGATCTACCGGAGAATTATCGCTCGATGTTCCCTTTTCCATTGTTCAACACCATCCAGTCCAAATCCTTCCACGCTGTCTACAACAGTAACGACAACATCGTTCTGTCTGCCCCAACGGGCAGTGGCAAGACAGTGATCATGGAACTGGCCATCTGCAGACTCCTCAATACTTTGAAAGACGAATGCTTCAAAGTTGTCTACCAAGCACCCACAAAATCCCTCTGCGCCGAAAGATTCAGAGACTGGTACTCGAAGTTCTCAACCCTGAACCTCAATTGCGCAGAGCTAACCGGTGACACGGATCACATGCAACTGCGCGCTGTGCAAAGCAGCCAGATAATCATCACAACACCAGAGAAGTGGGATAGCATGACGCGGAAATGGAAAGATTACGGGAAGTTAATGCAACTCGTGAAACTATTCCTCATTGATGAAGTGCACATTCTCAAAGAAACTCGTGGCGCAACTCTCGAGGCGGTCGTATCCCGCATGAAAAATATCGGATCGAATGTTCGCTTCGTCGCGCTTAGTGCTACTGTTCCCAATTCTGAGGATATAGCTACTTGGCTTGGGAAGGATGCCACGAATCAACATATTCCTGCGCACAGAGAGCATTTCGGGGAGGAGTTCCGTCCTGTGAAGCTCAAGAAGGTTGTTTATGGGTATCAGTCTACTCTGAATGACTTTGCTTTTGACAAAGTCTGTGGTTCGAAGTATGTATCCCTTTCTTCCTGGACTTGCTGCTTAGCGGGGTATTGACGAGGTTTTGAAAGGTTGCCAGAGGTCATTGGGATGCATTCGAGCCAGAAACCCATTATGATTTTCTGTTGTACTCGCAACTCATCTCTTTCGACGGCGAAGGAGCTGGCTCGTCTTTGGACGATGACGAACCCGCCAGCTAGGCTTTGGAAGGGACCTGTGAGACCCCTCGATACTCATAACGATGACCTAAAGAGTATTTATTCCGTTCGTTTAACCCTTCTGATTCGGTTCTAATGGCAAATAGCAACCATCGCCGCGGGTGTCGCATTCCACCACGCCGGCTTAGGACCCGCAGACCGCCACACAGTCGAAGCAGGCTTTAGAGATGGACACATCAGCGTGATATGTTGCACATCAACCCTCGCAGTGGGCGTCAATTTACCATGCCACCTGGTGATAATCAAAAACACCGTCAGCTGGCAAGAAGGCGGCTGCAAGGAGTATTCTGATCTAGAGATGATGCAAATGCTGGGCCGCGCAGGACGGCCTCAATTTGACGACAGTGCAACGGCGGTTATCCTCACTCGAAAGGAACGGGTGAACCACTACGAGAAACTCGTTTCTGGGTCGGAAAGTTTGGAAAGCTGTCTGCATTTGAATTTGATTGATCATCTCAATGCTGAAATTGGGCTGGGGAATATCTCTGATATTGATTCTGCTATCAAGTGGCTTGCTGGGACTTTTCTGTTTGTTCGACTTCGGCGCAATCCTACTCATTTCAAGCTGAAAGAGGGTGCGAATCAGGAGGATGAGGATGAGCTCTTACGACAGATTTGCAAGAAGGATATTCATCTCCTGAGGGAGGTTGGGCTTATTGAGGCTGATAGCCTTTGCTCGACTCAATTTGGCAATGCCATGGCTCGGTACTACATTCGCTTTGAGACGATGAAGGTCTTGTTGTCATTGAAGCCACAAGCAACACTATCAGAGACCGTGAGATTCATCGCTCCCATGAAACTACCTTCATGCTAACAATGATAATATAGCTCACCGTGATCTCCCAAGGCGACGAATTCCGTGAAGTCCGCCTGAAAGGAGGCGAAAAGTCCCTGTACCGCGAAATCAACCGTGATCCCGGCATCCGATTTCCCATAAAAGTCGATATAGCACTCCCATGCCACAAAACCTCCCTCCTCTTGCAATCCGAACTCGGGGCAATCGATTACCCAGACAGCGATCAACTTCAAAAACACAAATTCACCTTCAATCAAGACAAAACCCTCGTCTTCGCCCATGTCAACCGACTTGTCCGCTGTTTAATCGACTGCCAAATCGCGCGTGGAGATTCAGTTGCTATCCTCAACGCCATGGAACTTGCTCGAAGCTTCGGTGCTAAGGTCTGGGATCACTCCCCTCTCCAGATGAAGCAGATTGAACAAGTTGGTGTCGTGGCTGTTCGGAAATTCGCTGCTGCTGGTATTACCAGCCTTGAAACTCTGGAAGAAACGGAGGCTTATCGGATTGATATGATCTTGAGTAAGAATCCGCCTTTCGGGGCGAAGTTGTTATCGAGATTGAAGGGGTTTCCTAAGTTGAGGGTTGCGGTGAGGATGCTGGGGAAGGTTTGTGGATAATTGCATATCTGGTTCACTTTTGCTGATCATTGATACAGGAAGTCAAGAATGGGGGTGTGACTCTCCGATTCAAGGTCGAAGTTGCTTTTATGAATGAAAAGATTCCGACATTCTTTCAGCGCCGGTCTGTTTATGTGTGCTGTTTGACCGAGACGTCTGACGGCCGCATGGTTGATTTTCGACGGACTTGTGCGAGAAAGCTCCAGGAGCGCTTGGAGATTGATCTTTCTGCGGAGTTGATGAGTGCTGAGCAGTTTGTTGTTTGTCATGTCATGTGCGATGGCATTGGTAAGTATTTTTTTTACCGTATCCTGACCTGTGGCTAACAGTGAAAAGCTGGAACGGGGAGGATGGCTGAGCTCAAACCCCAGCTTTCGCCTTCGTTATTTGCTCCTGTGCGAGAAGGGTCTCCGACTCCCGTTCATGCTCGTCGCCCAACGGAAAACATCCGTAGGATAGTTGGTACCAACACTTCGAGACCTCGCCAAGTTGCGAAAAATCTTGCCCAAGGGCAGGCCACTCGTTCAAATGGCCCCGTCTTGATAAATGATACTCCCAAACCCCATCGAGACTTGGACGATCTCGACTTCGATGGCGACGATCTACAGCTGGATGATTTCCTGGTCGTCAATGGCCGCACAACCAAACTCAAACATCATTCCAAGCCAATGTTTCAGCCAAATGATGAGATTGACTGGTTCTCGATTGATACCACCCCAAGTCCGTCCCATCGGGGAAAGAAGGCTTCAAACTCTCGAGAAGATGGATGGGCCCCAGAAACGGGCGAACAAGAAGACGAGAGCCCTGAGCCAATCCGACTTGCCAATGGAAAGTGGGCTTGCAATCACAGGTGTAAAGACAAAACAAGGTTTGCAAGATTCATTGCTTTATTCAAGATCAGACTGACTGTCCCAGTTGCAAGCACTTTTGCTGCCGAGATGGCTTGGACAAGCCTCCAAAGCCAGCGAAAAAGCGGACTATTCCTGCGAACCCAAAGGAGAGTGTTCTCAATCAATTGACGATTTCTGACAGTAACACAAAAGTCACTCCCTTAAACAATGCGCGTACGGGAAGCCAAGTGGCAAAGCAACGGAATGGCCAATCCAAGAAAGCTGACAATCTCTCAAAGGCAAAGAGCTTGACATCCCAGGTCGGAAAGAAAGCTTCAATCCAAGGAAAGTTCGCTCTATCAGACAGAAGCAGAAGTATGTTTTCAAACAAGACCAAGCGAGTGTTGAGCCCAATGAGAATCCATTCGAGTGACTATGGTGACGACGACTTCAGCGATCTTATCTCTCCGTCCTCCCTCCTAGGAGAACCAGGTAACAGCTTTGCAAGACCAGACTCGCCAATGACAGAACCACAAACACAAAATGCTTTCACGGCTATGAATTCCAGACCAAAGAAGCATTCAATAAGTTCAGCACCGTCTGCTCCCCAGGCTGAGTCGTCCTCTCTTGGAAGCCAAACCAAACCATCAAGCCCCCAGACTCAACACGAGGTAATCGAAATTCAGGATGACACATCCCCGGAATCTGTGAAGCGAGCAGTCTCAAAACACAGGAAACTTGCGAAGCAAAGCACACTCCCAGTCACAATGGAAAGGAATTCGGCACGCAACCTGAAACGAAAGGCAAGTCAAACTGAGCCCAAGGACGAAGAAAGCCAAGGCGACTCCAGGCGACACTCTTCTATCTCCTCTTTTCTGATGCAGCCTTTGAAATACATGGGTGTTCGAACACCACACCCACCACAGAAGGATGCGCCTTCTTTCCCCATGGATGAAGCTGACATGGCGCTCCCTGCTGAATGGCATGATGATGATACTTCTGATTTGCCTGATATCTTCAATGATATCATTGATTTTGACTAGGTGATGGATTAATTGTTCTTTTTATCTTCCTTGCTTCATTCTCAGGGGAAGTTTTACGTTGTTGTATGAGTTACGGGTAGGCTTCCATCTCTATATATTACTTACTGGGACTGTATGTCTTTGCCTTGTTATATTTGATTTGCATCTCGAATGGTTGGCATGCGATAATGTTAGTATATCATAGACATGAGTTAGATATGTAGGCATCTGTTAATCGAACTGGATACCTTTTTTGCGTTCTTGTTGATATCTCTTCGGTCTGGTACTGACCGAAGACCTGGAGTCTTGCAGCAATTGGCTCATGTTATTTGGACCTGGGCTTGGGTGGGTATGTTCTGTGGTCGCTGTTGATTCCGATTCCTGAATCTTCGTCGTCGTCGCCGTCTTGGTCGTCACTATCAGGATCCTCTGAATGCACAGCGTAAAGCTCAGAAGGAATCCCATTTTGGCCTGGATCAAAATGAAGCTCACTGCTGAGGTAGGCCTCAACGAGAGTCTCCATGCCGGCAGGTCTATCTTCACTAAAGTCAAGTCTCTTGAGCATATAGCAATTCTCGAAAAAGTCTAGGGAAATCTTCCACTTAACCAGCTGATCAGCCGTAACAACCTCAATCAGATTTTCTGACAAATCAAGTTCGCGCAGGTCTTCCGAGCTAAGTCGGATTGCCTCTGCGAGCTTTGACAAAGACTCAACTGTGAGGCAGTTGCCCTGGATGTGCAATTCAACTAACCGGCTGAAGCCATGGAAATTTTCAAAGCCTACATAGCTGCGACTCTGAATAGAGACATCTATGATGTCGTCGAGATCGCTATGTGTTCGTGGTCACTGACATGAATCGCAACTGTGGGATCTCGGGCAGATTTGTCGGCCCTTGTTCCTCCTGGGAGTCATCTTCTCTATAAAAGATTTAGCAATGATTAGAATTACTTGGACTTAAAGGTTCATAACAGATCTCTGGAGACTACGCCGGCAAGTTCGCTGCCCATCGTCGTACGCTGTAAATCGTTTGGTTTCGTATACATGTTGAGTGCGGGTATGTACGGAAGAATAATTCATGCGAGTCATGATTGAGATAGCTCAGTGTGTTGATAATGAGTTTGGTTCTGCGGCGGCTGAATGAAACTGGTAAATGCTGAGGTATTCGATATCTTAATGAAATCTGATTTGTGTCTACAATATCCCCAAACTGCATGAACCCTTTTGTACCTGAGTAGCCCTGCTATCAAATTTATAGTTACGTCCTCTCACGTCCCCTAATAAGGTCCAAAAGAAAATGTCCCAAGGTATATGCACCATGGACGGGGTCAAGGTGAGCTAGGCTAAGATGTCGAAGAAAGATCACAATGCCCATCATCTTGCATCGGGAGTATCAAACATAGTAAAAGAATCCAGATTGGACATGTCCCTTTGCTTTTGAGACCATTGGACCGATATGAGACACGAGCAAGGAAATAGTTCGTCTCGTATTTGGAGCCTTTCAACGACTGAAAGACATGAGTGGCAAGAAAGAAATCTTATTATCGATAGTGTTCTAACATAGCTAGATGCTCAGTCTCTTGTATATTATCAATATAATTATGTATCCCTTTCTCTGTCGGTATATCTTATGAACAACTACCACTGCAAAATCCCTCGGGTAGTCAGCCCTAGACCTAGATAATTGACATTAAATACGATGAAAGATCTCAACTAATGATGATAATGCAATGAAATAAATTGAAGCGGTATAGTACAGTACATTGAATCCGACATGCAACACCAAGACGGAGCATCAAACGAGATATGATGACAAGGAATACCAATCAGGCACCTCCAATACAGATATAAAACAAGCCCAATTAACTGGGTATGAAGCACCAAGTCAAGAGAAAAGAAGAAGCCTACTCCATCTCCATCCTCTCTCTAACAAGCTTCTTAATCTTTCCAACACGCTCCTGGCCCCCGTGATACTCGCGAATCAATTGAGCCGTGGACAGCCCCTCAAAAGCAGCCTCATCAACAGCCTCGCCCCTCTGAACCGCCATCTCCAAAGCCTCAGCCCTGAGATTAACCTCGCGACCCAGAACCCTCCCCTCGCGTCGTACATACTTCTCGGCCCAGCGCGCCTCCCGCTCAGCATCACGCTCAGCGCGGGACATCACAGCCGGCCGCTCAGAAATAGCACTACCGAACGGTGTGATGATGCGCTCGACGACGTGGTGGACGTTTTTGCTCTTCGGCGCGCCGGACGAGAACTCGATTACGTCGCCGTCGCGGAGGCTGTTGCGCGGGTCCGAGACTAGGTAGCTCGTTTCCTTGGGGTAGTACTTGCCGATGTGGCGGTCGTAGGTGTTGTGTCTGTGGCAGACGCGGACGGTGCGGTCCATTCGGCCGACGGAGACTACTGTGCCTGTCTTCAGGACTGAGGCGTAGGCGCGCAGGCGGGGTGGCAGGGTTAGGGTGTCTGGGGTGTTTGTCGGTTTGGGTTGTGTGCTGGTTGTCTTTTGGCGGGTGATAGTTGTGATTTGGGGAGTTTGGAGGAGGGTTGGGCGTGTCACGGACAGTGGTGTCATTGTTCGGAGTGGCATCGCGGCCCGGAGGAAATGGTTTGGTGCCATTGTGTTTGGCTGGGTGCCTAGTGGCTGCTCCCTTGGTGGATTTGGGTTGGATTGGGAAGGGACTTTGAGCTAGGGAGGCGGATCGCTCGGAATTGGTTGTGGTGGTGATGGTACTCTCCCAATGGCTGTGAGCTTGAGGTGTTTGAAGTTGAGATTTCGAGAATTTCTCGGGGAAGCATGTTTGCACTGTTTGCATCGTAGTATATAGATCTGATCTCCGAATACGTACGCTGTGCAGTACTTAGATTAACAGAGCCAATTGGATTGTGAATTGTTCTATTTGGATATCTATCTATTCTTTTGTTGGCTTTGGCCCGAAGTCGATGAAACGTGAATTTCATGGGCTGTTCCTATGTCCTCCAAGTTCTCTACGCGTCAACACGCCTCGAACATGTCCTACAAAGCAAACATGAATCTCCGCGTAAAGTACTGGATTAATTGGCCAGTGGCCGAGGAATACACAATTGAATTCAAGACCAACATGACGTTGCAGCCGCCTGTCCAAATACTGCAAGTCTCAGCCCCATGGGTAACGCCCAGCTGAGGAAATGTTGGACGCATCTTGGATGGTCTTGATCACGCTTGAAGGGGGTTTGAGTCTATGAAGGTAGTAGACCGCTACCATAAACCATGCAAATCTCTTTCCGATCTACAGCAGTGTCCATAAGGGTTTCAACGCACACCTCTAGTCATCCAGATGATCAACCTAAGGCACTCGAAAATGGCCACAGAAGAAATGAGAAAAGAAAAGAGAGGCCAACTTCAGGCACAAACAATGTAACAAATAGATGTGCTTGAACAGAAATTGTCTGATGCTTTATGGCAGTGTCAACAGATTTCTGGCCCCGGTTTTAGTATACAAGGAATGATACACTACACCAAACCAAAGCCGAAGGGGGGCGGAAAAAAGAGGAGTAGAGAACTTCAAATGCATACAAGTGTAGTCTAAACCGAATAACGTGGACTATATCTGCAATTATTCCTAGAGACCCAACACAGAGCCGAAAACCCCACGCATCCAGAAAAAAAAGGCAACAAGAAAGAATAAAAGGAGTTACGAACTCCAAGAAAATAGCATTCGCCTCATCCATGTTCGTGAGTGTCTAAAAGGGGTTTATCCGGAAGGCCCGTTCAGATGGCCAGAAACCGGTACTGGCACAGAGAAAGATGAACTATTACGTGGCTTTGTTGACAATGCCCTCGCCTTGTGCTCTCTTGACTTGGAATTTGTCGGCGGAGTGGGCTGAGATGCGGGTGAGTTCGGTGACGAAGGATTGGCCCCAGAAGGCACTGTGGATGTTAGTCTATATTAAAATACTAAGACTGGCTGAACAACTCACCTGGTGTACTTGGACACGTATCTGTCCAGCTTGGCGAAATTGAGTGCTCGCTGTTCGTCACTCATGGTCACGGCTTCTTGGTAGGCACCTGCGAGTTCTTCCGTGTTCCAAGGGTTGACAATGATGCTGCCGTTCAGACTTTGGGCTGCACCGGCGAACTCGGAAAGGACCAGGACGCCATGGCGCTTTTGTTGTGTGGCGATGTATTCGTAGGCCACCAGATTCATGCCGTCGCGAGTTGACGAGACGATACAGGCATCTGATACGGCGTAGAGGGCAATAAGTTCGTCGAAGTTGACGGACTTGTGCAGGAAGTGAATAGGTTGGAATTCGACCGTGCCTGGTTCAATTAGTGATTGCTCAAGCTGAAATCGAGAGAGGACTCACCGAACTTTCCGTTGATCCGACCAACCAATTCATTTACCACGGCTCTCAGATTCTGGTATTCCTCGACATCTTGTCGACTGGGAACAGCAACTTGTACTAGAACAACCTTTCCAACCCATTCTGGGTGGTCGCTGAGGAATACCTCGAGGGCATGCAGCTTCTGGGGTACACCCTTGATGTAATCAAGACGGTCAACACCGACCATCAACTTGACGCCCTGGAACTTCTGTTCGAGAGTAGCGATGCGCTTCTGGACCTTCTCTTTCTTCAATCCTTCTTTGAACTTCTCGGGGTCAATACCAATGGGAAATGCTCCGCATGTGATGATCTTGCCCTGGAATTCAATCCCGTTAGGTGTAGTTGCAAGACCACTAGCTCTGTTAGTGACAGCCTCCAAAAATCCGAGAGAGTAAGCTTACAGTAAACGCGAACAACTGCTCAAGAAATGACGGGTGTAGTCGTAAGTGTGGAAACCGATAAGATCGCAATGCAAAACGCCCAAAAGCAATTCATTGCGCACGGGCAGAATTCGATAGATTTCACTGCTAGGGAACGGAGTATGCAAGAAGAAGCCGATTTTAACATTCTTCTTGCTGTTACCGATCTCTTCGCGCAGCATCTCAGGAAGCAGCATCAAGTGGTAATCGTGCACCCAGATCAGATCGCCATCCTCCACTTCCTTGGAGATAGCCTTTGCGAACAGACGATTGGCTTCTTTGTATGCCTCCCAGGCAGATTCGTCGAAGGTGATTTCACCGGGGTGGTAGTGGAATAGCGGCCAAAGAATGGAGTCTATGTAAAGTTGGAAGATCAGCATGTCTGCGGCTAGCTCTGCGGGGAACAGCTACTCACTTGAGAACCCATTGTAGTGGCGGTCTGCCAGCTCATCGTCAATGAAGACGGGTACAGCGCCGTATTCTTCCTTCAGACGCTGTTTTACCACTGGGATCTCAGGCTCGGGGACCTCCAGACCAGGCCAGCCGTACCACTGGAAAGTGGTGGATTTGGATAAACCGCTCAACCCGCTGACCAGGCCTCCGGAGGACATGGAGAAATCGTACTTTCCATCTTCGGATCGCTTGATGGTGATCGGTAGGCGGTTGGAGACGAGAAGTAGACGAGCCTCACTCTGCTTCGGTTCTTCCTCATTGGAAGCCATGACGGGAAATTGGAGAACGGAACGCGGATACGAAGAGATGAGTCGAAGAACAGGTGCCAAGTCAGGCGAGGCTGGACTCCTGGATGAAGAACAAAACCTTCAGACAAGAAGAAAGACCAGGCAACCAAACTCCATTCAAAAAAGTCTTGGAGGGGAAAGGCGGAAAGTCAGCAAGGGCGGGGAGCCGAGTGAGGTCACCCCGAACAAACTTGGAAATGCGGTGGAGTTCTTCAATAGCGATCACATTAGGCAAAGCAGGGAATAGAGAGAAGAGATGAATTTATATGATACGGTCTGGAGGGTCTCTTCTTTCTAACAGGGCAAATCAGCCCAACCACTCACAGGTCACCTGCTTTTCCAATGACCGCGCGCTGACGTCGCTGGGCTTACGTAACGCGATCTATAAAATATAGCCACCGATACAGATATCGATATAAGGGGACATATGTATGGATAAACAGCTAATATCATATCAAATATGATAAAGTCAGAGTGAAATTGCCCATTTCTGGCCAGAGTAACCTTCTCTCCTACAAATATAGAGTGGCCAAACATCATGATTCAGAGGCTTAAACCCAAAATTCTAGAACCAAAACTACACTATGTAACCCATACGTACTAAGTTATAGCCATGAATTCACGAATCCCCGAGCACAATATCAAACTCTACAAAGCAGACCTCTCACTCAACCTCCAACCCCCATTCCCATCATCAACAACTCTCCCCTCCCCCTCTAACTTCCCAAGAACCTGCAACACGCCCCCAGATGCAGGCAAGTGCAAACTCTCAGGAACATCCCGGTAAATAACCTTCACAAGCTCAATTGGCGTCCAGGCCTTCTTCCAATCATTCTCACCCTCACCCCCACTCCCACTCTCTCCATCCGAAACATCAAGTTTGCCATACCGTAACACACGCAATACCTCATCTTCCCGCTGTTGCCGATGCTTGATATACTCTCCAATACGCGAACCGGTATTTTCAAGGATAGCTCCATGTCCTGGATACCCACGTCCTGTAGAGACGCGCTCGCGCATGCGGTGTAGACTTGATAGGTAAGTTTTGAGATCCTGGAAGACGGCTGTGCCGTGGCCAAGGACGTCTATACTTGTTAGATTGTATGTTTCAGTAGATACCATATACACATATGCATATGTATACGGATTGGTGATTGGACACTTACTATCACCAGTAAACATAGCCCCCTCCTCCTCAAACAAGAAAACCATATGGTCAGTCGTGTGGCCCGGCGTATGAATCGCCCTCAGGGTAATACCTTCAACAGAGAAGACCTGGCCGTCGGTAATATCATTTTGGTCGGTGTCAGGGTCATTTTTGAAGATTTGTGTATTTGGGCAGATCTTTTGTAGGTCTGGGAGGCCGTTTACGTGGTCGTGATGCCAGTGTGTTAGGAGGGTTTGGGTAATTGTGGCTTTTTCTGTTGTTAGGAGGTTTTGCAGGGTTGCGGCCCAGCTTGGTTTGCCTTCGCCCGTGTCGATTAAGATTCTTTGAGGGCCGTGGCCTAGGAGGTACGTGTTTGTTCCTGTATTTTGTTAGGGTTGAACTGCAGGGGTGGATTGATTGGTGCTGGTTGGTACCTTGGAGTGTGAACTGTAGGCTCGGTTAGCTTGGGCTAAGTGGTCTATGTATAAAAATCTACTCACCTTTCCCGGGTTGCCACCTAGGATTCGAATTACCGAGGCGCTGAGTCGCTCCACTTCAGGGAGCTGGACGAGTTGTGTGGCCATGTTTGATATGAACTGGTGCCAGTAAGCCCTGGTCAAGTGGCAAGTAACAGTGACCAATCAGTGATCGGTTATTATTCAAGATGGCAAAGCTCTGGCGTGACGTTAACAGAGCTGTCGGGACAAGGCACTACTAGTACATCGACACAAATTCTTCCGATGACTCTGTGGTTTTATATGAGTTGCTATATGAGTTGCAACGCGGGGTGCGATGGGCCTCGGCAGCTTATCTCAGCTCCGAGGTGCATAATTTGGCCGCATATATCGTTATGTACGGGTCAACGGACTTGAAGTTACAGTTTAAAGGTTACAAGAGTAGTTACGTTGCCATGAGTGAACAGAAAATTGTGTTGTATGCCATTCCTAACATACAAAAACTGAAATCAGAGTATATCCATTGAACCCACCCAAATATCGGGAATCAACGCAGAAAACACAGGATCATTCATAATTTTTCCCAGAGCGCAACTCCTCATACCCTGCTCGGAAAGGGACACGCGCACCACAGACAATCCATTATAATGGGCCGCCGCGTCACACCGTGTTTCTCAAAGCATGTATCTGAATCGTTCAACACACAAGAGAAACGTAGTTTACACAGGTACCGGGGTTATAACCGAGGTACCTGAAGGTTTTAATTGTTGAGTCATGAAAGAGGAAACCATTTAAGCCTTGCGGGCCATGGTGTTGAGGGCAGAGCCGTCGTGGAACCACTCGATCTGAGACTCATTGAAGGTGTGGCTGAGGGAAACGTCGAAGGCGGGGGCACCAGACTTGGGGTGGACACGGAGAGTCATGGGCTTACCAACCTCGAGCTGAGTGCACATGAGGTCGACCTTGTCCTCGGGCTTGATCTTCTCGTAGTCGGCGGGGTCGGAGAAGGTGAGGGGAAGCATACCCTGCTTCTTCAGGTTGGTCTCGTGGATACGAGCGAAGGAGCGGGTGATGATGGCGAGACCACCGAGGTGGCGGGGCTCAAGAGCAGCGTGCTCACGAGAAGAACCCTCGCCGTAGTTCCAGTCACCAATGACAACCCACTTGATGCCGCGGGCCTTGTAGTCACGGGCGGTGGCGGGGACAGCGTCGTATTCGCCGGTGAAGGCGTTCTTGACCTTGTTGGCCTCACCGTTCTCCTCGTTGATGGCACCGATCAGCATGTTGTTGGAGATGTTGTCCAAGTGGCCACGGTACTTCAACCAAGGGCCAGCCATGGAGATGTGGTCAGTGGTGGTCTTGCCCTGGCACTTAATGAGGATGGGGATGTCAGTGGCATCCTTGCGGTCCCAGGCGGCGAAGCCCTCGAGGATCTGAAGACGGTCACTGGAGGGGGAGACGGCAACGTTGACCGAGGCACGGTCAGCGGGGGGAGCCTGGTAGGTGTCACGGCCAGCATCGTAGCCACGGCTGGGAAGACCGTCGCCGGTGGGAGCCTTGAGCATGAAGTCGTTGCCATCCTTGTCCTTGAGGGAGTCGGTGACGGGGTTGAAGTTGAGGGTACCGGCAACGGTCATGGCGACGACGAGGTCGGGGGAGGCGACGAAGGCGTGGGTGGCGGGGTTGGCGTCGTTACGGCCAGTGAAGTTACGGTTGTAGGAGGAGATGATGGAGTTGGCCTCACCCTTCTTCACGTCCTTACGGTCCCACTGACCAATGCAAGGGCCACAGGCGTTGGCAAGGATGACACCGCCGTACTCCTCGAGGGTCTGGAGCTGACCGTCACGCTCGATGGTAGCGCGAATCTGCTCGGAACCGGGGGTGATGGTGAAGAGAGACTTGGACTTGAGGCCGTGGTCGAGGGCGTCACGGGCGATGGAGGCAGCGCGGGACATATCTTCGTAGGAAGAGTTGGTGCAAGATCCGATCAGACCGACCTTGAGCTCCTCGGGCCACTTGTTGGCCTTGACAGCCTCCTTGAACTTGGAGAGAGGGGTAGCAAGATCGGGAGTGAAGGGACCGTTGACGTGGGGCTCGAGCTCAGACAGGTTGATCTCGACGAGCTGGTCGTACTGGGCACCCTCGTCCTCACGGAGCTGGGCGGCGTACTCGCGGGAGAAGTCACCAATGTGCTGACGCTTGGTGGCCTTCAGGTAGTCGTACATGCGGTCGTTGAAGGGGAACATGGAGGTGGTGGCACCAATTTCGGCACCCATGTTACAAATGGTACCCATACCAGTGCAAGACAGGGATTCGACACCGGGTCCGTGGTATTCAATGATGGCACCGGTACCACCCTTGACGGTGAGGAGACCAGCGACCTTGAGGATGATATCCTTGGGGGTGGTCCAGCCAGACATCTGGCCAGTGAGACGGACACCAATGACGTTGGGGGCCTTCAACTCCCAGGGGAGACCAGCCATGACATCGACGGCATCAGCACCACCGACACCGATGGCAGCAGTAGCGAGACCACCAGCATTGGGGGTGTGAGAGTCAGTACCGATGATCAGACCACCGGGGAAAGCGTAGTTCTCCAGAACGATCTGATGAATGATACCGGAACCGGGCTTCCAGAAACCGATGTTGTACTTGGCAGTAGCGGAGGCAAGGAAGTCGTAGACCTCCTTGTTGATCTCATTGGCACGAGCAAGATCCTTGTCACCGCCAATCTGGGCCTCAATCAAGTGGTCACAGTGGACGGTGGTGGGGGTCTGGACGGAGTCCATACCAGCAGACATGAACTGGAGGATGGCCATCTGGGCAGTGGCGTCCTGGCAAGCAACGCGGTCGGGGCGGAGCTTGAGGTAGGAGGCACCACGCTGGATGTCCTGTCCATGAGGATCGTCAAGGTGAGAGTAGAGGACCTTCTCGGCGTAGGTGAGAGGGCGCTGAAGACGAGAACGGACAATGTCGAGGTTCTCGGACATCTTCTTGTAGTTGATGTAGTGGCCCTACATTGGGTTAGTTGATTGCTAGTGGAACTGCCGGATAGCCACTTACAGTTTCGTGGTTGGTCATCTCGACCTTCTTGTCGAGGGGGTCATTGCCAATGGTAGCGTAGGCCCGGGTCCCGAAAAGCTATTTCATGTTAGTATCTGCAGATATGACGATCCGCCGGCAGCAGCTGTGCGTGCCACGTGTGGCTGGAGCTTGGTTGTGCTTACAAGACGGGACTTTGGGGCCTATTCAGGAAGACAGTTAGCTTTGGATTCATTCAAATTGCGGTCTTGAGGTCGGTCGAGGATGGCAGATGCCAGCCTCGCCGCGACGAGCCGAGGATATGGGAATATAGGATAGACGTACCAGCGCACCGGCGCGCGCGAGGCGGGTAGCGATCATGATTGAAGCTCTTAACAGATGATATAGTACATCCAAGAGCTAGTAACCACCTTCAATGTGAGAGTGGAGAGTGAAGAAGGAAAAAAAGGAAGGAGAAATGGACGAAAGCTTGCTTTTGAGTGGGAGAAAGATTCTACGGGGCCCGAGACAAGAGCCGTAACCGCTTGTTACCCCGGCGATACAGTACGGTATTGGAGCTAAGCCCGCATGCGACGGCAAAGCGATTACAAGGAGTATGGCTGTTCCCGACAATTCTTGAGTTGAGGAATGATAGTCCCTATTGCAGCTATATAATAATTGACTATTAGATCTTGAACACATGAATTCTACTGTTGTTCGAGCATAGTGTACTTCCATGTGAACGTAATGGTGATACCAGACATGTGACGGGTATAATTCGGCCACCAATCAAGTTATTCCCAATTACAACCCCAGTTCGGACCAAAGGCGAAGGTCTGAACTCGGCCTGTTACCCCGGCATGTGGGTTCATCTGATACACGTGTACCCTAGCTCTGCCACTTATAGTCCAGCTATATCAAACTCTAGAGCATAATAATAATGAATGTAAAATGATAAATGTAAAATCAAGGATAGGATATACGGAGCATCATACTGCATGCAGACGTCATCCCAATACAGCGTAAACCGGTGACGCTGAGCCGAGGCGTGCCGACGGCAATCCCGCATCATCGCCGCCTTTGCCTACCAGCCAATCACAGCCCAGGCGTTTCAATCGGGCCCCGTGACCCACAGTCAGCGGAAATTTCATCGCTCAAACTGAACAACTTGGACCCGCTTGGTCTTCTTTCACTCCGGAAATCGGTGGTATCTTTTTTTCACTTGCATCTACGCTGATCGGCTATCCGAGGTTATCGGCAACAATGGGTGCTCTCAGGAGAATCAAGACCAAGCGTCGCACAAGGTATGTCAACATGCACTCTATATTGTCCTCGTTTTATCCGTTCAATGATGTGTTGTGCTAACTCCATCCCAGAGACTACGACCAGGTCCTTCGGGATATCGACTCCCCCCGTCACCTTGAGATCTTTAAGGATAGCAAGGATGTTGAAGACCTCCCTGGCCTAGGCCAGCACTACTGCTTGGAGTGCGCTAAATGGTTTGAGAGTGAATACAACCTCAAGGCTCACACAAAGGGCAAGAACCACAAGAAGAGGTGAGCACACATATGGTGGACCGCCTTCGTGCATCACATATCGCGTATTTACCACGCATCTTTTCTAACGCGCTCTTCCCCAGACTTAAAATCCTCAAGGAAGAGCCTCACAGCCAGGAACTCGCCGAACGTGCTATTGGACTGGGTGTCCCAGACAACGGCAAGCGATCCAAGGAGAACCCCGACGCGATGGAGGATTAAACCAGCCCAAATTCGGCCGGGAAAACAATAAAAGAATCAGAAGCAAAGAAGCACACCTGCTACGCGACCACGACTCTGTTCCAGCACTGAACACCGAATAAAAGTTTCCATCTCTTGACTGTTGATCTAAAGTCACGTGCGGCACCTTTTTTTTATATTGCCGATACTCGCCGGGTTTCCGCTCTTCCGGTTTGCGGGTGACCAAAAACCGCCGACGGTCGGCGAAAACGGCCTGGAAATTTACCCCTTGGCAATACTTCCGAGTAATTCCAATAGAAATCCCTCAATACCAAATAGAATCTAACCTGAACGGGCTTTCGGTATGTTCATGTAGATTGTCTTCACTTTGTGTGGGGGTACTAAGTTATCCGTAGATATACACCGCTAGCTTCATATCCCCAAATCCACTGGTTGTGTACCCAATTGGTTAAAGCTCTTCATTAGCCATTCGTATGCCGCCCACTGTATCAATATTAGTTCCAACCTCGTAATTGAAAAAGGAGGAACATACCTGAACAGCATTCACAATGAATGCCCGAACACTGCAAACCCCCAGACCACGGTAGAATGCCTTCACACCCTCGGCCCGATATGTCTCCTTGGCAATTTGGAAAGAGCTCAATTTCCGTCGTCCCAATAAAGCCTGGCTTTCGGATACCTGGCCATGGTCCCCAATCGTCTGCGCCTGCAACCTCGTCTTAATAACATCCAAAGGGAATACCGAGCCCCAAGTGACAACCCCAGCAATACCCCCACACAGCAAAATATTCATAGCAGATTGATATGTACCGTCATCATCAGAAATCATAAATCGTTTGCATAGTTCGTAGGACCAGAAACTGTCAAATATCAGTAACCAAACACATATACATTTCCCAAGAGAAATATCAAAATATATATCCACAGGGATATAGCATAGATCCGGGGGTGGCGTGGACATACTAGAACCCATAGCCAATTGCATCCCTAGCGCTAGTAATACCTCCACCAAAATAAAGACCCCTCCAGCCGCGCGTGCGGATGATGTCCTTAGCCACCGCCCACGACGATACCTCGGCTCGTGGATCTAGCTGCGCACGACATTTGATGAATTCCGTGGGCGAGGAGATCGTCCAGCTGGCCAGTCCGCCTGCGGCTCCAGCTAGCCAGATTTTGTATGGTGAGACCCCAGTTGGGTTTGTTGGATCTGCTATGGAATTGTCTAGGCTTGTTAGTGTGCGGTTGTAGGCCACGAAGAGGATGGCGTTTAGGGCTCCGTAGCCTAGGATTGGGGCTGCGGCGCCTATATAGAATTGAATATTAATGTGGTGCTTGAGGACTGCAGTGTGATTGTGGTGACAGACCTCGAACTAATGAGGTTGCTTTTTCCAGGCGGCTTAGATGTGTCGGTGATGCAGCTGTATGCCCATCTCCCGCCTGCAGCCGGACTTTGATGACATCAAGAGGGTTGCCGATTATTATTCCTAGTGCACCACTTAGGTAGCCCGCCCAGAAGTCGGAAGCCATGGATTCTAGGCTGAATATGAGTCCGAGAGAGGGGAATGTCCACAGCTAAGTCCAAGTCCATGCCCGAAGCTCCCCCGGCTTTCTGGCGGGGCTGCCCCTCGGCATATCACGTGGAGCCGTGTCTATTTGGTGTAGGCAGACGCGACAGGATCGCGTTGACTTTGACTCATCAACAACCATCGACTTTGAGGACGTGTATAGTGATCTCGTGTACTTTGGCTTGGATTTGGAGCGATGTGCGATGATTGCTGGGCTTATTGGCATCTTTAATTAATTTGCTAACACTGGCAACCAGGTATCGACCACGACCCGCTGGTGAGGGCACGCCCAAAACACCCTTACAACCCAAATCCGTGAACTCGATTGATCGTCTTGTGAGACCGTTTAAATGTCCCGGCTCGGCGACGCCCACACGCGTATCCGAGAAACCGTCCAGGAAGAAGCGGAAGGTTAATTATACCAATGCTGATGGGAGTGTCGAGGATGGGGCGGAGAAACCATACACGAATGAGGACCGGCTTGCTTTGGCGACGAGGGAGGTCAATAAATTTCCTGTGTTTAAGCCTAAGGACAAGGATATGGCGTTTCGAGCGCGGTTTCAAATTCCGTTTATCAATAAGGCTGGCGATGGATACAATGCCGGCCGGGCTGCTCCCACATTGGGCATGAGGCAGGGTGCAACATTTGTTGTTAAACCGCTGCATGATCCTAGTGGAGAGTTTGCGATTGTGTTGTATGATCCCACGGTGGATGACGTTCCTGCTGAGCCTGAGCCTAAGGCTTTGGAGGCGCCCACCGAGGAGAAGCCGATACTAGATGAGCCCATTGTGCACAAGAGTTTGGCGGACATTCTTGGGTTGAAAAAGGATACGGATGAGCGACCGAAGGTGCCTGTTGTCATTGATCCGAGACTTTGCAAAGTGCTACGGCCACATCAAGTGGAGGGAGTAAAGGTATGGTTCCTGCTGGGCCTGCTAGATGAGGAAGCTGATACAATTTAGTTCTTATATCGATGTACCACTGGGCTGGTTGATAAGAATGCAAACGGTTGCATTATGGCAGACGGCATGGGTCTTGGAAAAACAGTACGTTTTAATGTTCTAATTCCCTTGCCTAGTGCTAACAGATACAGCTTCAATGTATTGCATTGATGTGGACACTTTTGAAACAGTCTTCCGAGGCAGGAAGAACAACAATTCAGAAATGTGTTATTGCATGCCCGTCAAGTTTGGTCGGCAATTGGGCCAACGAGTTGACAAAATGGCTTGGGAAGGACGCCACAACTCCCTTTGCAGTGGATGGAAAGGCTTCAAAGACAGAGCTCACTGCCCAGATCAAGCAGTGGGCCATTGCATCAGGGCGTGGAATCGTCAGGCCTTGTCTCATCGTGTCTTATGAGACGCTTCGTATGTATGTTGATGCATTGAAGGATGCACCCATTGGACTTCTCCTGTGTGACGAAGGCCATCGACTTAAGAACAAAGAAAGCTTGACATGGACTGCTTTGAACAGCCTGAACGTTACTCGCCGAGTCATCCTTTCTGGAACACCCATCCAGAATGACTTGTCTGAGTACTTTGCTTTGCTCCACTTTGCCAACCCAAATCTTCTCGGTTCACAAGCCGATTTCCGGAAAAGATTCGAGCTGCCAATCTTGCGAGGTCGAGACGCTGCAGGTACCGACGAAGAAAAGAAATTGGGTGATGAACGACTCTCGGAGCTCTCCGGCGTTGTCAACAAATTCATTATTCGCCGAACCAATGAGCTGCTCTCCAAGTACTTGCCGATCAAGTATGAGCATGTCGTGTTCTGCAATATGTCACAGTTCCAGCGTGGTCTATACGACCATTTTATCCAGAGTCCCGAGATTCGAAGCCTTCTACGTGGAAAGGGCAGTCAGCCGTTGAAAGCAATTGGCATTTTGAAAAAGCTTTGCAACCACCCTGATCTTCTTGACCTTCAGAACGATCTTCCAGGGTGCGAGCATACATTCCCCGAAGACTACTCACCTCCCGATTCTCGAGGACGTGATCGAGAGATCAAGAGTTGGTATTCCGGGAAAATGATGGTTCTTGACCGCATGCTAGCCCGAATCCGACAAGACACAAACGACAAGATCGTTCTGATCAGCAACTACACCCAGACGCTGGATCTATTCGAAAAGCTATGTCGATCGCGTGCATACGGTTGCCTGCGACTTGACGGTACCATGAACATCAAGAAACGCTCTAAGCTGGTTGACAAGTTTAACGACCCAGATGGCCCTGAATTTGTGTTCCTCTTGAGTAGCAAGGCTGGTGGATGTGGTCTGAACTTGATCGGCGCCAACCGTCTGGTGCTTTTCGATCCCGACTGGAACCCAGCTGCTGACCAGCAAGCGCTGGCACGAGTGTGGCGTGACGGACAGAAGAAGGACTGTTTCGTCTACCGTTTCATTGCAACCGGTTCGATTGAAGAGAAGATCTTCCAGCGACAGTCCCATAAGCAATCACTATCATCATGTGTCGTCGACTCTGCAGAAGATGTCGAGCGTCACTTTTCTTTGGATTCTCTGCGCGAACTCTTCCAGTTTAAACCCGACACGCGCAGCGATACCCACGATACCTTCAAATGCAAACGGTGCCGACCCGACGGCACACAATACATCAAGGCCCCAGCTATGTTGTATGGTGACACGAGCTCGTGGAACCACTTGATCAATACCGGAGAGAAAGGCCCTATGAATCAAATCCAGGATCTGTTATTGAGACAAGAGACCAGTGAACGAGACGTTTCTGCGGTCTTCCAGTACATCAGTCATTAATGGAATTATTTGGCATACTTGGCAGTTTCGGGATTTTGTTACAGTCGTTGGCATTTGGTCTTTTTGTATCTTTTGGAGCGTATCATTTGGAGCGAGCGATCATGATCATAAACGAATTCGGGATTTTATTGAATATCAAACTCAAATGGGCTTTCACTGTTTGTAGCTGGATTCGAGTAGTTCGAGGGCATCGACTAAACTGAAATCTTCGCGTCTGTCGGACGACCGATGGGCTACAACGCTGTAAGTTAATATGCCCACATCCAATACGCTAACATCTAGCTTAATCGATAAAGCAAGGCAAAGGGACGCTATCGGTGAAGAACGAACATACGGCCGATTTTTCGCCGATAGCATCTTTTCCACTTGTTTCATTGATTAAGCTAGATGTTAGCGTATTGAAAGTGATGCATTGGACTTCTAGGGTTATTGCGGAATGCTTATGGCTTTGCATTTCTCCGGTTTAGCGACAGAGGCGGAGGTATTGTTGTAGTCGATACCTTCGATTCGTTCCAATCCACGTATTACCTTTATCCTGATGTTTTCGCCTTCCACGCCTCTCCTGATATAGAAACCCTTCTCGCAGACTTTGGTGTGGCGGTGAAGGCGAAGGGACCAAATCAAAGCCAAGTGGACCTTCTCGTCTTATAGCTTGCATACGTGGCTGTCGAGTTCAATGACATTGTAGCCTTGTGCGCTTGCTCATCGATAGCGGAGTAATCCAAGGATCATCATGAAAGAGTAGTCTCTCAGTGCCTAGATAGGATAGGAAAAAGTCCCAGGCTGAAGGCGAAGATGAGTGAAAGTGTGGCCAGGCGGCTGTCAAAAGTTTGTTAAACAAAGGCGGTCAATGCAGCTCAAGTCCAGACCCACTGCTGACATCACAATCTCCGCGTTGACAACGCATCTGTCTTCAAACACTTTGACCTCACTCCTCGATCTGGGCCTCTGACTTGTGGCGTGAATCTCCCTAGTGACGGTCTTCTTTCAGCGCGTCTCTTCACTATGAACATTGCTTAGCCTTGGCTGGAGGAGAACCCGCATCTCACGCGATTCGGAGCGATGGACCAAACAATCCAGCGGTTGCTGAACGATAAGCTCTATGACAAGAGGAAGCAGGGGGCTTTAGAGTATGCCAGCCTTGAGACAGCCCGCCAAAACAATGAGCTAGGGCCTATACTGACCGATGTTTTTCGACAGGCTAGAGAAAATCGTCCGCGACGCCGTTTTCCAAGCGGACCAGGAGAAAATTCAAAAGATCGTTGAACAGCTTTGTCACGACTATGCCTATGCTGTTCACCAGCCCCACGCTCGGAATGGAGGGTTGATCGGTTTGGCGGCTGCCTCGATCGCTCTGGGATCTGTGAGTTTGAGATAACCGTGTACTGCGGGGAAATGTGCTGATACCGGGTTCAGGAAGGGGTTGCGCCGTACTTGGGTGAGATTGTTCCGCCTGTACTGGCGTGCTTTTCGGACCAGGATGCACGAGTGCGTTACTATGCTTGCGAGAGCATGTATAATATTGCCAAGGTTGCCAAAGGAGAAATTCTTCTTTTCTTCAATGAGATCTTCGATGCTTTAGCTAAGGTGAGTGCTGATATGCGTGATGGGGTGCTGCAGAGCTAACAGGTGGTATAGCTTGCGTCGGATTCGGAGTTGTCAGTCAAAAATGGTGCGGAGCTGCTGGATCGACTGGTGAAGGATATCGTGGCCGAATCGGCCGCTTCCTATGTGTCTATTCTACAGCTGTCCGAGAAGGATCGAATGGATCCGGACGCTTTGGATGACCCTGATCTCCCTACCGCTTTCTCTCTTGCGAGATTTATCCCCTTGCTCCAGGATCGTATCCATGTGATCCAGCCGTTCACTCGCAACTTCTTGGTCTCGTGGCTTACTCTTCTAGATACTATTCCTGATCTAGAGCTTGTCAGCTATTTACCGGATTTCCTGGAGGGATTGATAAAGTTCCTTGGCGGTCCCAACAAAGACGTTAATGTTGCGACCCAAAACCTTCTCGATCGATTCTTGGCGGAAATTAAAAGGATCACACGACTGAAGAAAGGTATAGAGGAAAGCCGGAAGGGACAGAAAAGCAACAGGAACTCGGCCGCAAGTGACGGCATGAGTGTCTCAACCGAGCAGAATGTCAACGCCGACGGTGCAAGTGATTCGAAGGGCGACATCGCTGTTGAGGACTCAGACTCGGAATCAATCTTCGATGGAGAGCTCATTCAAACTGACGGGGACTGGATCCCCGGACAGGATGTACAAATCGATCACCCCAAGATTCTTGGTATTCTTGTCGGCTTTGTCAACACCACCTATGAGGAAGAAATGCAACTGACGGCCCTTCGATGGATTGATGCTTTCTTTGAGATTAGCCCGGAGGATATCTTGCCTTTTGTTCCGCGTCTTTTGACCCAGGTGCTCCCAGCCATGTCGAGTGGCTCGGACGGAGTACGACAAGCAGCAAACCAAGTCAACAAATCGCTTCTCGAGTACATATACTCTCTATCGGATGATACAACGGAGGAGACTCAACCCTCTTCGAAGATTCCATTTAACACTGCCAGCAAAGAGACTATAGAGCGTAGGTCATCTACTCCCGGAATCAGGCCTTCAACGGAGACGGTGAGCATCGACATCAGGAAGCAGTCAGCGCAGGACGCTTCCATTGCAGCCACACCACGAAGCAGCGTTGTCTCTACGCCTCTGCCTACTGCTGACCTTGATTATGCCGCCGCTGTCAACTCCCTCACTTTGCAATTTCTCAACGAGCATGAAGCCACACGTGTCGCAGCTCTGTCCTGGCTTATCATGCTACATCGCAAAGCACCACGAAAGGTCGTCGCGTTCAATGATGGAACTTTTCCGGCACTGCTAAAAACGCTATCAGACCCTGCAGAGGCTGTTGTGACTAAGGACTTACAGCTCCTTTCACAAATATCTAGAAACAGCGAGGACAGCTACTTCACTTCTTTCATGGTCAATCTACTACAGCTGTTCTCCACTGACAGGCATTTGCTTGAAGTGCGCGGAAACTTAATTATCAGACAGCTGTGTTTGAATTTGAGCCCGGAGCGTATCTACCGTACTCTGGCAGACTGTCTCGAGAAGGAAGAAGTAAGTGAACTCATCATCTTTCAGCGCTCTATGCTAACATATGCAGGATCTCGAATTTGCCAGCATCATGGTGCAGAATTTGAACAACAATTTAATTACTGCGCCAGAGCTCTCGGAGTTAAGAAAACGCCTGAGAAATCTTGATTCAAGAGTGATATTCCCCGATACCTATGCTTTATACAGAGGCTCACACAATTTTCAGGATGGGCAAATGTTCTTTGTTGCTCTTTTCAGGTCATGGTGCCACAATGCTGTGTCCACCTTTTCTCTCTGCCTTCTTGCTCAAGCCTATGAGCAAGCATACAACTTACTTCAGATCTTGTCAGTGCACCAACATTCTGGATTATGGTCTCCTACTAACACTAGCTTAGTGCCGAACTCGAGATGACAGTCAACATGCTGATTCAGATCGATAAGCTGGTCCAACTCCTTGAATCCCCGGTGTTCACCTGTATGTGTCCGTCTTTCATCCTTCGAGAATCCATAACTAACATCCACACAGACCTCCGCCTACAACTCCTGGAACCCGAAAAATATCCCTACCTCTACAAATGTCTGTACGGTGTCCTCATGCTCCTCCCCCAGAGCTCCGCCTTCGCAGCCCTCAAAAATCGCCTGAACAGTGTCAGCAACATCGGCTTCCTCCACAGTGGCCCCCGCAGGTATGCCAGAAGATTCCCCGCTCCCCTCTGTCCCCCACGAGACTGATTGAGGCCCAATCCAGCACCGCTCAAACTGCCCCATCCTCCTCATTCGACCGGTCCTCTGGTCCGCGCCTCAAAACCCGCGACGAAAACACAATCCGCTGGGTTGACCTCCTCGATAAATTCAAGTCCGTTCAGGAACGCGCTCGCCGCTCCCAGGCTTCACAGCGCCATTCTCTCGACCCCTCCGATACCCTGCTTAATCCTACCCTCACTGCAGCCCTCTCTGCCGCCGCCGCTGACAGATCAAAGGATCGTCCCGGTCTTCCTGATGCTCCGCGTGGTTCTCCGGCCATGAATACCACTGGTAACGCCGGAGCTAGTGGCCCTGGCATTGGCAATGCTGCCGGTCGTGGGCTGGATAGTGGAGTGACGAAGTCGGTTATCCCGGGTCCATCCCACAAGCACAAATCGAGTCTTCCTAACCTGGGACGATTGGGCATTGGAGGACGGAAGAAGAAATAGGGGTTTGCTGGTGCTTTCTTATGCATAGCTTCATTGTTCCTTGTACGTACTTAAACTGGAGATACCCAGCATCCGAGGTTTCTTTGGACAACAGTCTTTTACTATTTACCATTTGCAATGAAATCATTTCTTGTGGCCATGCTTCGATGAAGATCTAGGATGTAAAATTACGCATCTATTCTGAGGATACAAAACGTATGGAGAAGACCAAATCATGAATATTGCAAACACAAGTCCCAAAATAGACTATGAACGAAGAAAAATCAAATATAAATGCAATGAGAAACAGAGGTAGACACATCACAGAAGCACATCTAACCCAAGCCCTTGACTTGTAGCTTGGGAAAAAAAAAAAGTACTTTTTTTCAATTCGGTTTCCCGGTACATGGAGCACATGAGACAGACCATAAACAATCCCAACTAGTGAGAAAGAAAAGAGAAGCAAAAAGACATGGGGACTATACAAGAACCCAGGATTCACCGAGACTCCGCGGAAGCATCACGCGAAGAGTGAAGGAACAGAAAAGGAGTGAAAGAAGAGGAAAATGCTAAAAAAAAAAAAAGAAACAGAAACAGAAACGGCGCCCATAACCCCGCGCAAATGGAAATGGCTTAGACAAGACCACAGAGAGAAAAAAAATAGAGACAGAGTAAATTTAGAGCTCAGCTCAACTTAGCTCGGCTCCTCACCGTGACGCTTGGCTACTGCCACTTCCCCACCCCGATGGCCGCCAGGAGCCTGTAGAATGTTTGGAGACGGTGCTAGTGGGTGAGTTTGCGCCAGTTGAGTAGACATACTCGCCGTCGATGTACTGCGCGCCCGTGGAGAATGTGCTGCGGTGCTTGCGGCGGGCGTACCGTTGTTCGAGGCGGTAGAGCTCGAGTTCTGTTGTTTGTTAGTTGTATTTTCAGTCATGTTTCGTCGGGAGAGTGTGGAGCGAGTCGAAATGGTTCCGGTGTTGGTGCATTGACCGAGTTCGAGGTGTGTTATGTTTCAGAGTTGTGGGGGAGGGGGGAATTCGAGGGCTGGACTGGCGGGGAGAGGGTGGCACGTACTGGCTTGTAGCTTGTCCATGAGACCCATTGTGAATGAAATGTGCAGAGATCAGAATATCTCAGAGAGAAATATTGCGTTGGTTTTGTTCAGAACGAGCGAAGACGGAAACTTGTTGGCGACAATCGTTCCCTTATGCAGCAATTGGGAACGTGAGCGGTTGGTGCCGGATATGGTGGTCGCTGTGCGGGCGTGTGTCAGTTTCTGCTATTGATAGAACCATTGGCTTGGATTGCTTGAATTGTCTGGGTTCTCTAGATCGACCTGGGCTGATCTGATCTGGATCGGTGTGTGTCTGTGTCTCCCTTACCTTGTTTCAGTAGGCGCTGAGATCTCAAGAGAATATGCGGGTCGCGTGGAATGCTGCCGGAAGGAATGTGTCGGATTGAAAGAGAGGAAAGGGTGATTGGTCCCCGGTAAAGAGTGAATAGCGATTGACGCAGGATAGAAGCGAAGATAGAAGAACAGAAGAAGAGAAAGGGGTGGGGAGAGAACGTGGATTGTGGAGTTCACTAGTCAGGGCCGATGACACCGCGTCGTCGTTTCAGATTTAGAGGGTCAACACGCTACTTCAATGTAACTAGGAGAAAGCAAAGGAGTTGTCCGTTGAAAAGATCGATTCTAGAAGAGTGCTATCTTCATTCTAGGCATATCTACCTCGTATGTATCACATCGAGAGCTTCAGACCTCCAAGTCTAGCCCGCGCACGGATAGCACTAGATTAATCGCGCATAGGCTAGAACAGGTTTAGGCTCACTTGACTATTGAGCTTTGTTCGCCGGGAAACAAATAAGTTGACGCTAGTCAACTGTGTATCATCATCAACCATATACGGAGTACTCCTATCTCGGCCATCCCCTTTCCTTCTTAGGGCTTCACTGGAGTAAAACGGGTGACATAAGCATCAACACCGTCATGTCACGTGCCTCTGATCGAACAGCCCTATTATCCAAGTGATCTTTCGTAGACTGGCAAGCGTCCAGATGAATGGATAGAAATTGGATTTTAATAGATCCGAAGATTGATACAAATCCTCGAAGACTGCATACACTACTCCAGAGAACAGCTGGGAAACACAAGACTGGATATCTAGTCAACAATGTACCGCTAATCCTATGTACTCCCATCAATCATAGCCTATATCATTCACGGCTTAGTCTCAATCTCATCCTCACCCTGGTTCCGCTCCAGCTCCAAATCCTGAGCCATAGACAGTTCCTGGGCTATGAAACAAAGTTAGTAATCAAGAATTCAAACATGCAACATTGCAGCACTCACCATTCCAGAGTTCCGCATAAATCCCATTATGATCAAGTAGTTCACGGTGCGAGCCCGTCTCTGCTACGTGACCTTCTTTCAGAACTAGGATCTGGTCACTGTCACAGATGGTGCGCAGGCGGTGAGCGACGAAGACACTGGTACGGCTTCGTTCTTTGAGAATACTATTGATGTTCTGGAGGAGGGCCTGCTCCGTGTAGGTGTCGAGGGCAGATGTCTGGATAGAGATTAGCTGACTGTCCCCTTTGGGTGTTGATAAGTACTCACTGCCTCGTCGAAGAAGAATAGTTGCGGATCCTTCAGAATCAACCGGGAGATTGCTAGCCGCTGCTTCTCACCACCCGAGATCATCATACCGCGCTCACCAACTGCGGTCTGGTAGCCCTCTGGCAGACCTTCGATCAGCTTGTGAATGTGGGCGCGCTCGGCGGCTCGGCGCACTTCTTCGTCGGATGCATCAATGCGTCCGTAGCGAATGTTGTGGGCGATGGTGTCATTGAATAAGGGTGTATCCTGTGGCACCACTCCAATGATCTTGCGAAGACTGTCAAGGCTGACGTCCCGGACGTCTTGACCGTCAATGAGGATACGGCCAGATTGGACGTCGTAGAAGCGGAACAGAAGGCGCAGAATTGTAGACTTGCCGCAGCCACTTGGGCCAACAATGGCAAACTTCTGTCCAGCGGGAATTGTGAAGGTGGCATTCTTCAGAATTGGGCGCTCTGGGTGGTATCCAAAAGTCACATTCTCGAAGCGAATCTCGCCGCCCTGGGTAAGCTGCAGGGGCTTGGCATTGGGGCGTTCGGTAATTGTGACATTGACCTTCTGCAAGTTAAAGAGAGTCTCCATGTCCAATAAAGACTGGCGCAACTCGCGGTAGACAGAGCCCAAGAAGTTGAGGGGCACGGAGAGCTGGAAGACAAGCTGATTCACCATGACCAGGTCACCGACGGTCAAGGCACCGGTTGCAACTCCATCGCAGGCCAAGTACATCATTGCGGCCAGCGCAGAGGAGAAGATCATGTTCTGACCGGAGTTGAGGAATGCCAAGGAAGTGGTAACCTTGATAGATGCATCTTCGTAGCTCTTCAAGGCATTTCCGTATCGTGCAACTTCGAATTTCTCGTTGTTAAAGTACTTGACGGCCTCGTAGTTGATGAGTGAGTCCACGGCAACAGTTGCGCCGCGGTTATCAGCTGCGTTAGCCTGACGGCGGAACTTGGTTCGCCACGCAGTTGTAGTGATGGTGAATGCTGTGTATGCGATCATGGTGGTGGTGGTAATGGCAGCAAATTGGAGACCATATTGGTAAGTCTGGGAAGTTAGTAGACTTCACCCAAATTTCGGCGTCAAAGCATACCAGAATACCGCAGACAAGCGAAATTTCAAGAGCAGTCGGCACCACATGGAAGACCATAGAGGTCAAAAGGAAGCTGATGCCCTTGGTACCTCGATCAATCGCACGAGTGAGACCGCCGGTCTGCCGGGAAAGGTGGAAGTTGAGATCCAGTCGCAAGAGATGTTCAAACACATTCGAAGCCACTTTTCGGATTGCTTTCTGCGCAACACTAGCAAACACTGCATTGCGCAGTTCTTGGAACACTGTAGCTCCAATTCGAGTCACACCATCTAAGATATCCATTAGCCAGCTTTCTCCGTTCTTGGATGGTTGCTCTCTCACAGGCAATAATCATTGATCCAGCCACAGTGTAGGCAGTTCCGCCAATAGAAGCAAAGTCTACATTCATCGAGTCGACAATGCTCTTGAAGTAGAAGGGGATTTCCACATTGAGAATCTGCATAGATCGTATTAGTATAACCGAATTCTCCCAATTCCGAAGATAAACTGACCTTTGCGCCAACAAGCAATGATAATGCGGTGCCGACACGGAGCTTTGTACCCCAATCATCCTGCATCTAATCAATACCCGATCATCGTACACAATAGCACTCGGGTATTACCTTTGGCCACAGATACTTGGCCATTTCCCTCATAATAGCCCAATCCGCCTTCCTTTGGTCCTTTGTCGCAGCCATAGGCTCGCTCAGTAAATCCTTCTTCGGTGTCTTCGCATCACCATCTTTGGGCGTTTGGACGATGTTGACGCTGGCCAATTGCGACGGGGCCGGGGTGGAGGTACCATCTTTCGTAGGTGTCTTATCTTTGTTTTCTGTAGTTTTGTTCCGCAATGGTTTACCACCCGATGTGAATACACGCAGTTGCGTTCCGATAAGTCGCGTGCACCGTGACCGGCCGGCGAAGCTCGGGTATGCGAGTTGCGCCGTGCGCCAACACGGCGATCGCGCGGCTCTGAGCAGCATGGCTGCTTGATAAATTATGTTTCTGGCTCCGGTAGTCGTTTGAGTCACTGGAGAGCTCAGGGGAGCATAGTGAGTGCAAGTGAGGTTGTCGGCAGCTGTCCCGATAGCTCGTGGGGGGGGAAGCCGCCGGGTTCGGAGAAAAGTATCGGGGTCCCCAATGCCGGAATAGTATGAGCAGGGTAGAGTGAAGAATAAAGACACAGTAAAGAGGAACTGCTGCACCACTTTATATAGAAATAGTCCAATGTCGCAATTCCGAGCGTCAGTTGTGTACTTCGTAGGTGTTCGGCGCCAAGATTTCCCGACTCTCGCGGCTTCCTGACGTAAACTTCGTCCGGACTCTCTTCGTCTGCGCCATACACAACATGCGTCCTTCTCTACAGCAGGTCGTTCGGCCTTTGTCCTGGACACGAGTCATTCCTTGTAGGCAAACGCGCTATGTTCAGATTCGCACCGCGCCTTCGGGGGTGCCTTCGGTGAACGACCACCTGCCCCTCGCTAACACGCCCAGCTCTGTTGAATCGCGAGGTAATTAGGCTTCTACCGCGGTCAAATTGTTGGCATCGAGGCATAGGCTAACATTGCCGGGAAATAGATGCGCGATTTGACGTTGTTGGCGCTCCATATTCGCTCCTTTCGGTTTCACTCTCGGCGTCGCAAAACTTGTACACACGACGAGGAACACTGGTTGGCTTGAGTGGAAAGGCGGATAATGTAGGAAATGCGACTATTGTGATGCTCTAAGAGATAATCCGTGCTAATGCGCCGATTCCAGGTGATTTCGACATTGAGCGTTCTAGAACCTTTCCGCAGGGCTGTCGTTGGAGTGCCCTTCCTTTACCAGAAGGTATATTGAACCTATAAGTTCAGCTGTAAATCAAGGAGTCAGCTACTAACATACTTATAGGTCTCCTCCGCCACCCCCGTCACAGCTCTCGTCTCCGTTCGATCACCCAACACTTCCTTCGCCGTTGTGAATGTTAATGGATCCGTGGACTGGATGGTTGCCCAAAGACGGGCTTTGCTTGCATGGACGGGCCGGTCTCTGTCTATCAAGCCGACTATCAATGCCAACATGGTTAGTTAGACATCTCTCTCCCGCGGAATATGATGCTAATTTGTGCAGAGCTTGTCTCATTGGGGTAGCTCCGAAGTCACCGGCCGAGGATTAATAGCCTTGGTTGGTAACGGACAGCTCTATTCGGTTGAGTTGAAGGAGGGCGAGCAATATATTGCGCACCCCAGGTTCGTTTTTATACCAAAATTGCGTGTTGCGCACAGCTAATTCTCCATAGCAATGTCGTCGCCTACACCATGTCCTCCAACCCTCCCCGTCCCTACCGCTTCAAATCCACAACCCTCAGCTTCCAAGTCCCAGGCTTGAAGGCTCTCCCAAGCCTTTTCCAGAAGGCCAAGTTTGTCCGCGACATGTCCGATTCCAAAGCATACAAGACCACCATGGCGTGGTTCCACAAGTTGCGTACCTGGTCTCGTATGACCATCTGGGGAGATAGAGTATGTCGCTTTCTTCTTCTGTCAATTTTCATCGGCTAATTTTATAATCAGCTCTTCATGCAGTTCGATGGTCCCACAACTATCCTTGTCCAATCTCGCGGCCCTCGTCTTAACGACGTTTTGTCGGGAGATGAAGTTAACGAGATTGCTGGCACCCCTCGGGGCCTGACCTCCTCCCCTTATCAGACCAACGAAGCTGAGAAGACCGAGTCCAAGTCCGCCGGCAACGCCTCGGACCTTGAGCGCTCGTTAGACCAACTGGAGCAGGAAATCCGGGGAACCAGCCAGAGCGTTGCGAAGGTTCGCAAAGATGGCAAGGTGGAAATTGAAGAAGTTGGTCGCAACTAGATGTAGACCATGTCTGGGAGTTCTTCGCATTGGGTTCTGTAGGGCTAGGGCGGTCTCCGTTTAGGATGAGTATTACGTTGCATCCTGTACAGTATAAGCATTTCTTTTCTCTTGGTACCACTTGATTTGATCAATCTCTATTCCCTTGCTTCTGCGCTTTATTTCTCAAAGTTTGACACAACAGTAGCCTGAAATGCGTTGGAGGAGCAAGTCGAAGTGATGTGGCGAGGCTGATTTTGGCGCAGGATGGCGCAGGAAGAGCACATCCTGCGCCACAGGCACAGTACTTTTTTTTCTGGCATTCATAGGTCGAGGTCTTCTTGAGTCACTGCCTCTTCTCTATATTGCCTGCTATACTAGCACGGAACTGAAGGCATTTTAGATATACTGGCCGCAAGTTCACTCCGTTCAATGTGGCTTTGCAACATAGTCATGATGCATATCCCAATCTGTTGCAAAAAGCTGTTGGGTTTTTGTTTGGAATCAGGCGCCAGTGTATACTTGTGCCCAACAGCAAACATGTACTTTTTGCTATTATCAAATTGCTATACTATAAATTGATATGTTGCCCACCTGTTCCACCATCAGTTAGTCAACCAGCAATCTTCTCATCGCCTGGTTATCTTATTTTCCATCAACCCATCCCTCATCTTTATACTACACTTCTGTCTAGAGATTAGCTATCTCCTTTGCAATGTCTGGCCTTGGAAATCGAATGTGGCAATCTCGAAACACGAGAAACAGGAACAATATCGGAATGGGTGGCCAGTATGACAAGATATGCAGGCACTTTCAGCGTGGAACTTGCCGATTTGGTTCAGATTGCAAGTTTTCTCATGACAGCAACACTGCCAAAGAATCTAGATCAAATCGGGCCGCATCCCATCCTACGGCCGACGATTTGGATGCACAAAACCGATACCTCGACTGGAGGCGGATTCTCAGATACGGGAATTTTGGAATTTTTCCTGGTAAAACAGAGCACTCACATATCCTCAAGCTGTGGGAAGGGGCTCTTGATATCCTTGACGGCGACAATAGGGGCAATCATCAGCTTCTCGCCAGAGACCTTGTGGATGACAAGCTTCATGGACACAAATTCATCCTGGAAACTACTCATACCACAAGCCAGTATGCAACATACGCCATTCCTGTCTATGTTGAGCCATTCATCAAAGTCATGACTCATCCGTCTCTCTTGAACTGTCTCTCTGTTGATTCGTTTGTTGGAACAATGTACGCATCCTTCGGTGGCCCGAATGGAGATCGAGCAATCGGCTTTCTCGAAAGCGTTTGTCGGTCCCTTGTCAGAGTCTATGAGCAGCAGAGTGACACTGAGACATCTATGAAGCCAGATCTCATGAAATCACTGGTGAATGTGCTTTACCAGCTTCTATACAGAGTCCGACAGGCACGATTCCATGATGACCTTCTTATACTTCTCGATTTATTGGAAGAACTGCTGAGAGTATACCCCAGAGTGTGCTCCACGACGGACTTAGATGCTCTTTCCAGCAGACTGGAGGTCATGCGCTGCATGGTCGCTGCCGCAAACAGCAACCTTGCTCCAGCAAATCCGACTGAGGAGCCTCAGGGGACCGGGGTAGTTCGGTTGTCGTTCCCACTGGAAATGGAGCTTCCTGGAGGCAGGCATGACAATGATCTTGCCGACATCTCTGAGATCACACTGCTTCCTACCTATGGAGAGATTGTCAGCGAGAACTCGGAATATTTACCATCCACCAACCTTTCCCAGCCCCAGTTCTTACAAGATCCCCTGCTCAGATACATTGATTCCACATTCAGACTGCTACGCCATGATATCTTTGGGTCTGTCAAAGATGTGCTTCGAGATTTGTTACAGCAGAGCGATCTCAAACGCCCCTACCTATCCGACAAGAGTAGCCAGACACATCTTTATATGGCATCACAGGTCCGATCCGTTTTCATCAACGAAAAACATGAGCTTGAAGCCATTGTTTCCTTCGCAGATCCACAGCAAATTCGCAAGAGCTCTACTGTCGAAAGATGCAAATGGTGGCAAGATTCCAACCGACTAGAAGAGGGCACCCTGGTCTGTTTTTTGGCTTCTGAAGGCAAACAAAATAAAGTCCTTTTCCTCGAAGTGACAGGCAAAAATGCTTCCAAGGACCAAACGGGAAAGAGCAAGAGTAGCCTCGTATCTGACGGGTATCAACCTAGCATCACGGTCAAGCTTGCCGCATGCTTGCCTGAAGATCTGAAACTTCTAGGTCAGCTCTACAGTGAAGAGCTTCCTGGTATTCTCGTTGACTTCCGGGGCCTAATGCCTGCCACCTTTTCCCCCATTCTCCAGAATCTACAGCGAATTCAGCGGGAGAAAGAGTTGGCATTCCAAAAATGGATTTTGCCAGCCCGTTACGATGAGTGCGACAGTTCCAACATACCACCGCCGGCATACACTCGACGACCACAATTTGTCTTTCCGCTTGCCTCTATTACAAAGACCGGTACTCAAGAGCTCACTTTGGATCCCAACGCCCCAGGATCCATTGATATCCTGAAAATGGAAACCCTGACTGGTCTCGACCGTGGCCAGTGCCAAGGACTGATTGCCGCTCTGACACGAGAATATGCCCTCATTCAAGGCCCACCGGGAACTGGGAAGTCCTACCTAGGTGTCAAACTTGTTCAGGTTCTTCTAGCCATCAAGAAAAAGGCAAGACTAGGCCCGATTGTTGTGATGTGAGTTCCTGTGAGCCCTATGCCCTGAGAGACTATCGCTAATGAACATACAGATGTTACACAAACCACGCTCTGGATCAATTCTTGAAGTCTCTTCTTGCTATTGGTATTCAAAAGACCATACGTGCTGGCGGGCGCAGCCAGGCCACCGAACTGGAAGGCAAGAACCTTCGCATTGTGAGCAATAGCATCAGCAAGACGAGGGTGGAATCTCAAACTCTCGGTCAGTCGTATAATGAAGTCGAAAAGTACATGAAGTCCGCTGCATATTCCATGCAGCCTCTCCACCAGTCTCGAAAAGGTCCTACTTGGGATCGAATGCAGCAATTTTTGAGCCGCAAGTGGCCCAAGATTCACAGACAACTGACGGGGGGGGACAAGGACGGATTTGAAGTCATCAGCAAGGAGAAGGATCCCCTGCTCAGCTGGCTGGAGCTGACATCAAGAGACTTTTGGAGATTGAGAAAGGAAAAAGAGGCTGAATATGTGCATCTGGAAAATCTGACGCGCATTGCGAATCAAAGCATTTACGGCCTCGAGATGTCAGATCGTCGAGCTCTCGCGAGGAGTTGGTTTAAAGAATGGTATGAGGAAGAAACCGCCCCGCTCTTCGAAGCAGTCGATAGCGCTGAACGTCTTCGCAAAGATATAAGCGCCGTTCATGAAGAAATCAACCGCCGAGCTCTAATTCAAGCCGACGTAATAGGCATCACGACAACGGGTCTCGCGCGTCATGTTGACACATTACGCCGCATAGAAGCGAAAGTCGTTATATGTGAGGAGGCTGCTGAGGTTATGGAAGCTCATGTCATCTCAGCCCTCATGCCAGGTGTTGAGCACTTCATCCAGATCGGTGATCATCGTCAACTACGGCCCCAGATTCAAAATCACTCGCTTAGCCTTGAGACAACTTCTGGAATGTCCTGGCAGCTTGACCGAAGCCAGTTTGAGAGAAGGGCTGTTGGAGAGCCGGGCCTTCGTGCTGTTCCCGTCGCGCAACTCAATGTTCAAAGAAGGATGAGGCCTGAGATCTCGAGATTGATTGGAAGCGTCTATCCAAAACTCGAGGACCACGAAAGCGTTTTGAATCTGCCAAATGTGGTCGGAATGCAAAACAATATTTTCTGGCTAGATCATCGGCGCAATGAAGACGCAAGAGATGACGGCAGTCGGGTGAAATCACACAGCAATCAGTGGGAGGTCGACATGGCCACTGCTCTTGTGCGTCATCTTGTTCGACAGGGAGAGTACAAGCCTGAAGATATCGCTCTTCTCACCCCCTATACCGGCCAACTGCGAAATCTACGGGCATCTCTCAGCAAGTATTTCGAAATTTGCCTCAGCGAGCGAGACTTGGAGACTTTGGCAGCGGAGGGATTCGAGAAGAGTTCCTATGAGTCCTCGGAAACTAATAACCAAAAATCAATTGAGAAAAAGACACTGCTTCAGACACTCCGTCTTGCTACGGTTGACAACTTCCAAGGTGAAGAGGCCAAGGTGATCGTCGTGTCTCTGGTCCGCAGTAACTCAAACCGCAAGGTTGGCTTCCTCCGAACAGAGAACAGAATCAATGTACTTCTTAGTCGAGCACAGCATGGGATGTACCTAATTGGAAACTCGGAGACCTACCTCAATGTTCCAATGTGGGCTGATGTTTATGCACAGCTCGCCAACAAAAACGCAGTCGGTACTGAGTTAGCCCTCTGTTGTCCCCGTCACACAGAGGTACCTATTCTCTGCTCTGAGCCTCACGACTTTGAGAAGAAGAGCCCTGAAGGCGGTTGTGATCTCCCGTGTACTCGTCGACTTGAGCCATGTGGACACCAATGCCAGGCTAAATGCCATGCATCAGTTCTCCACGACGCATTTTCTTGCTGCAAGCCTTGCCCTCGGGTTCGAAAAACCTGTGATCACGCGTGTCCCAAGTTCTGTGGTGAGAAATGTGGTCTTTGTTTGGTCAAAATCCCTGATGTCCTGCTTCCCTGTGGTCATGTTAAAGAGAAGATCTTTTGCCATCAGATGAATAATCTGGCAGCCATCAAGTGCGATGTGAAGGTTGAAAAGACAGTCTCGCGCTGTGGCCATCCCATCCAAATCGGTTGTTTTGCAGACGTCACATCTGAGTCCTTCCATTGTCCAAAACCATGCATACAGATTCTCAGCTGTGGTCATAAATGTGAAGCTACGTGTGGAAGATGTCTTCAAAAGAGCGATAGTGGCGTGGAATCTTTTGATCACCCAGCTTGCAAGAAGAAATGTGACCGTCCATATGGTACATGCAATCACAAGTGCCTCAAGGTGTGCCATGATGGTAAAAGCTGCGGCAGTTGTGAGGCAAAGTGCGAGGTAAGTTGACCTTTTTTTCCCCCTACTTTCTAGCTGCGCATGTTGGATGCTAATAATATGAAGGTTCGATGCTCGCACTCGGCATGTAAATCTCCCTGCGCAAAGGCATGTGCACCATGTATCGAGAAATGCACATGGTCCTGCCCTCATCAAGGCTCCTGTTCGATGCCTTGCGCAGCACTCTGTGACCGACTTCCTTGCGAAGAACGATGTGATAAGATCCTCAAGTGTGGACATCGATGCCCGAGTCTTTGCGGAGAAGACTGTCCAAGTGGTCTATGTCAAGAATGTGGCGACAAGGGAGATGCTCGTGTGGACTTTTTGGAATCAAAACTCTACTCCGAGATCAACCTCGACGAAACTCCAATTGTTCTTCTTGGGTGTGGTCATTTCTTTACTAGTGAGTCTGTTGATGGAGTAGTTGGCCTGGATGAGGTGTATACCAGAGGCAAGACTGGCAAATTTAACGGTCTTCGGGATGTATCTGCCTCTCTTGCAAGCACCATGCCCTCATGTCCTGACTGCAGGATGCCTATTCGTCAATTTGTGACAAAGCGGTACAATCGCGTTATCAATCGCGCTGTTATGGACGAAACAACCAAACGATTCCTTACAAACGGACAAGCCGACCTTGCAAGTCTGCAATCTCGTCTCAAGAGTTTCGAAATTTCGCTTTCTGTTAAGAGAGACACAGGGTCAATATTCGTCGGCAAAGCACAGCCGAAATCTTTATATCTGGAAGGTTTGCAAATCTCAAAAGAGGCTGCAGCTCTCAGCAAAAAGATGGGTGTAGAGCATCAGCCAACAAAGCGACTTATGGATGCAATCGCTCTGTCTCAGAGGCCTCTGTCGGACGAAACTATCTCCATATCAAGCCAGATGAAGAAACTTAAAATAGTGGCCCCACAGCCTGACGACCAGATCTCTCTCGGTGCACGATTGATTAATATCAAGACTCGGGGAATCATTCTTCGGCATCAATTCGGAGAGATGTCAAAACGGATGTCTAATGACCGAGCCCTGGCCCGGTTCCTGGGGACGACTCAGCCTCAGTCCCAAGAGCTTTGTCAAGACAGCATGCCTTTTCTCAAGGACTGTCAAGGTTTGATCATTCAAGCTAAGGCTGTAAGCCTCTCTCGTATTGTCATCACTGCAACGCTCGCATTTGCCATGGTCATCCAACTGAAAGGATGGTCTGATCGTAGTTCTCCAAGAACTACCACAGAAGATGACTCTGATATGGACAAATTGAAGGGCACAGGCTTGGAAACAGTTGCGGATCGTATCAACATCACTCGTGACTTCCTGAAAGATGCCTTGAGTCGATGTCAGGAGCTAGGGAACTGCCAGGACCTTCAGGAGAGGGTTAATGAGATGACTCGCTTATTTGAAGGTCCTCGCTACGAGAACGTGACTCCAGAGGAACTTGCGTCTATCAAGATTGCCATGGTTGGTGGTCCAAGAGGGATTGCGACTAACTCTGGGCACTGGTACAATTGTGTCAATGGGCATCCAGTGAGTGTTCCCTTGTCCTCGGGCATTGATCTTGGTGGATATAATACTGACCTATCTGTTTTTGATAGTTTGCCGTTGGAGAATGTGGTATGCCAATGGAGCTTGCTACATGTCCCGAGTGTGGAGCGGGTATCGGAGGTCGAAATCACCAGGCTGTCGAAGGAGTATCGCGTGCAGAACAGATGGAGTAAGGAATTATGGAATTGCCATTTGATTTGGGTTGTGGATAGGTATCATCAATCTTAACTCAGATAATGACTAGATTGAAATTATCTTGCACCTTCATCTTACTTTCCCTTTAGGCCTGCCTCCTAGGTTCAAGTCTGATTCAATATGCAACTATAAACTCTCAAATCCCGCAGGTACTTCAAACCCTCCAATCCAAGCCCTGATCATAGAAACAAAAAGAGCAGGATCCTGCTGATGCCAGGGATGTCTCATTCGAGGATGCACAACAGCAATCGTCCTATCATTAAGCTCACGGCCAATAGCAGCCAATTTCCGTGCATCGTCGGGGTGGTCATACGAAGGGATCACTCCTCCACGACCAGCAGCCACAATGAGTGTGGGTGCAGGCCAGGGCTCAGGTAACATGGCCGTATTCATTGCCTCTGCGATCTCTCTGCAGGCCTTCATTGTTGGATAGGATCGGCCGATACGCGCACCATCCATCAGCCACCTAATTGCCGGGCGAGGAACTAGGTTCTCCACGCGATTCATTGTCCAGAGTGTGCGAGATAGCCAAGGGGTTGATGGCAAGGAAGGGTAGATTTCGAAACCTGATACTATTTGGGTTCTGATGACGTTTGGGTATTTTTCTGCTAGTCGGATCGCGACTTGGGCACCCAGGCTATGGCCGACGACATGTGCCTTGCCGCCTGTTGCGGATTCTCGTATAAGCTTATGGATTGAATCGGCTGCATTGTCCACGGTGAAAATTGATTCTGTGGCATCTCCATGGCCTGGTAGGTCGGGGGTTAGGACGTGGAATGACTGTGCAAGATCCGAGGCTATCTGCTTCCAGTCGTTGGAGGTTGTGAAAGCGCCATGAATGAGGGCGATTGTTTCTTTTCCTGTCATGTTTAATATCGGACGCTATGCTGGAATGTCAATTGGGCGTAAAAGGGAAGATGCCCGGGGGGGCTTGGAAGGATTCGGCCCCCAAATCCAACGCTTACTTCTGATCTTACTGCATGACTAGCAGATAGCGTGCTAAACCGTTGCAATATTTAGAATCTAGTTACTACCCCAGCTTCCTCAAGCCCTGTCTGCCTGCATGTAGGTATTCTGCCTCGCTTAGGAACGCCTACCGGTGACCCCTAGCCCCAGGCCCCTTAGATACACACTCGACTCCAACATAAACCCCCTTAGAATTCACTCCTTATGCCTTATCTGACATGATTGAATGAGGATATACTTCTGATTGCGCATGAATTGCGATCGCAAAATGATCTCGGCGCCTTGGTCTAAGTCAACCACCGGCTGTACCTTCTAACGAAGCACATCTTGTATCGATACAATCTTCATCATCAGAGTGGCCATGGCATGATCCATGCAGCTGAAAGAGGATCTGTTTCAGTGGTAGCCCAATTCATCGAATTAGGATATCCCATGAAAGATCGCCCAATCCACATGGAGGCCTGTGACAATACCAGAGAAAGTTGCGAATGCCGTTGTCCATTCAAACATCCGATTCTCGATGCCGCCGAGCATGGACATGTCGAACTCGTCAAGTACCTTTTTGAAGCAGGTTCAGTTCTCGATTTTGAAAGCAATGAGAGGCGCACACCCATCCATCTGGCCGCAAAGAATGGGGGGTTCTCCCAGTGGTCGAGATCTTACTGGACAAAAGCGGCTCAAAACTGCCTGTGGATCGCAATCCCAAATCAGAAGATTCTCCCGTTCAACTTGCTGCATGCAAAGTGCACAAGCAAGTTGTTGAATATGTCAAGGCGCTTTTGGCTCGTGGTGCTGATGTCAGTGATGATTCCTTCTGTGTGGCTGTCACTTACTGTAATAATAAAGCACTTGACCTATTCTTCACTAAGTTTGTGCATGGGAAGTGCCAAATCACACTCTTGGAATTGGCAGTGATAGACAGTAACATGGAAATTTTCAAGATGCCGTTGGATCAAGGTTTCGACCGGGAGAAGGCTTTGGTAGAAGCAATTTAGAACGGTCACGAAGAAATTGCGACACTTCTCCTAGAGCAAGGAACAGATCTAGATGTACCGAGCGTCCGCAGAAGCGCCACCGATTACGCGTTATTGTCCAGCATATCGGAATCCTCGAGGCTTTAATGCGCCATGGCGGACATGCTCACCCCGCGGGTTTGAAATTTGCTGAACATTTTTCTCCTGAGAATACAGTGGGATTGGTCAAGAGCTTTCCACTTGTCTTATAAGAGGAAAGCCATAGTTCCTCCTTCCCCTACATGACATGGACGTACTCTGTCTCTGTTGTAGATTCTATACTTTCTCGGGAATAGCTTGATAGCTGATCAGCCCAATACAGGATATATAGGATTAAAAGCCATACGCAGGCTCAAATGCAAGCAAAATAAATCACAAAGTTGGACGAGAAAGTAGCATTTCTTAATGTAAAAGTTCTTAGTTGAACCTAACCGAACTTTAAAGGGTTCTAATACCTAACAGTAGCATGAGGACCAAGAGAAAATAGTTAAAAGTAGTTTGTATAGTTTGTATTTGCACTAAAAGCATACCTTTGAAATGGTGCATATAGCAAATGTGACGAATTATGCCCGGCAAGCGTAATCTCGGCCTTTCGGGCTCAGACAGGCACATCTCCGAGCTGCGGTTCTCCCCGTTCAAGACCCGCGGACTCTCCTCGGTCTCCACTAACAGGGTCAAGCCAGACTGGATAGGATGGTAAGCCAATAATAGGGAAGCCGCTATGTCTTCGCGTGGTTTAGCTCCAAACGCAAGAAAAATGACCAAGATTAAGCACCGTTCGGACTTAGTGGGATGCGATTGCCGAGACTCCTTATATTATCTCTTTTTCTTCTTCTTTTGATCTTGATCTTGATCTCGATCCTAAATCCACCTTTTTTATACTTTCAGGGTCGTTCGGGGTCTTCAAGGGTCCGTTTCACTACAGATATAACCCTCGAGTCTCGGAGAATTAGCGTCCAAACGGAAATCTCTCCGTTTGCCATTTTCAAGTGAGTCGCATCGCATTTAGAATCAGGCTGTTGCTTCATCGCACAGCGTCGTTTCTTAATTTTATAATTCCCGTCTGCGCGAAGTCTATAAATTCACTTTGGTGGCCCAAACAGCAGTTCTAATATCACTATTTGGAACAGGTATCGGATTCTTCTATACTCGTGCATCCCGTTTCAAGCACTATTATAGAGAGCCCAAGGAAATCTCCTAATAATGGCAGCCCCTAACGCTCCGTCTATCGATAGTACTGCTACAAACATACCTCCATCCGACAACTCAACGCCCGCCGTGAGTGTCCAAGGGAATGAGGACCCCGAAAAGGGTCTCCAAGGAGTAGAGCAGACAACCGAAGCACAACCCTCTGAAAAAGCCACTGCTGCTGGCCCAGCACCCGCAACACCAGCAATTAGCCCGCCGCCTGATGGAGGCGCTGAAGCATGGCTCGTTGTTCTGGGAGCATTCTCCGGTCTATTCGTTAGCTTTGGCTGGATTAACTGTATGTCTGACTTTGTTATATGATATTTCAACATACTAATCTCCACCAGGCATCGGAGTCTTCCAGACATACTATGAGAGTCATCAATTGAGCGAATTCTCTACCAGCACAGTTACATGGATCACATCGCTAGAAACATTTGTGATGTTTTTCTGTGTACGTCCCCTATCGATCTCCAACCAACAAAGACCAACATCTCACAATCTCATAGGGCCCAATCTTCGGAACACTATTTGACAGCTACGGTCCCCGCTGGATCCTCCTCGCAGGCACATTCTTCCACGTCTTCGGTCTGATGATGGCCTCCCTCTCAACAGAATACTACCAATTCATCCTAGCGCAAGGAATCTGCAGCCCAATTGGCGCAAGCGCAATCTTCAACGCCTCCGTCAACTCTGTCAGCACATGGTTCGCCAAACGCCGCGCCTTCGCTCTGGGCGTGACAGCCTCCGGATCCAGTCTGGGTGGTGTTATTTTCCCCATCATGGTGACTCGTTTGATTCCTCAAGTCGGTTTCCCTTGGGCTATGCGTATTTGCGCATTCCTCATTCTCTTCATGTTGGGTATTGCCAATGTTACCCTCAAGTCCAGACTCCCGCATCGTCCCAAGCCTTTTGATATCTGGAGTTTCCTGCGGCCATTGGGAGAGCTGAAGTTCTCGCTTACGCTTGCTGGTGCTTTCTGTTTCTTCTGGGGAATGTTCTTGCCTTTCACTTTTGTTATTACTCAAGCGGAAAGATATGGCATGTCCCCCGGTCTTGCGGGATATCTCATTCCCATTTTGAACGCTGCTAGGTAAGTTTCGGCTTCTCCATTGCCAATTTGTATGGGCTGATCTAACGCAATTGAATAGTATCTTTGGCCGTACACTCCCAGGCTACTTCGCCGACAAAGTCGGCCGTTACAACATGATGGTCGTCACAACTTTCTTCTCCGCAATCCTCGTTCTGGCCCTCTGGCTGCCATCGCGAGGAAACGTCCCTGCCATCATCTTTAGTGCTCTGTATGGTTTCGGCTCTGGTGCTTTCGTCTCCCTCGCTCCAGCCTGTATCGCACAGATCTCGGATCTGCGCCAGGTCGGCGTGCGCAACGGTACTTTCTTTGCTATCATTTCCTTCGCAGCTTTGACGGGCACTCCTATTGGTGGTGCTCTGGTTCCGGATGTGCTTCATGGCTCTTATACTAAACTGCAGATCTTCTGTGGAGTTGTTATGATTGCTGGGTCGACGTTGTTTGTGTTGGCCCGAGTTGTTGTTGGCGGTGGGTTCAAGCTGAACAAGGTGTGAAATGCGGGCAATTGGGTGCCTTGGGTGGCGGCATTAGAGTATATAATAGCATATCAAAAGTTACTTAGTCGATAATTTAATGTTTGCCTAATTTCACTCATTTCTCTCCGGGCTGCAAGGAAGCTTGAATAAGGTTTTCAGGGTGGCAGTGCCAAGGTGACTACGATATATGCAGTACTTCATACATGAATACCAAACGAGTGAACGGGACACATTGAAGCAACCCGTGAACACTTGTAGTCTATATTTTATCTTCTGGTTTTTCGTGGTCAGATAATGACAATTCTGTAAACGTAATTATCAGGCAACTGGAGTCAACCGCCAAGATTTGGTAACTATATAATTTTGTTGGCCTGGTACGTCAGGCTCCAATTTACAATATCAATCAATATGCGCTGGTCACTGCTTGGTCTGTACTGTAAACTATGATAATACTTTTATATTCAATGTGTCAACAAACACAACATGACTAAGAACAAAATATGCCTGTTTTCGTCGAGAAATCACAAATCGGGAAACTGGCGGGAAACATCGGCATGCCGAAAACGGCGCATATGGCACGGTTTCCACCACTTTTTTCACACCCATAATGCCAAACATACGATAATTATTTGCCAACCGCTATTTATTCAGCTACAGACGATCATCACCTCCGATTTCAAATTGAAGATCAACGAAGGCCGTGTAACCCAAAAAAATTACCGGTTTCGGCCGACATCCGCACGGGAAAAATTCAAGGGCTCCACCCAATTCCCGGGGCTTCAGATTTTTTCTTGGCTTTGGGGTAAATTTGCAATTACGAAAATCTGATCTCTGAATCATTCATGCTATCAATGCTGGTATAGTTGCTTTGGCTTATTCATTCGGGCTGCTTTTACCCCAGATACTTCGGGAAAAGCGCCGAGCAGGACAGAATCTGCCCGTCATGAGTGATCAAGAGTCATATGCCGTTCAGGGCAAGGTCATTGATGAACCTTTTCAAAATGACGAGAAACCTTTTGAGGCGAAGGACTTGGAGCCTTTTGGTAATGAGGAGACTGCTGAGGTTAAGTATCGGACTATGAAGTGGTGGTATGTTACTCTTGCTCGCGTTTTATATCAATTGACATGGCTAATCATTCAATTAGGCATTGCGGCATGCGTGAGTCTCTTACTTTGATGTATATCGAACCTAGCTTTGATATCTAACGTTTACGTGCAGTGATGATTGCTGAGAATGTCTCCGTCGGAATTCTTTCTCTCCCATCTGCTGTGGCCACCCTTGGAATGGTCCCGTATGTATCTCCATCAGCATTGTTCTAGCAGCACATTGACTAATTGCAATACAGTGCTGCTATCATGATTCTGTTCATCTCTGCCCTTTCATGGTACACGGGCTATGCCATTGGCCAATTCAAGCTCCGCCACCCTGCCATTCACAGCATGGGAGACGCCGGTGAGCTCTTGATGGGCCGTTTTGGCCGTGAGCTACTCGGTATCGGCCAGCTTTTGCTGCTAATTTTCCTCATGGCTAGCAATATTCTCATGTTCAACATCTTGATGAATGCATTGACGAATCACGGCACTTGTACGCTGGTCTTTGGTGTCGTTGGACTGATTATTTGTTTCCTGGGCGCTTTGCCGCGTACTATGGATAAAGTTTACTGGATGTCTGTTGCTTGTGAGTATTAATCGCGCTTGATGTCTTAATTTACAATCTGGTTGACAATTATCTAGCATTCCTAAGTGTGCTGGTTGCAACAATTATCACCATGATTACCGTGGGTGTCGAGAGCGAGGGCTGGGTCCCTAACGAAGTCACCACGACTGTCAGCTTCCGCGAGGGCTTCTTGGCCGTTACCAACATCATTTTCGCCTACCGTATGTTAACATCTCATGAGAGATATCAAACCTAGTCGGAAGCCGAGCTAACTCAATATAGTTGCCCATGTCGCATATTTCGGCTTCATGTCTGAGACAGAGGACCCAAGAACCTTCAACAAGTCGCTAGCCATGCTTCAAATCGTCGACACGGTTCTGTACCTGGTCAGCGCATTGATTATCTATCACTACGTGGGGCCCGATGTCAAGTCGCCTGCCATTTCTTCTCTGAGTCCCTTGATGAGAAAGATCGCTTGGGGTATGGCTATTCCAACCGTGAGTCTATCGTGCTTTTAGCAGTTCCATCACCCTCGCTAATGTTATACAGACTATCCTTTCCGGTGTCGTCTTGGGCCATGTCGCTTGTAAATACATCTATGTCCGCATGTTCCGTGGCTCAGACAACATGCACAGCCGAAGCTTCCTGTCTATTGGCTCCTGGGTTGCTATTTGTCTTGGAGTCTGGGTTATCTCGTGGGTTGTGGCTGAGTCCATTCCCGTCTTCAACGACTTGCTCAGTCTTATTGTAAGTTTTGAAACGGATTGTGGTTTTACGAGGGATTCTAGCTAACACATTTTTACAGAGTGCACTATTCGGCAGTTGGTTCAGCTGTATGATTACCCCCTTCTCTGCGAATTACTTCCCGTGCAATTGAAAGAACGCTAATTTGTTCCTGAACAGTCGGTCTCCCTGCTATCTTCTGGCTGCACATGAACAAGGGTCAATATTTCAAGAACTGGAGGAAGATTTCTTTGACCATTATCAACATCGGTATCTTGGCTATTGCCTGTGCTATTGTAAGTCTCCTCGGACAATTTTATGCTTTGGCTTTGCGGTTCAGAACTAACTTCGTCTAGTGTGGATTGGGTCTCTGGGTTTCGGGTGTCGCCATTCACGAAGACTCAGGCACTGCCAGCTGGTCTTGCGCCAACGCCACCTGATCACTTATTGGAAAAGCCAACACCAAAACAGGGCATCAGCCCTCACTAGAACTAACGTTAAGCATTAAGCGTCATAATGTCTTTGATAATGTCTTGGACAGGATCCATATTCCAAAACGAAAGAATTACATGTACTCCAAATGAAAGATGATTGATTCAGCAACACCAAAATATCTGTCAAAAGTACACTCCAAAGTACGAATGTATAAACACGAAAACGCCCTAGCACCGTCGCTGAAGGATGGATGCATGAAAAGACCCCCATTATGCCCGGTTATATGCCCAAGGGCTGAAAAATGCAGCAATCAAGCCAAAACTCCCTGTCTCATGTTCTCCACTGTCTTGACCCCGACACCCTTCAGCTGGCTCAGCTGTGCCAGACTGTTCACCTGGAACTGGGGCTGGTCTGAGATCAGTTCGCCGTTGTTTCCATCTGTTGTTGTTTGGTCCATCTCGCAGAGGCAGTCTACAAGTGCCTCTGCCTTCTTGGCTCCTACGCCTTTGAGCAACTTGATCTGGCTGACATCCCTTGAGTTGATAATGGACAGCAGATGCATTGTACGAGGGGAAATGGAGGGATCCTCGTTATCAAGGAAAACGAGATCCCCGTTCTCGCTGTGACGAGGCTTAGTTGAAGCACGTTTTTTGTGTCGCGGGCGTGCTATCTCTTCGTCACTAGAGAAACCGCCACCTGTCTGGTCCATATAATCGTCGTCATCCTCAGCATGACGTTTTCCGAGGGTCTTGGTCGGCTCCTTCTTGAGAGAAAGCATGCTACCAAGTCTGCCCTTAGGTGGGGAGGGTGCTTGCTTCTCCCAGGCTTTAGCATGAATACGCTCCTTCAAGGCAGCAATCTTGCCAGCAAGCTTCTCATTGTGTGGGAAGTGAGGTGCCGCCAGCTGGTACATTCTCAGTGCCGAGGCGTCCTCGCCGCGTGCTTGATGCTGTTTGGCCATGAGTAAGTATGACAGACCCTCGGCCCGCGCATCCTCGGTACCCTCAATACGCTGCTCTAGTTGTTCCAATCGTCGCTGCAATTGCTCATTGAGCTCACGGACCTGTGATTGTTTCGATTGTTCGCTCACAGCTCGTGACGCCAAAATCTCCTCGACCTTTTTCTCGACCATCTCTTCAATCCGGGCAGCTGATAAATCAGCATGGCGCGCAGGAGCTTGTGTGCCTAATGGTTGACGAGATGGCTTCAAGGGAAGACTTGAAGGGGCGTTGGAGAGAGATGCGCGCTTAGGTCCTTCCGGTTTCCGTAGCTGGCTAATGAGCTTGGTCTGTGGCTTGTCGGAATACACGCTGAATGCCTTCACAGGCTTGGTGTCATCTTTCTCTGCTGGTTCCTTAGCAGCAGGGGCTGGCATGTTCACATTGACAGAGGCCGTGAGTGGACGCAAAGGCTGACGCGCACTTGCCAGAGAAGGCCGAACAGCTGGTCTTGCAGGGCCCTTGAACATAGGGTCATTCTCTACTTCCCGAACCTCGATCTTCCGGGTACGGTTTGCGACGTTCAAAGAGCTGATGGTATCCAGATGGTAAGATCGAACAGGAGCGAGGTTGAGAATCATCACAGTCAAGCCGTTGTTTTGTCCCAGAGACAGAATTCTAGTCATCTTCGACTCGCGGTATGGAATGCGGTGTTGCTTCTTGTTGATAGCCTCGACACACTGCGCCAGGACGAACAGGCTCTTGTTGATACTGGCCGATTCCACCATGCGCTCCTTGTCGTTCTCGGTCCGTCGATTATCTTCGGAACCTGCAAGATCGATGGCGGAAGCAGTGCTCACGCGAGTATGTTCAGGCGAGGTAACAGTAACCTTCACGCCGAGAATTGCGTGTGATCGTGATGAGTGCGCATTGAGCTGCAAGTATTTTTTAGCAACAAAGCCAACTGCTTGTCTGTATATCAAAATCTTACCTTCGTGGCAGAAGTCGACCGATTGGTATTGGCCTGGTCATAGAGCTGCTCAAACTCCTTCAAAGTTGTACACGGCTTCTCGCTCAAGCCGCAGACCACTGTCTTTCCACCATTGTCGCGAAGGGGAAGGCCCGCCATTGTGCGCTTCTCGGGCGGTTCGAACAGATCGTACACCTTGTCGTTGTAAATCTCATAATAGCTCAGAGCAACGCGCACCGTGGTCTCTCCCTCGCTATCCTTCTCAATCTTCTTAGCGCGCCTATAGACACCACTGAGTAGTCGAGGAATCACACCCCTGTCCGCCAGGGTTTTACCGCCGCGCATTGTATGTGTTTTTCCTGTTCCAGTAACACCATATGCAAACAACGTGACGTCGAATCCGTTCATGAGGTGCTTGATTGTTGGTGCCACTGTCATTCAAGTCAATATATTGGCCTATAGTCGTCCATGGGGTCGGCATCCGACTCACCCTCGGCATCAAACAATTCCTGCTGTGAAACTTCCGCGTCGTACACCCCATTGAACTGAAAGGCGTATTCTTCGCCCTCATTCTTAGGATTGGGGATCCGCACAACATTGTCTCTATCCCTCAAAGCGGCCAATTTCTTGTCGCTCTTCTCGCCGATGCTGGAAAGACGCGATTTATCGGTGGCAGCTGATCCTGTGCGCAGGATAACATCAAGGTCTCTTTCAGATTTGAGGAGCGGGCGGACACGTGCGACGACTCGGACACTCATTGTGGCGTGGTGGTCATTCGATCCTTTGTTGATGGGCGATATAATCCAATGCAATGCAGGAAAGGACAGACGATAAAAGGGAAATCAAAAGGAGAACAATCAAATCCCCCAAAAGCAAAGAAACGAAACTACCTACTTGTCGACGGATAATGCAGAACTTGAGGTTGGGGAACGTGTGGAGGAGTTCTCTTGTGGTGTGTGTTGTTGGCAGGGCAACCATTGGTTTCTTCCTTGATGGGCATTCTGGAGTACCACCTCACGTCTATAGCCTCCTTCTACTTATGAATCAGTTGGGCCTCATGACAGCTAACAGCAAATAACCAATAATTCAAATGTGGTTAGTAAATCGCCCAAGTATCGTTCCAATCCGTGCGTAGAGCGTTCACGGACCAATTCTACTACAAGTCACCTTTATATACCTTTGTATCCTCAATATTGTATATATATACCTCGTGTCCTCTGATTGGTGTTTGAATAGTGTATGATTCTCGCTGTTTGAAAATTGTGGTGACCTGTTGTGGCATGTAGAAGCGTAGTTATGAAGTTAGCCAACTGAAATTGGGCTTGAATATATATCAATAAACCAATATGTTGTTTTGGTCCTACTTCGTTCCTCCAAGGCAAAAATACAAGACAAACATAGAAACAAACACCAATCAACCTAATGACTTTTCCTGCAAGATATACATGGATGTATATTATATGTTATACCTCAATATGATACCAGGTAGCCGGATGTTGTAACCATGCGATACTGAGGTCAAGCTCTCTCAATTTGACCGACTACTGGCAACCAGCCCCTGCGATATCATGATTCATCAATTGTATGTACTAAATTTCTATCTGCTTTATATCAATTGAAGTATAGAATTGTGCAGTTAACCCCTCGTCACATGGTATCTGGCCTCTGATTGGCTGGGGCAACGCAACCTAAAGGCCACCGTAGACCATCACCGCCTCTCCCACACTCCCTTGGCTTCTTTTGGTGAGCCTCTTGTCACGTACTTTCTTATCCCTGATTTGTTGGTACAGCTTTCCCTGTGCGTAAGCTATTCTCTTCCCCAGTGTTGTTTGGCCGACCAGAAACTGATTGTGGGGGCCCAGGAGCTGTAACCACCTCCTATCAACACCCCGAGTCCGTGCCGGGTGCGATCTCTCCTTCTCCCAAAACTTCCAGTCTAACTTCACACACCCTACCCGACCTCTATGGCAGCACCACAAGGGGGTTACCCTCCCCAGGAAGGGTATGGCCAGCCCGCCTACGGTACCCCGGAACCGACACAGTCCCCCGTCCATGCGCAAGGTGCGCCTCCACCAGCAGCTGGTGGAAAGAAGAAGAGAGCCTACGCCGGTGAAGCCTTTGACTTCGGTTCGGGAGCCAATGCCGCGCTTGGTGGACAGCCCACAGCTGGGGGTGCCTACGGAGCTTACCCCCAACAGCCACAGGCCGCAGGATACCAGCAACCCGCCTACGGTGCGGACCCCAGCCAGATGCAGGCCGCGGCTCCAGCATACGGTTCGCCTGCTGTTCCTGATGTCTCGCAGATGACACAGCAGTTCGGCGCAATGGGCATGGTAGAGCCGCACCACATGCCACCCCCGCAACCCGTGGCCCAAGCCCCTATGCGCCCTCAAGTCCAGCTCAACCAGCTCTACCCAACAGATCTTCGCTCTCAGCCTTTCAATGTTGCTGAATTGGACTACCCCCCTCCACCAATTATCTTGCCCCCGGGAGTATGTGATATACCATGTGCAAACGATCGAGATGCTGACAATTGACAGACTAGTGTTTACCCGTCTCCCGAGGCTAACTGCCCTACGAAATATATGCGCTCCACACTGAACGCAGTGCCAACAACTAATTCGCTCCTGAAGAAATCCAAGTTGCCCTTCGCTCTCGTCATCCAACCTTACGCTTCTCTTCACGATGCCGAGGACCCCATTCCTGTGATTCCCGACCAAGTGATCTCACGATGCCGTCGCTGCCGTTCCTACATCAACCCCTTCGTTACCTTCCTCGACCATGGCCACCGCTGGCGTTGTAACATGTGTAACCTGACAAACGATGTGCCCCAGGCCTTCGATTGGGATTCTACATTGCAGAAGCCTGCCGATCGTGCTCTGCGCCCCGACCTCAACCACAGCATGGTGGAATTTGTTGCGCCGCAAGAGTATATGGTCCGCCCACCGCAGCCTCTCGTCTACCTTTTCCTGATCGATGTGAGCTATTCAGCTGTGACCAACGGTCTTTTGGCAACCACGGCACGCACTATCAAGGAGAGTCTCGACCGCATTCCCAACGCAGACCGGCGGACACGTCTCGGTTTCATTGCAGTAGACTCGAGCTTGCACTACTTCAGCATCCCCCGGGACAACTCAGAGACTTCGGACCCCCGAATGTTGGTTGTCAGTGACTTGGACGAGCCTTTCCTCCCAATCCCTGGTGATCTCCTGGTGACACTCAGTGAATGCCGGGACAACATCGACGTCTTCCTTGACAAGCTGCAAGAAATGTTCCAGAACACCCAGAACAATAGCTGCGCCATGGGCTCGGCCTTGCGCGCCGGTTATAAGCTGATCTCCCCTGTTGGAGGAAAGATGACCGTTTTGAGTGCGTCATTGCCTAACATCGGCCATGGAGCACTCACCATGAGAGAAGATAAGAAGGTGCTGGGCACCAGTAAAGAGTCGGGTCTGCTTCAGACAGGAAACTCCTTCTACAAGAGCTTCGCAGTCGAATGCTCCAAGGCACAGGTTTCCGTGGACATGTTCCTCTTCTCATCTCAATACCAGGATGTGGCATCTCTGAGCAACTTGCCCCGCTACACTGGCGGTCAAACCTACTTCTACCCTGGCTGGAGCGGTGCACGGACGGAGGATGCCATGAAGTTCTACCGTGAATTCTCCGATTACCTGTCTTCAGAGATCGGCTTGGAGGCTGTTCTCCGTGTGCGTGCTACCACTGGTCTCCGCATGAGCACCTTCTACGGTAACTTCTTCAACCGCAGCTCAGATCTCTGTGCCTTCCCTGCCTTCCCTCGTGACCAGGCCTACGTGGTCGAGGTGGCCATTGACGAGACTGTCACAAAGCCGGTTGTCTGCATGCAGGCAGCTGTCCTCCACACTACCTGCAACGGTGAACGTCGTATCCGTGTGTTGACCCTCGCGCTGCCCACTACCACCAACCTGGCAGATATCTATGCCTCTGCCGACCAGCAGGCTATCGCTACATTCTTCAGTCACAAGGCCGTCGAGCGCACATTGAGCAGTGGCCTCGAGCCCGCTCGTGAAGCTCTCCAAGCTAAGATGGTAGAGCTCTTGCAGACATACCGCAAGGAGCTCGCCGGTGGCAGCGTCAGCGGTGGTGGCCTTCAGTTCCCTGCCAACATGAGAGCATTGCCTGTCCTGTTCCTTGCCATGATGAAGAACGTGAGTGTTTCGATCCCTCCAGTTGCAATCCTCTATTGACATTTTCTTTCTAGCTTGGTCTTCGCAAGTCCGCCCAAATCCCAACAGATATGCGCTCTGCCGCACTCTGTCTCCTGTCAACCTTGCCTTTGCCGCTCCTCATTCAATACATCTACCCTCGGATGTACTCTCTCCATGACATGCCCGACAACGCTGGTGTGCCCGACGAGCAGACTGGCCAGATCGTCCTCCCCCCTGCCGTCAACCTTTCCTCCGGCCGCATCGTCCCCTACGGCCTGTACCTCATCGACGATGGCCAAACCCAGTTCCTCTGGGTTGGCCGTGACGCCGTGCCCCAGCTCGTCGAGGACGTCTTCGGTGTGCCCGACAAGACGCAGGTTATGGTGGGCAAGCAGATCCTCCCCGACCTGGAGAACGAGTTCAACCAGCGCGTGCGGGCTGTCGTGGAGAAGAGCCGGGATCACCGGGCCAAGGGCGTCGGCAGCATGATCGTGCCACACCTGTACGTGGTGCGGGAAGACGGCGAGCCGGGCCTGCGCCTCTGGGCCCTGACCATGTTGGTCGAGGACCGTGCCGACCAGAGCGTCAGCCTGGACCAGTGGATGGGTACATTGCAGGAGAAGGTTTGAGTCCTCTGCTCTGGCGGTGTCAGCCAGCACTGACGATGACATCAGGTCGTGCAGTAATGTTCGCTGAATGCTCGCTGTCCGTGTACCATCACCTCGGGAAAATTGAGTGGCATGTTTGGATTTATCTAGTAGATGGTGGGGATATAGCCTGCTGTACTCGCTCTGGTATTACCTCAGAGCCAATGAGTTTTTACGAGTCTGAATATCTATCAGTGTGTATATCCGTCGTACTTGTATCCGTAGTCTCCATAACAGTGGAGATAATACCTCTTTCAGCCTCTCACAGTCTACTCCATAATCTTGAAAATGGAAAATAGCCATATTATGGCCAGTGTGACCGAGTGGTTTAAGGTGCCAGATTTAAGATTCTTCAAAAGAATAAAACCCTGGTGGGGCAACCCGCGCGAGTTCGAACCTCGTCGCTGGCATTTTTTTTATGTTTGCCCATAGAAATGTCATTCAACTCTAACTTGGTCCTTCGCCCCTATCCGTAACCTAGACTGTTTTACCTGAATCTTAGTGTCTCCGGGTGGCTCTCAATAGTGCCTCCAATCCAATCAGTGGGGCTCCCCTTGAGACTAGTGAAACCACCCTCCTCTCCAATCAGAATAACACTGCCAAAGTTGTGATTGTGACAAGTTTCGTCTCCCACGCAGTAGCGCCCTGACACCGGGCCAAGTGTGATGCGACAGGAAGACTTTGGCGCTGTGGCGGGGGTTACCTGCAGGCTACCTGGATTTGGGTCTGAATGGCCGGGTCGGTCAGGTACCCCTCAAGTACCCCTCAGGTGGGGAGAGGTGACCCAAGGTTCAGGGGGATACCATCAACTTAGATCTATCTTTCGTTCTTTGAATAGCTTCTCTTCTCTCGCATCTCCCATTTCTATTCCCTACACTCCCCCTAACTAGTACTCTTCTGGTTAATTCCAAATTGTCTTAGCCTCCACAGCTATTGCCCCACTATCTCTCGTAAGTTGTTTCTCCAGCTTCACTTCCTTTCTTCTCTCTCCTGCCTCGCACCCTGTAAGGGATCCGCACTCCGCTTTGAAGCATCTTGGCTGGACCTCACTAACCATGCCACATTTCTAGACCGAGCTTCCCGTGCATCTGGACATCACCGGTATCTGCCTCACCTTCTCTCGACACCAGCCTAAAGTGTGAGCGTCAATTCACTTGCGCAAACGAATGTAAGACTTGTCTCTCGGTTCTTTGTGCGATAGCTGCGCTTGCGCTACCGAGCTCGGGACTGTTCGCCATTGCCTGGATTTCTTTGCGACTGCCCAGTCCGTGTGCGCGTTCACCGTGTTTTTCTTCCCGGTCCCGGTCGTTTGCCCACGGATTGTTGATGTTCCCCTCGATTCCCGTGGATGTGCCGTCAAGACCTTGAAGCTAATACCTCAACGCCTCAGCCTCACTACGATCCAGTCGATATGGGTCAGCAGAACCCTCCCGCGGGAGGATCTCGAAAGATCTCCTTCAATGTATCCGATCAATATGAAATCCAAGATGTTATCGGCGAAGGCGCCTATGGAGTTGTGTGGTAAGTCGTGCGAGTCTCTCCACAGAGCTCCTCTGACATATTCAGCTCTGCCATTCACAAGCCCTCGGGTCAGAAGGTCGCTATCAAGAAGATCACACCATTCGACCACTCCATGTTCTGTCTGCGAACCCTCCGTGAGATGAAGCTGCTGCGATACTTTAACCACGAAAACATTATCTCGATCCTGGATATCCAACGACCCCGCAACTACGAGGGATTCAACGAAGTTTATCTGATCCAAGTACGTCGGGAGTGATCAAGATCAGATACATGCATAAGATTGGGTACTAATCATAACTGCAGGAGCTGATGGAAACTGATATGCATCGCGTTATTCGTACACAAGATCTCTCCGACGACCACTGCCAATACTTCATCTACCAGACCCTGCGAGCGCTCAAGGCTATGCACTCCGCCAACGTCCTCCACCGAGACCTCAAGCCCTCCAACCTCCTGCTCAACGCCAACTGCGATTTGAAAGTCTGCGACTTCGGTCTAGCACGTTCGGCCGCTTCCACCGACGACAACTCCGGATTCATGACAGAATATGTGGCTACGCGCTGGTACCGTGCGCCCGAAATCATGTTGACATTCAAGGAATACACCAAAGCCATTGATGTGTGGAGTGTCGGCTGTATATTGGCCGAGATGCTGAGCGGGAAGCCTCTATTCCCTGGCAAGGATTGTATGTTCAACTGGCCCAGATGTGAAAGCATAACTAACGTCTCCAGATCACCACCAGTTGACCCTCATCCTGGACGTCCTCGGCACACCCACTATGGAAGACTACTACGGCATCAAATCGCGCCGTGCCCGTGAATACATCCGCTCCCTCCCCTTTAAGAAGAAGATCCCCTTCCGCGCCCTCTTCCCCAAGAGCAACGACCTGGCTCTCGACCTGCTCGAGAAGCTACTCGCTTTCAACCCCGCCAAGCGTATCTCCGTCGAAGATGCCCTGCGCCACCCGTACCTCGAGCCATACCACGATCCCGATGATGAGCCAACTGCGCCGCCTATCCCCGATGGATTCTTTGATTTCGACAAGAACAAGGATGCATTGAGCAAGGAGCAGTTGAAGGGCGGGTCTCCCTTATCCATAATCTTTCCTGCATATACTGACGACCTATATAGTTCTGATCTACGAGGAAATCATGCGATAAATTCGAATCTTCAAAGATCGAGAATGTCGGAGTCGATTCTATTTTATTCTGCACGCACTTGAACTTGGACAGCGTGTGATTTATCATGTTAGAGGTAGCAGGACCACTCCAAATATGATTCTTCAATACTCCCCACGTGCAGCGTAAGGGTATCCTTTTCATACAGGTTAGGCTAAAGGGACATCTTATAGATTGATTGGTTGTTCTACAGTTCTCTGCATATATACAAATCTCTAATCTCCCTCACAGTTCACTCATAAACCTCTCAATCCCCTCGGCAACACCCTCGGGACTAGGCTTCGGCGCACAAACATGCGCCTCGAACCCGAATGCCTGTCGTAGATGATCCCGCGTCGTAGGTCCAATCGTAGCAACAAAGACCCGTCGTCCAGTCTTGCTCTCTACACCAACCCCAGATGAAGACCCAGAGATAGATTCAGAAGAAGAAAAGGGCCCCAAGCCCAGAACCCGCAACATAGCCTCACACCCCGTCGGCGAAAACACAACCACCCAAACCACAGCCTCCCTCTTCACAACCTCCACCCCAACATCCGAATCTTGATCCCGAATCCGCCGTAAACACTCCCCCAAATTACCCTCAAAAGAATCCATCACACCCGTTTCATACACGACCAATTCCTCAACCCCAATTTGACCCATCCCAAGGTCAGGATTCATCAGTGTTTTCGGAATAATATCACGTCGAACTTCACCGACGAGGAAGAGCAGTGCTGGCTTGGTACCCGAGGTAGATGTGGAAGGGTATAATCCATTATAATGCTCCAGAATCATATGTGCGAGAACCTCGCCTGTCCCGGCGTCTGCGCCGTAGATCGTTGCGTGCGGTAGGTGTTTGTTTCGGAGGGTTGTTAGGCTCCGGGCTGTTGCTGGTCCGACTGTGTAGAGGAGGAGTGGGGGTTCATTTGTGGATTGGGTCGCAATGTTGAGTGGTACTGAAGTTATTGTTAGTTTACATCCTGTGCTTGTATGGGAGTTGAGTTGGGGTATGGGGTAGTCCTACCATCTTTCTCATCTTCAATCATCTTCGCGAATCCTTCTACGGCGCGCTGGCTGGTAAAGATGAGACCGCCGTATTTTCGGGTCTTGTTTTCATTGCCATAGCCATATCCGTTGCCATTGGGTTCGCCATTGGGGGAGGGATTCCCAAAAGCACCGGAAACGAACAAGTCCCGTACTTTATTCAAGTTCTCGGTGTGGAAGCGGTGTTCGAGGACGGGGACAAAGGTTGGATCGTAGTTTTGTGATAGGAGGTCTTGGTAGCCATCGTGAGGGGTGGATTTCGTTTTTAGCAGGAGGATTGGAGGCATGGTGGGTGTTAGAGGTGAAGGGAAGTTCGAATTTGGAGGAGTTGGATATCTTATCGGTTGCGGGGAGACTCCAAGGCTCTTGAGCTGCTGTTTTATTGGTTGTACTTTTACATTGGGATTATCTGTTGCTTTTGTATATATTGAATTGAGGCAAATCGGATTGGATACAGTCCGCCTGTCTCTATTTTTTGCAGTTTGGTCGAATGCCACTGAGAGTAGGATGGGCAACTATACTCTCACATAAGCCTTGTCAATCAGACACTACCTATGGCATTATCCCTGGGAACTTACGAGGACAATCTCACTACTCTTTCAAATTCCAAACACAAGGAAATCAGATTGAGTCTAGGAATCGGCTTATATACACATTTAAAAACACAAACTACTGATCGTCCAGCACGTGCAGGTACTTCTTCTCCTCGCGAGTCTCACGCTCCGTGGCAGGAGGGAGATCGTAGTAGGAAGCACTGCGGTAGCCCTGCAGGTAGTGGAAGGTCAGGTTGGCCAGGTCGGCAACCTCCTCCATGCCCAGGTCCTTGAAGGTCTTGGCTGTGGGGTCGATCTCCTGGTCGAGGAACTCGCGCTCCACCTCGTCGGCGGACATAGTGTGCCACCAGAGGTACTTGTTGAGGTAGTGGGCGAGGGGCTTGAGGAGGGGCTTGGGGACGTTGATGTGACGGCGCTTCTTGATGATTTCGCGGTCGACCAGCTCGGCGATCTCGGCGGTGGAGTAGTTCTTGGGGCCATAAAGCTCGAATGTTTGACCAGCGGTGGTGTCGTCGTGCAGCATGCGCTCCAGAGCGGTTCCGACGTCAATGGCCTATGTATGTTAGTTGGCGTTCAATACTGGGCTGTCGGGTGTCTTACGTGAACGGGCCAGTAGCGCTCCTGCATGTGGTTGGCAGTGAAGACGTTGCCAACTCTGGCCAGCTTGTGGAGGAGGTTATCCTCGAAACCGAACATGGGAGCGGGACGGACAATGGTGGTCTCGGGGTAAATGTTGCGGACGATCTCCTCACCCCAGGCCTGGATGAATCAGCATTGCTTGAAATTTTAGCGTTCTCATTGATCACTGACCTTGGTAGCAAAGTACTCAGAGGGCGAGTCCCGGCGGGCATTGTAGGAGGAAACGTGAACGAAACGGTCGACATCGTACTTGGCGACAGCATCCGCGATGCGCTCAACACCGTCAACGTGGACATCCTCGTAGGTAAAGTTCCTGCCATGGTCAACGCTGCTCAACGGGATGTACCAATTCACTCACTTGGTGGGGTATTGGCGGCCGACAAGGTTGTAGACAATGTCGGAGTGACGGACACTCTCCTCGATGGACTGGGTGTTGCGCAAGTCGTATTCCTACAACAGTTAGATACCTCCTTCAAAGACGAAGACAATTAATCTCACCATGAACACAACACGGCCAAGATCACCAGTGACCTTCAAGTGTCTCTTCGCCATCTCCTCACGGTAAGGAACGACGACAGTGCATCCCTGGCGAGCTGCGGGCCATCAGTCACGATCCAAATGCGATATAGCAGCCGCCACCTACCGAGCTTGTTGACAATGTAACGACCAAGGAAACCAGTAGCACCGAAGACGGTCGCAGTGTGACCTAGAAACGAGTGAGCAAAGTGCCGAGGATCAAAGTGGAAGGCTAGCTACCTCCAAGCGAGGAACTGTAGAGCGCGTTAGCAGGCAAGAACAGTGGACCCTTCAGCTTCAATTGATCACTTACCGGCCACCCTGAACCTTCACAAGAGGCTTGCCAGTGCGGGTGATGGCCACATCCTGGAGGCTGCGGCGCTGGAACTGAACCTGAACCCGAGGCGCAAAGGGCCGGGCTAGGGCAGAGTTGATGGTACGGGACTTCTGCATGGTCTCTGATGGAGTGTATCTCTCGAGACCAGCGAATTGGAGCGGAGTGTTGCCAAGAAGGGCGTGGTGATGTGCGATGGGCTTTCGCAGCGTCGAGTCGGAAGAACCGCACGGGACTATTGCGCTAGTCCTGATTCGGAATGCACCCTTTGGGGCAGTAGTAATGCAGCTTCAATATGGCTTCAATGGGCTTGAAATGGTGTATGGGGGTAATTGATGGTGTAATAATATCTTGTGTCTGTTTGATTTATGCATTTTCTCCCTGTGGTGTCCATAATGGTTCAACTCGCCGTTATGATCTGACAACCCGAGGCCTGTGATTGGATGTTCTCCAGGTTTACATACTCTCCTGTATATAAAATGGCTTGCTCTACCCACACAGCATTGATGAGATCTAATATGTATGTATACTGGAGTTCGTCTGCTTTACAGTTTTGACATCATTATTGTTGAATCTAGGCATCTTGGGTATCTGGGAGTTTCTTGTCTACAATAACATATCCATGCCAGAACACAGTACAGAGAAGCAATTTGTATATTAGCACCACCCATCTTTCTGTGAAGATTGATACTTGTTTAATATTTGGTCTCGCGAACCAAGCACTGTAGAGTACACCTCAGAACCACTGTGTGGCCCAGCCATAACCGGATTACCCATGCTACCCATCTGCATAGGACATGCGTGTCCTATACACACGCACCTCGACCCTCATATTTCCACTGCCACAGCCAGCAAAAACCGAAAAAGCACAGAATAATACTACAGAAACAACACCAGACATCACAGTATCCGGCTAACACAAAAAAACAAACGACCGCTGTGTCGCGTTGTGGTTCCAAAGATTGTAAAGAGGAGTATTGTGGGCAAACCACGGTCATCTCTGGTAAAAGGCAAGAAATGAGTTCTGAACTAGCTTGTCCCACTCCTCAGATGCGAGTCCTTTTTACTAGACATATACCCCCTACTTCCACGCTTGGTCCAGACTTTGTGTGTTGGACGGTCGATGTTCGAACGCGCCCTCCCGCGACTTATTTTATTTATTCGACCCCGCATAGCTTACCCGACCCAAGAACAGCTTGACAAGACCTGTAACTTTATACAATTCCACCTGACACATCATGGCTTCTGCTGCTTGTATCTTCTGCAAAATTATCAAGGGTATGATCATTCCATCAATCCTCTCACTGCTCCCCAGTTGGATTTGGCGTTTGCGCATTCGCGTGGCCGTGGACGAGACGTCATCGACTGAAGTCAGTGAAGCAACGGCGCTGACACTCCAGTTGTATAGGTGATATCCCCTCCTTCAAGGTCTTCGAGAGTGACAAGGTCTTTGCCTTCCTCGATATCCAGCCGCTGAGCCGTGGCCATGCGGTGCGCATTCCCCTCTCTCCCCCGCATTCAGTGTGTCCGTGGTAAAACCACTGCTGTGCTTCATCCGGGCCAGCAACTGGACTGGATAATCTCCAATGGAGTGCACAGAATAAAGACGAGGAGCATCTAGCTGACAAAGTTACAGCTCGTCATCCCCAAGTTCCACGGCGCCAAGTTGACCGATATCCCCGACGAGGACCTGCTCGAGATTCTGGTGAGTGGCACCGATCATAACTCCGGATGATGAGAAGGAAAGGATGAATGAAGAAAGAGAGATATACTTCCAAGCCCGGCTTATGATCGACGCGGGGCTGCGTTGCATCACTGGCCCAGATTGTCCCCCAAGGTCCCTGGGGTATCACCGGGACAAGAAAACGCTAACCAGATGATGTACAGCCCGTCGCGAAGAAGATTGCCAAGGCTAGCGGTGCCACTGATTTCAATATCTTGCAGAACAACGGCCGCATTGCGCACCAGGTTGTTGACCATGTATGTTGGAATCCCCGCATTGATATGTTATATAGTGCTGTGCTGACGCTTTCATTCAGGTTCACTTCCACATGGTATGTTCAATATATCAGATCACTGCTTCCTTCGTAGCTTTGAGATTGGTGTGGCTTATATACTAACGAGGCATTTAGATCCCCAAGCCCAATGAGGAGGAGGGCATGACTATTGGCTGGCCTACCCAGGCTACTGATATGGACAAGCTCAAGGCTCTCCATGAGGAGATCAAGTCCAAGATGTAAGGTAGTCTATTTGAACTTTGAGTAAAAGCCAAACGTCAAAATGGGAGCGTTATCCCAGTTCGACATAACCGTCAAGCAACAATCTAGTCAATGAACCCATTCGCAGATAACGACCCGAACTTACCATAACCATGTATTCTCTCTAGCCGGTTACCCCAAAACCATATCTGTATATGTATATACTACAAAATGCCAAACCAGATTCTAAATATCCAACAAAACCAAGTAGGAGACAACATCAACATACTATCAAACCAAAACCAAACTCAACTCAATTATGCAGAAGCATCTTTCTTCTCAGCACCGGGATAGAATTCAATCTTTCCATCCCCCTTGACAATACCAGTCCGATCATACAGCGAGCGAGCACGCACATAAGGGTCAATAACCCAGTACTGCTTTCGAAGCTTCTCAACCAACTCATTACGCTTCTCCTCGGCAGACGAGACTGCAGCAGTCTCCTTCTTGAAGCTGGCACGGATCCACTCGATGGTGACATCTTGGATCTCCTTGGCCAGCTGTTGACGTTCGGCTTGGAGGGTGTCGCGGGTTTCCTTGTCGGCCATCTTGGGGTTCTCATCGCCCGTGATCTCGACGTACTTGTATTCCCAGTCTTCGTCGCCTTCGAGTTCCTTCAACATCTGGCTGGGGTGGATGAATTTTTCGAGATCCGAACGATTCTTCGTGAAGTGGATTTTGGCTGCGACTACTGGGTCGAGCCAGCCCTTGATTACGCTCCAGATGCCTGTGGTCACGTCAGAATTATGTATCGTAGGTGAATAGGGAAAGGGGACGAACTCGAGAAGAGCCAGGGTGCCTTGTGGATGAGGACTGTTCCGAGGGATTCGGGGTAGTTAGCCTCGAAGCACTTGATCATGAACTTGACAGGAGCATAGTCCTAGAAGATGTTAGTACCTTAGCCAAACCAATAAACTAACAGAACAGAACCATACCATGTTAGCAATACCAAAGTCAGTCATATCAAAGACAATGGTAGCAGTCTCAATAGGCGGCGCAAGCAACAAGCGCGCAGTCTCAATGGTATAAACAGTGAATCGCTCCAGACCCTCATTATCCTGATCACCAGCCTTATGCAACCTAACCCTGACAACACAGATAGGCCGACCAGCCCGATCAACCCCATGCAAGAAACTCTTTCCCAGACGCATCTGGGTCAGGAAATCCTCGCCCTTCTTCTTTTCCTTGGGATCAGAACCCTGCGATTGCTTCAGCGCAAGTGCTTCACCGTTGAACATGATATCGTCGTCGACGTGCATCTCCTGCAGGCGCCAGCGCATCGTCGAGATCAGCATCACGAGCGCTTTCTTCGTGTCCCACTTGCGTGCGCGCAGGAATCGGAGGAGCAGGCTGTCTGGGTTGTCGCCTTTCACCATGCTCCAGAAGGCTGTCCGGATTTCTTCTGGTTTCATGTCTTCCAGGGCTTGCTTGTATTCCTTTGACTGGCCGTACTTGTCTTCGCCTTCTGGTGCGGCGATTGGCGAGGCGCTGCTATTATCTTCATCTTTGCTGCCCCAGATTGACCACTTGCCCTTGGATTTCTTCTTGTCAGTCGTTGCGGGGGCGGCGGCTTCGCTGGTCGATTGGCGGCTTGGGGCATCAATGTCGCCGAGGTTTAGACCGAAGACTTTCAGGGCTAGGACCCAGAATTCTTTCAGCTTGATCTCTTGCTCTGGGGTGAGGTTCCCGACTGTTCCGGGGGCTGGTTCGGCGGCCATCGTGAGGGTATCAATTATGCCGAGGACGTTCTGAGATTGTTCTTGTCGAGGGAATCGGGGCGATGGAGCGTCGACTGTCTTTGGGTTGTAGTATCTGTCCTGGAGCCAGGCGCCTCCTCCAACTGCTAGAAGGGTGAATGAAATGGTCCAAAAAGACGAGGCCTTTCTGGGGTCTGGGTACGTGGAGTAGGATCGAAAAGAACGTCGAGGGAAGGGTTTGGCCGAGGAATAAAGACGGCAGAGAGACGAGCCAGCACGCATAAGCAGGGTGGCTGTGTGGTGTAGTGTAGTGTACAAGTGTAGTGCGGAAGAGAAGAAGAATCAAGGAGGCAAATGAAAATGACGATGCGGGGAAGATCTTCGACAGACGAATTACTATACTCTTTTCATACTTCATGCATATTTAAGAGTTGACTTACTATATCAATCAACATACATTGACTACTACATAGTTAACATTGTCGCGTGTGCCCAACCCGTTACTCTGGAGATCAACACTCCCCTCCGCAAATCACTAAAGTCGAGAAACAAATTGCCTCTCTACCGTACACAAACACAACACTCGACTGAAACACAACCTCTAGCTCACCTATACACACAAAAACACATACACAATGGACAGACCACGATCAACCTCGCGCCCTCGCCCCTCCTCACGACCAACAACACCCCTCCGTCCAAGCTCGCGCTCATCATTACGAGAAGCCCACGGCTACGGAAACAGCATCGGCACTGCAGGATACACACAGCCGGCCATAAATGCCCTGGAACCACAATTCGCCGAGCTGGCCGACTCCATGGCCGACCTGGAGGCCAACTTCATGCACCTACAGCTGATGCACGAGAGCCTGACGCGCTTCAGCGAGAGCTTTGCCAGTTTCCTCTACGGATTGAATATGAATGCCTTCTGTGTTGATTTTCCCGAGGTATGATCAAGGACGTGTGAGGAATACTGCGCGACTTGGGTACTGATGCTTTGCATAGGCGCCCATTGGCGATTCTTTCAAGAGGGCTAAACAGCAGGAGCAAGAGAAAGGTACGAGGATAGGAACTGTGCCATGGTGCAGTCTTGCTAATTGATTCTACAGAGGAAGAAGAAGAACCTGCGCGACCGGTTGATGATGGCGAGATGACTTTTATGTGAGTGGGCCGTTGAACTGGACGATTGGCCGATTGGCATAACGTCGGACTCTGGCTGACCATTTTCGCTTTACAGGACTACCGATACGACCTTTGTTGAGAATCCCCCCAGCACTGTATCCTCCAAACCGACCTCCAAGTACAGCGCAGGTGGGCGCGTCGCATCGCGAGGTACTGGTAGTGCCCGTGGAGGCGCGACTAGTCGATACACGTCCCGAGGGACTGCGCGTGGTGCTGCGCGTGGTGCTCGCCCAAGTGCCCTGCCTCGAGGAAGGGGCACTGGGACGAGGTAGAGAGTTGTCGTTATGATGTGATGAGAAGTGCCCATACCAGAGACATCGGAGCGTAGCGCATTTGCATTCGTCCATGTGACAGGCCATGCGCATGATCAGGTGATAGTCTTGCGACGTCGAGATAGACTTTTACGATGGATCGTTTATATCGGACCTGACCTTAGCTCTCATGCTCTGATGCTCCTATGTCCTGTTGCCCTATGCCTTATGCCCCGTCTCTCTGGTGTACCTGTATCTACAGCTTATGATTCCCATAGACATGAACATTATTGAGCTAGTAAGCGCGACAGGTTGTACGACATGAATAGAGGCTCTAAGCGCCGAGTCAAATACATCCATATAAGTTGGTCTAATACACTTAAGTCTGCACGTATAGCTGCTTCTGCCAATCTCCGGCGGTAAATCGGAGGGGCGAAAAACCACCGCCCGCAACCTCCGACAATCAACCAACAGAATCAGAGACATCCATTGTGTCTGAATAGATTGGTCAGTCTATTGTTGAGACTGCTATTCACCCGAGTCAACTGTTCTCCAAGGTTGTGAGTGGACTCTATTCATCCGGCCATTGCCTATTGTCTCTCCTTTCATCCGCCATGAGCCCTTTGGTCTATATTGTATTGATTGCAGCTGACATTCTATAGTTGCAATGCTGGCCCTATTCAGGGGGAGTCCTTGAGGCTAGACGTTGCTTCTGATCCAGTCTATCCCTTGTATCTTGGATCTTTGCATTCAACATCTGGATAGAGGGAGCTTAGTTTGGCATTTGCGTGCCATTGCATATCACTTGTCTGCTACATCTGATCTCATCCCTATTGTCTTATTCTCTCCAGCCTTTCATCTTTTCATACTTTCAATTTTCCCATTCCTTTTCTCTACTTCCCCTTGATTGCCTGATCCATCTCGTCAGTATGGCGACTCTCGATTCTGTGCAAATTCTCTCCGAGGCAGCATTCGGCTGTGGTAAGTACTGATTGTGGTCTTAGTCTTCTTCCATGCTGACTTCGGTAGAACATCTTGCGGCCTTTCTCTCCAAGGACGAGAAGACTGCTGGCCAATTCAAGAATGAGTTTCGCAAGCATGACAGGATGCTGGCTCCGTACTCCAAGACCGAGACGGTTGCCGTTCCAACCACTGGTCTCCGAACGGTCGAGTCTTTAAAGCCAAAGTATCACTGCTTGAGCTGCTCAGAAGTTTGCTTGAGCACGAAACGGAAGGCACATACCGCAGAAACTGGGCATCAATTTTGTATGCTGGCATCGTCCTTCACTGCTGTTCGTTACTGACGCACACCAGACATGGAATCACGCAGCCGCTATCTCTTCTGTGAAAGCTGCAAAGATTTTATTTATGACCATGGTCTGGACAGAATCCGTGGTCCATCAGGAAAGTTTGATATTGGTGGTGGGTTCAGACAATTCCGCAATACCCCAATACACCATGTTTCTCAGGAACTGACGTCTTGTAGAAGGTCGAGCGATTTGGGCCGAGGACTCAGCCTCCGAGGTCTATGTCAAGAACAATGCTTACAAGAACCCATGCATGAAGCGAGGAGCTCGTGGCGTATGGAACATGGGACAGACCTGCTATCAAGCCGTTATTCTTCAAGCTCTCCTCCACGACCCGAGTCTTAATGCTTATTTCCTGGCGGGTGGGCATGACGTTCACACATGCCAGAAGCCATCTTGTCTTGCCTGTGCCACCGCCGAGGTATTCACCGATTTCAACAGCGGCGAGCGAGCCGAGGCCGTATCAGCCGCTACTCTCCTTTACTACGGTTGGGATATGTCCAAGGTATGTGGCATCAGATGATTAATTAGAACAGCCAGCTAACTACTTCACTCTTAGGAAATGGCTGGATACCGCCAGCAAGATGCACACGAATACTTCCAATTCCTAGTCAACGGTCTCCACTCCTGCACACCCGGCCACGCTGAGAGCTACGACAAGCAATGCACCTGTTTCTTCCATCAGATGTTTTACGGCGAGCTACGTAGCAGCGTCATGTGTCACAAATGTGGCCAGACAACTAACACCCACGACCCAATGGCCGATCTCAGTCTTGATGTCCAGCTCCAGAACAAGAAGCGCAAACTGGGTCGCGCGACTACCTCTTCTACTGCTACTTTGATCGGCTGTCTTGAGAGCTTCACTGCAGCTGAGGATCTCCACGCAGATGCACCCTATCACTGCGAGAAATGTGGTAACACTCCCCAGCGCGCTTCGAAGCGTCTCCAAATTCGCAAGTTGCCTGTCATTCTGTGCATGCAACTGAAGGTTTGTGTCATTCCATATAACTCATTTCGTCCCATCGTAACTTACTTCTACAGCGTTATGAACACACCTCAGCCTCATCGGAGAAAGTGGATGGCCACATCGATTTCCCTCTAACAGTCAACATGCTCCCTTACACCGTGAAGAAGGATAACCAGCCGGTTGATATGTCCAAATACATTTACGAACTCTCGACCGTCATCGTTCACCAAGGAACAATGGATACAGGTCATTACTTTGCCTACACTCGTCTTGGAGGTGATAAGGTTTGTACACCCTCTCCTATCCTCTCATTTGTTTTCTGCATATTCTAATATTCTCTGCTCCAGTGGGTACTGATGGATGACAACAAAGTCACCGTCGCCAGCGTTGCCGATGTCCTCCGCCAGGACGCTTATCTCTTGTTTTATAGCATTCGTTCTGTTCGCTCTGATGTGCGACGATAGGTGGTGCTTTGATATGGGATGGTATGCTAATTGAATCCTGGAAGGAACATCGGGAAAATTACTACAGATCATTATGGAACTATGGGATGGCGTTTTTGCTTTGAGATGCATTCATTGTACAGATTAGAACCCGGGGTTTATTTACTTTCTATGAAATTGATTATGTTGTTACCGCTTGCTTTACTGTCGGGCATTTGTAGTGAAGTCCTGTCGTGTAGTGCCGAAGGCCTTTGACGGTTGTCGACTTTATGTTTGGCCTGGAAGGAATATAAAAGAATTAGTACAGTATAAGGGTCCACCGACAGCTTACAGCCCTACGAAATAGCATGCATGGACACAATGGTCTAGAATGTCCATCCCATGCAAGCCAAATATACAGAGGTCCCAAGACAAGACAGAAACAGAGTACTACTCCATCCCACCCAATCCAGACCCCTCAAATCGCACTCAAACAGAGCCGTTACTCGAGTTATCAGAGAAGGAAGAAAACCCAGAGAAAAATTCCCGTCATTGAAATAGGATAAGGAAAAAACCAGGATTCGGGAATAACATGACATCCTCGTTTTTCACGACTCTTCACAACAACCCCCAAAACCTCCACTCGAGCCAAAGTGAATTTAGAAAGAAGAAAATCCACATCCAAGACATCGTCTCCGACATCTTTTCATTGCATCAAAACATCAAAGAAACATCAAAGACGCCATTTTTGAGCTCGTCTGAAACATTCCTCCACACTGGACGTTTTCCCGTTGTCGACCCGGGCACGTAGATGGATTTCGTGGATGTGAACGGTTCGAGAGGAGGGTGTCGGTGGACATGGGTTTTTTTGGTTCGCTTAGCGGTACTGTTAGGTTTGTTGTTAGTTTGGTTCCTTTTTGTGTATTTCTGTGGTCGTGTCTGAGGGTGGGCGGTGATGTTGTGTCGGGTTCCGTCGTCGAATTTGCATGTCGTTGGTTGTATGGTGTGTATTCAAAGTGGGATTGGAGGTGAAATTGTCGAGCGGAGGGTGAACGAACCTTGTTGAAACCGATGTCTGTGGACTTCTCACGGAAGCACTGACGGCAGATGTTCATCTGTATTCCGATTAGCCACTGGGCTCCAATGCCAAATCATACATTCAAAGTGAATGCCAGGGAAGGTTTCCATACACCGTACTTGCGGATGAGACCGGCGCGGTGGGAGCAGACACGGCTGTTCATCAAACAAGTTAGCAAATCCCATTCCATATCCTTGATCGCTTCCTTTGTTCTCTCTCGGTATCGACTGTTTCCATTCTCGGGGGTTATAGAGGGTGAACGAACCATTCGCGGGAGCCCTTGCCGTACCTATCGGGAACCAGTCAGCTTGATCTTTTTTTTCGAGATTGGGAGCGCCTGTGTGCGCTTGAGGGTTGACTTACTTGCGGGGGCGGCTGTACCAAACGCTCTCGTGAGTCATCTTGAGGTTTTGAAGGCGGGACCTGGGAGTTGACGGGGTTGTTGACGAGACGAGAGTCGGCGGCGCTGGGTGTTGAAGAGTCGAAGGCTTAGATTCAATTTTGCGTTGTGTGCTTCCCGAACGGGGAGGGCACGGGCCACCCGGACTCGCTTATGGGGTTATCATGTAAGCTGGTGCCTCAGGCAGAATTTGTATACTTCGCAGTTTTAGTTTCTTATTTGGACCTCTTGATCTCTTTGATTGTATTATTTGGACTATTCCTGGTTTTGACTGTGAGTCAAGAATGTATGACAGACTGTATGGAGTATGCTCACTCAACTGCTTTAGAGGACCACCCCTTTGAATACAAGGTCGATAATGGTCAATGAGATTAGCATCTGGAAAAGAGCAAAGAGCAGAGCTAGCCCACTGTCCAGTTTAGCTTCATCTTTGTGTCTGGTAACTTCAGTTTGAGACTCGGTCGGACACCATCTCTCATCGTTCATGCGACGCTCGGTCTAGGTTGAAACAACAGGAAGATGGATGATCCGTAGGCATTTAATCTCACTTTTGCAGCCCCTATACGAAGTACGGAGTATATTTGGTAAGTTACATGTATAATAATCAACTTTACGAGTGTCCGGGGTAAACATGCCACTTAAATCAGTAATTAACGTTATGCACAAAATATCATTCATTATAACGCCGAGATGCACCCATGCTGATCAAAACGTTCGATGCATTGGGCACCAATTACCCCTGGCGAACGGCTCGATCAGACCCGAGATGCGGAAGTCGTAGTGCCGGGCTTCCGAAGCTATACTCTTCATGGTGATATTCTTCGAGTCTGTGGGAATGTCGATCGTTTGATGTTAAGAGAATCGGAGATTTGATTCACTATCCGTGTCAAATTTGACATCTCTGACTGATGCTATTCTTTTTACAGTGCCGTGGGTTGTTGATCTTGGGCTTGAATATCGGGTACTCTGGCCTGATACATGGACACTTTAGCACACGCACGTTTGCCATACCGTAAGCTAGCCACTGCACAGTACATGTGCTCACTGCCTCAAAGCCATTGGGACAAACAACATGGATGACAATGCAAGGCATGCAGAGTGGCTTTAGGCCACACCGTATGATCTATAGCATTGACTATCCATAGTGCAAAGCAGGTGTACAGTGCGCGCAAATCGACCAGTCGAGTACGCCGTCGCCAGCCACTCGGGCCTCTATGTACACCTAGGCAATATGAACAAGCGTGAGTCATAGGACAGCTCAAAAACACAAGGTATTCGGAAACTCATCGGACTTAGCGTTCCGTGCTAATTAGTTGCAGATCTAGTGCGTGGCTATATCAGCCTTTCAGGTCTAGAGCCGGATGCCCGCGGATGCCGACCGCCAAGATCCGCGGGTTCGGGCTTGGCCTCGACCTGTGTACGAGACCTCTTCAGAGAAAAGTCGGCTTGGTTGAACTGGTGGAATCTGGAGTGCGTTTACTGTGCACATTGCACAGGCCATGAGGCGCGCTGAGGTTATTGGTGTCTTGTAGTTGGTGATTGGAGCCACATGATGCGATGCAGTGCATCTTCACGAGCTAGTTATCAGCAAGTTGATTGTTAATGATGATCATGCTGTGTAGAGGTAAACTTTAAGCAAGGGCGGATCACATCATCGCGCAGGTTCACGAGGATCCTACTTGGGTAATTTCCTCAAAAAAGTACAAAAATGCCGTGTTCCTGTCTGCCGTTCTCCCGTAAGTCCGTACAACTTCCGAATTTTATATGATATATCCGGACAGACCGGCTACTTCCATAATCCACCAGAATGGGGCCAACTCAAAAGTGCGGCTCGGAGAGCTGAGCGCGAGGGCCGAGACAGGGATGTGAAAGGAGCAGCTGACAGGGGGGGCTGATTTACTCTGGGATTATCTCACTGCTGATTGGAGGGATTGATCCCTACATGTTTGTGCCTTGAACGTCATGGTCACTAGTTTTATAGGACCAAGTAGGCAAGTAGGGCTAGAACTACAGATGCATAAAACTAAGTTAAGAGGATATCCACGTAGATCCACGAAAATCAGCCCATCCAGTGTAGACAGAGGGGAAAACCAGTTCTTCAACGAGCGAGATCAGCGGTGAATCCAGGTCCCAATGGGGCAGAGATCGACTACGTCACAATCCAATGCAATAGAGAAAAGACTGTACATACTTGGCAGGGAGAGCGCAAATTCCAGTCAATGCAGTCATACAATCAGGATGAAGTCAGAGAGAGGCTCCCGAGACTCCCGAGCTAAAACTTTTAGTAAATTATATCGCCAAGACTTCCCAGTCTCCAGCCTGGTGCATTCTTTCATTCTTGCATATTCATTCACAGTGAAGAGGAAGGAAGGAAGGAAGAAAGGGGTAAAGCAAACCATAGGTAAACTGCTTTTGCTACACAGCATCATACTTGTATACTAAGTAATAGAATAAAACGCATACTGTAGAACGGAAATGCCGGAGTCATGGATTCGGCCTTGGGGGGTCCGTGGTGCGTGGCAGAAACGCACCCTGTAATCCCGAAGCATTGGAAATCAGCTTTTTTTATTATTAATTTTTTAAACTATTTACCTGGTTTCTGCATTGCTTTATTAATTCTGTATAAGCCCCGCCTGTAAATCTTGATCCTTATATATTGCATTTCCTCCCGGACCCAGTATACTTCCCTCAGCCCTACAGCTACAGCTTCAGCTTCACCACGTCCACCACCAGCACCACCACTTAACATAGGTGCATGACATCAAGTAGTCCGTCATATTGTGGAGGACTATAAAAATAAGCATAATAGTGGGCCTTGTTACCGGGTTTGGCAGCATCGTTACGTCACGATTCAATAGAGCTTCGACCCTCAGGTTGGAGCTCTACATCTCTGAACTTGCCCTTTTGCATTTCTGCACATAACAGTCACGCGATATCGTTCGCTTCTTCATATACCGTTTCCGCGATGCGGCACATGGCCACTCGAGTCGCCTTGGCGGCAGTCGTCTTCGCTTCACTCGCGACCGCGATTCCTCATGGCGACGATGAATCAATGGACATGGGAATGGACATGGGTGCTAGCACTGCCGTGCCACAGCCTTCCACTACTGCGGCTCATGCTACCCCTGATGGTCCGATGAGCTATTTCGCATATGGGAAGCACTCCAGCTCGATTATTGCGCATATTGCGCTGATGGTTTTGGGCTGGTGCTTTGTTCTTCCTGTTGGTAAGTAGCTTGCGAAACTGGGCCTGCGAAGATGAGACTGATTTCCTGGATTTAGCTGTCATGCTTAGTATTGCGCGTTCTCGCATGGCGCTTCCGTCGCAACTCCTTTTCCTGGTGTTCAACGCTTTCGGTCTCCTGTTCGGCATTATCTATAACGACCAGACGCCCGATCTTTACGAAAACAACGCTCACCACAAGATTGGTTGGGTCATTACATCTGTGATCACAGTCCAGGTCGTTCTGGCTTTGGTCTTTGCATATGCTGGTCGCGGACAGTCAGCTGCGCCGAAGTATGAGCGTGCTGATTTCTTGCCTGCCTCGACTGACGAGCGTGAGCACATGTACCCCAGTGGTGCCGTGCACGAGTACCGCTGGTCTCGCGACAGCGGCCAGGGAACTGACAGCAACTCGCCATCTTGCGAATGGTCTGGGTATGATGATGGCTTTGAGAAGCCCGAAGAGTTGCCTACAAAGTCCTCGGACTCCCGCGGCTGGTTCCAAAAGACCAATGTCGGCCGTTTCCTTGCCGAACATGTGCCTGATATGATCTCCAGCCGCGCTCTTCGTGGCTTGAACCTCGTGTACAACTTTGTCGATCGCATCATTCTTCCCTTTGGCTTTGCCGCTATGGCAACTGGCGCTGTTACCTATGGTGGTATCATGAGAGGCCAGGATGTTTTCAACGGGCTTGCCCACTGGATCAAGGGTGGCATTTTCTTCTGGTATGGCGTTCTCACTCTTGGACGTTATGTCGGCTGCTGGGCAGATCTGGGCTGGGCCTGGAACAAGAAGCCCTCGGCTTCTGTTGTGGGTGCCTGGAAGGCTAAGGTTCCCACTGGCGAGGCGACGGAGTCTTTTGTCATCTTCCTCTATGGAGTCACCAATGTCTTCCTGGAGCATCTGTCCAATGCAGGTGATGAATGGTCACCTACTGATCTCGAGCACGTCTCGATCTCCGTGCTGTTCTTCGGCGGTGGTCTGGTAAGTTCCTTGCAGGTCCCTCTTACATATAGATCAATAGCTAACAACCCTAGCTCGGTATGCTTTTCGAGTCAAACACCATCCGCGATTGGCTCAACAGCACTGTCCTGCAGACCCCCCAGGGTTCATCAGACGAAGCTTGGCAACCACCAAAGACCCAGCGTGTCTCCCTGAACCCAATGCCAGCCCTCATCATTATGCTACTGGGCATGATGATGGGCTCACACCATCAAGACAGCATGACCTCGACAATGGTGCACAAGCAATGGGGCAACATGCTAATGGGCTTCGCCATAGCCCGCGGCATGACCTACGTCCTAATCTACCTCAAGCCACCAACCTCATACCTCCCAGCTCGACCCCCAACCGAAATTATCGCATCCTTCTGTCTGATCTCGGGAGGCCTCATTTTCATGATGAGCGTAAGTAACCCCCTCTGCCTTCATGTTACACACAGTGATCCTAACGAATTTCCAGACTCGCAATGTCATCGAAGCAATGGAGTACTACAAGATAGACGCAATGTTCACCTTCACCATTGGCCTGGGCTTCAGCGCCTTCATTATGGCCTACGAAATCCTCTGCATCGCCCTGAAGGCTTGGGTTGTGAAGCGTGCCCAGCGCCCACAGCCTACCTTCCGCTTCCCGTGAATAATCTGCGCTGGTTTTCCTTTGATACCCCCTGTTCCACTGAGGTGTTTTTTTTTTGTTCTTTTGTTCGGGGTATATGGAGTCTGTGTGTGATTCGACATACTTTTCTCCTGTCCTGTTTGCTCACGGGCATGATATTCGATGTGATATGTTTGATGGCCTAATGTGGTAATAAGGGGCGAGTTTCCACGATATATGTGGTACAGATGTCAGAAATAATGCAATGCCATGTCTATGAATCTCATCTCTGTATATCAGGGTCAGATGTAAGCTGACCCGCTCTAGCGTGTGAACCAAGTCATGTTGAACTTAGTAGAAAGCAGAATATATAAGAGAGCAGGAGACAATCTCATAACCCGTCTTTCACATTCCATTCCAACTCCATAATACAAACATGCCATCCGTCAGACAAAGTCTTGATAATATCCAGCAGCGCATCAGGAATGGGCCTAGCAACAGCAACCGTCCTCCTCGCCCGCGGCGCACACCTAGGAATATGCGATGAAAAAGACGACGGACTCACAACCTTCGCCAACACCCTCAACGAAGAACAACAACGCAGAGTAATCACCCAAACAGTCAACATCACAAACCGACCATCCGTATCATCATTCATAAAGTATAGAAATGACTTCTTCGGCCGAATCGACGGTAGTGCCAACGTCGCCGGAACAGCAGGCCACAAATTAGGCCATGGAGAAATCTGGAAAATTGATTAGAAAGAGTATGGCTTCATCATGGACGTCAACGTGAAGGGTCTTTTCAATTTTCTTGGTGAGGTGTTTAAACCTAGTCCCCTGCAGGAACCTGCTAGTATGTACTCTAAACGGGGATTTGCGAAGGGATCTGTTTATAGTGCTAGTAAGCATGCTGTTATTGGGATGGTTACGGGTGCTGCTATTAAGGTTGGGAGACGGGGGATTCGTGTGAACAGTGTTATGCTGTAAGTTTGAGCCGATATGGATTTGGGATGTTTTGAATTGGTGCTAATCTGGTTTGATTTGTTTAACAGTGTTCCCATCGATACTTCTATGCTTCGTGGCACTGCTCCAGTTGTACCATTCGGTCGACTTGGAATTGCAGCCGAAGTTGCGAATGTCGTTGCGATCCTATTGAGAGAGGAAGTCAGATATTTTACAGGTGCGACTTGGAACTCTCTGGGAGAATGTATATCCTTAGGAGACTTTTGGTGGCAACAAGCACGTCTCCGTGGCGCAATTGGTTAGCGCGTCTGACTGTTAATCAGGAGGTTGGAAGTTCGAGCCTTCCCGGGGACGTTCATTTTTTGCTTTTGTTGCATCTTTTCCTTAAAACATAGATTGTTTTTGTTTCGTCATGATGTTCGATACGAGGGTTTTCGGGCTTTGTTCTTGCACAGATCAATTGTATACCCCGACGTCAAAATTCGACTGAATTTCTAAATGCGGAGTTTAATTTTAACGCCGTGCCGACTGCCGAACGGCAACTCCAAGTCTACAGGAACCAGGTACATACGCTATTTCACCTGGCTTAGTGTAGATTTAGCTGATAGTTGCAAAAACCAAGTACAAGTGAAACTTGACCTCTTTCAGATACTCCAGGTTGCAATTGATAGTAGATGTGCAGTGTAACTTATCAGACCTTAATCAGACCTTAGTAATGTCACGAGGGGCAAGTGGAGCATCGGCCAGTTGATTGGAGAGCAAAGCTATGATAAAATGAGACGGCTTAGCGTTTTATAGGAGGGGCTGTCCTACTTTATTTGCTGGACATTCCTTTTAGTCTCATACATACTTCAAAATGGCCTCTAACCCCCCTAGCACTTGCTGCGCCTCCGGCTTCAAGCACGAGGGTACTCCCGTCGGCGAGACCAAGAACATTGACGGCGGTAAGAGAGCCAATGCATATGATCGATGTCGGTTCATATCAGGGATTGCCGCTAACTGCCCGCAGTCGACACCTACGTTGTCTATCCCAAGGACAACAAGAACCCTGAGACGGCCATTGTTTTCCTGACTGATATCTTCGGTATCTTCTCCAACTCCCAGCTCCTCGCTGATGAGTTCGCCAACAATGGCTACCTCACCGTGATCCCAGATCTCTTCCAGGGTGACAAGATCAGCGTTGCCGACATGGACTCTGGCAAGGTTGACTTCCCCACCTGGCTTCCCAAGCACCAGCCTGATGCTGTGGACCCCGTTGTGGAGAAGACTATCAAGTACGTGCGTGAGACTCTTGGTGTGAAGAAGGTCGCCGCTGTTGGCTACTGCTTCGGCGGTAAGGTATGTGTAGTCGCGATCTGAAGATCCAATTCCCGAGCACTGAAGTGCGAAATGCGAATGATGAACTAGTCGCTAATCTCATTGTCAGTACGTCACCCGCTATCTGAAGCCCAACCAGATCGATGTTGGTTTCTCTGCCCACCCCTCTTTCGTGACCCACGAGGAGCTCGGCGCTATCAAGGGTCCCTTCTCCATTGCCGCTGCTGGTAAGTTGCTTGTTAAATCCCCAAAGAAACACCCGCTCATGTGTCAAACAGAGGTCGACCAGATCTTCACCACCCAACTCCGTCACGAGTCTGAGGAGACCCTCATCAAGACTGCCCAGCCTTGGCAGATCAACCTGTTTAGCGGTGTCAGCCACGGCTTCGCTGTGCGCGCCGATCTGAAGGACCCCAAGCAGAAGTGGGCTAAGGAGCAGGCCTTTGGACAGGCTGTCACTTGGTTTAACCAGTACCTGTAAATAGAACACATGGCATATCAATAACATACTCCGTACAGTACTAAATAAGACCAATCCTCGAGGCTGCATATTTTCCCCAGCCGACGTGCTGTAGATCAGCACGTGACCGATGAACGCGTCCGAAGAACAAGTCATTCGAATTGGCCCGACATCCTAGACCTCGTTCTCACCAGTCTTTCTTAGGATCTCAAATCCAGGATTTTATTCGATTACATTTGATACGGTCTTCTTTTCCAATTTGACGGGTCCCAATATTAGAGATCGCGTGCGCTTCGTGAGTTATCCCTGGGATCTCCGGATGTCGGCCTCTAGCGTGCGACGATTGAAAGAAACAAAAAATCTAACGAGCAACACATCCTGCAGTCATTGTTTGAATTAGGAGTCGATTCGCGAACCTTTGCCCTCTCATATTCACGGACTGCGATCGTTTCTCCTCCAATCGCGCTATCTCTCCATTTCCGCTTCTACTCAACCCGTTCGTCTGTTTGGGCTACCGGATAGACTATATCCCTGTCGATTGCAGTTCTTAGAAAACATGGTGACTCCAACTGCTTTACCCCCGCTACCCTTTAATCCGGGTCGGGTACGAACCTATCTCGTCCGGTTACCGCTGTTCACTCGGTTGGTGTTGCTGATCATCTTGGCCTTCTGGTTGCTCGAGTTGCAAACGATGTGGAGTATTGTGCAATGGGGTGCTTTGATTCCAGAGGAAATTAATTTCGGGACGAGTATGTTTAATTCGTGGTTGAGGGCGCATTGGATTCATGCTGACTGACTGAAGTGTACCGACTTAATACCTACCCTTTCATCCATACCGGCTTTTTCCACGCTCTGTTTAATGCTCTCGCTGTTGCCCCATTGTTGGAGCGCTTCGAGGCTGAACATGGTACCCTGACTGCGGTTGCTTTGTTTGTTGGACGTGAGTGCTTCGGGGAATGATCATGAAGCCGATGTGCTAACATTGGGTTATATAGCTCTGTCGACTGTTCCCGCTGGTCTTTATATCTTGATCGAGAGGGTTATGCTCCACAGGAATACCTCTGTGATCGGTGCAAGGTAGGCTCTCGTTGTTCCAACTGAGATTTCCGAGGCTAATGATATGTAGTGTCTGGGTTTTCCTACTCTTGGGCTCCGAGGCCATCAAGACTTACAAGTCTCACCCCAACTTCAGGTATGATCACTCGAGCAGGAATCGCAAGCTGTCACTAACAATTCCAAGTCTTGGTCCTTACAAGATCCCCACCTGGACTTCGCCTCTGTTCGCCTGTATCGTTGTATCGATCCTGATCTCCAACGTGAGTTTCCTCGGTCATCTCTGCGCAATTCTTGTCGGCTATCTACGTGAGTTTCTCTCTTATCCATTTTATTGCCTTCACTAACGGCCTCAGTCGGTCTCGGATACCTTAAGGTCTTCGTTCCCCCAGAGAAGGTCCTCCGCTGGATCGAGGGCAAGCTGAACCTCCTTGGACGCCTTCCCCACTATGTCTCCGTCGATCAAAAGACGTATGGCCGCTACGGAGTCCTCCCTACCGCCAACCAAGCCAGCGAGCAAACACCCCTGAGCTATCTGGGAACATCGCAACGCCTTGGAGCTTGATTTTCTATTCTTGTATATTATTTTCACCATAGTCTTTTTATTTGCAGAATTGGGGGCATTGGATAATAGCATAGCGTGTGCATAGTCCATAACTGCGCAGTTGGTTTCTATCGTCGGTCGTAAAATCCCCTTCTCCATAAACACCGGAGCTCCAGGTATCTCCACTCGGTGGCTTGTACTTTCAGCAATCAATTTACGTTGTTAATTGGGTTCGCCTTCGCGGCACAGATATTCCCCGATGGTCAGAGGCCAATGGCGTTGAAATGTGAGTCCTGCAGCTAGGAAACCACCTGTCCTCCGCGACAGACAGCTAACACCATGCCAGCCGCAATCCGCAATCTGCGGAATAACCCTCACGCTCTCTTCGTTCGCTTGCCAAATATACTCTCCTTCCTTTGCATCGTCGTCGGCGTAGTCTGGCTCCTCCTCCTACCTCTGAACGAATACTCCCGAAACACCTACATCTCCGAGAATGCGCTCCTACCAGGCCAGGTCCATGCCTATTTCACGGGTAGCGAGCAGAATATCTTCCGTGGATATAAACGGGAGCTAGAGGGATTGTTGAATGAAGGACATAATCGAGGTGGAGAAAAGGATGAGGCGGAAGTGACTGCGGCGTAGGTTAATACAATCAGGAAGCTGGACAACTGCTGATGCTGTATAGGGTCTCGGACAAGGTGCAGTCTATCTTGCAAGCGGCTGGGCTCAAGGTTGCTACGCAGAAGTACGAATATACTTCTGCTGGTATTACGCATCAAGGAGAGAATGACTATGCTATTATCCATGCGCCGCGTGGTGATGCTACAGAGGCCATTGTTTTGGTTGCAGCATGGAAGACAGCTGATGATGAGCTGAATCTCAATGGTGTTACTCTAGCCTTGACTCTGGCGAGATACTTTAAGAGCAAGTTGTATACATCTGCGCGTCGAGGCAAATGCTGACAGTTCGCAGGGTGGTCATTATGGTCCAAGGATATCATTTTCTTAATTACTCCAGACAGTAAGAGCGGAACCCAGGCTTGGATCGATGCTTACCATGACATGCATCCCTCATCAGTGCAACCTCTTCCCTTGAAGAGTGGAGCGTTGCAAGGAGCCTTGGTAATCGAATACCCATTCGAGCACCGTTTCAAGTCTCTTCATATCGTCTACGACGGTGTCAACGGCCAACTACCCAACCTCGACGTGTTCAACACCGCCGTTGCCATTGCAGGAGGGCAGATGGGCATCGGAGCTAACCTGCAAGAGATGTGGACCCACGACGACAGCTACGAGCATCGTCTACAGACCATGTTCCGTGGTATGACCAAGCAGGGCCTTGGGTATGCCACTGGTGCGCACAGCAGCTTCATGCCATACCATATTGATGCTATCACTCTACAGACCAAAGGTGAAGGCTGGGAAGATGAAATGGCCCTCGGCCGCACGATCGAGAGTCTCTGTCGCAGTCTGAACAACCTGCTTGAACATCTGCACCAAAGTTTCTTCTTCTACTTGCTCATGGCCTCTCAGCGCTTTGTTAGTATCGGAACTTATCTTCCGAGTGCCATGCTCATCGCTGGTAACTTCACTATCATGGCTATTGCCTTGTGGATGCGCACTGGCTACTACCTAGAAACCACGCCCAAGACCGAGACCGAGAAGTCATCCGATGAGAAACTCAAGGCCAGTCCCATTGCCGAACGCAAACTGGCTCTTCCCCTCTCGCTCGTTGTTGGTCTCCATCTCCTCGGTCTTGCACCCCTCTGGATCTTCAACAACATCTTCCACCAGGTGAGCCCCAACCCGAAACACATGAAACAACATCCATCACTAACAACCACATAGTACTTCAAAACAACAACCTACATCTTCATGATAGTAGACATAATCCTCCCCCTCCTCCTCTCATCTCTCCTCTCAACCCCTTTAGCCCTCAAATCCCCAATAATCCCCCAGCAATACCACCTCATCAAATCCTTCTCCCTCCTCCTCCTAGGCCTCTCCCTCTCAACCCTCGCAACCCTAAACTTCTCCCTCTCCTTCATGATCGGCCTCCTCTGCGCCCCGCTCACCTTCGTCTCCCGCATTCAGGGCTCAGCGCCTTTCCGTTGCGTTACCGCCGCGCTTGGCTTGGTGCTTCTTAACTTGCTTTCCCCGCCGACGGTTTTGGTTGGTGTTTGTTGGTATGCTGGCGTTGATGTTGAGACTGTTCTTACACAGGCGGCGTTTGGCTGGGATGTTTGGGGGATGTGGACTCAGGTTGTTGTTTGGTGTGTTTGGTGGCCGGCTTGGTTGATTGGTTGTGTGCATTTGGGTTCGTCGATGTTTTGATGAATTCTTTGAGTCTGCTTAAGTGGACTGGGCATGATGATGATGCTGTGTATGGTTTTGACCCTGCTGGTTGTCATTAGCCGTATAAGACAACGAGATAATTTCAATTGATTTTCTTTCTATTGACTACATAGACCCCATCTGGAAAATTAGTTTAGTCAGTGATACTATGGCCAAATCTACCCTACTGGTCATTTAATGCGTCAGTATGGTTGCATCAATTGTCATAATATCTAACAATCGTCAAGTACAAATAAGACACCATAGACCACACCATTGTATTCATTATAATAGTAATGGTTCGCAAATCAAAGAACATCTATGCAGCCCAGACATCCTTTCCAACACCCTCGATCCAGTGACCAAGCTGATTAACACCAGCATCCCAGTCCTTAAGACGGTTGCGCATACCATCAATCTGCTTCATATCCAAAACCTTGGGCTGAACCCAATGGATTTGCGCAACACCAGCAACCTGGTCAATCGACCCACGCAGCAAACCAAGTGACAGAGCCTTCATAACCAGGTGCTCAATCTCATCGGGCTGAACCTTCGTCTCGGATGAAATGGCCTGGAAGGAGAGAGAGCGGTCGTGTGGCGGGCGACGGAAGACCATCTCCGTCAGTGCGGACAGAGAGATCTTTTGGTACAGGAATACGCGGTGCGCTTCAAGCAGCTTGTCCTTGCTAATGTTGCCGGCTAGAACGTCGTAGGCTGTCAAGTCGCCCCGGTTGAAGGCGAAGAGAAGCTCGCGGAGCCATTTATGGGGGGTCTCGGTCAGGGAGTCCAGGATCGGGTGCAGGAGTAGCTCGCCGAAGTTGTAGATCGTGTCGGAGACCAGGGCTGCCACGCTGAGGTGGTAGGCGCGTGATGCGCGCTCTTGCTCGGTGAGTTCTTCCAGGTCTATGCAGGCAAGGTAGAGGAGGGCGTTTTTGTAGAAGGAGGCGAATTCTTGCTTGGCCTAAGGAGATGGGTTAGCTGCGAATAGCAAATGGGGTAGTTGCTTCATGTACGTTGTAGTAGTCCGCGTTCACTTTGTAGAATGAGGCGTGCACGACGGTCTCCACCGAGTCAAAAGTGTCCAGCACCCGCTGGCAGGTTGCCAGGTCCTTCTGTGCTCCTTCCAAATCTTTCAATGACAACTTGACATTTGCCACGTCGGCGAGCGCATAGACGTATGCATCCTGTGTATCGGCTGTGTCTACCTTGCTGGCGAGGGATGTGAGGAAACCCAGTCGTTCTTGGTCATCTGGAAATGGTCAGTATCAACACGATCGAGGGAATTCAGTGATGTCCAGCTTCCAAACTATTCCGAGGAGGACTGACCTTGGCATTCTGTTGCGGCCATCAAACCCAGCGACACAAACTTGAGCTGGTTGATCCGGTCGGAGAAGCTGAGCACGAAGGTCTTGAAGATGGCTAACCGCTGAGGGGCACTCTCTGGCATGCGGAAAAATTCAACCAGCGAGTCTGTAAGCTGGTGCCATAGCTTGCGATCCCAGAGGTCTTCAAAGGTGAGGAAGTAGGGTTGCGTCTCCGGGCTGCCTTGTGCTTGCTGCTCGGCCAGGAAATCGGGGATCTTGGACTCCATGGCGGAGAGCTGGTATGTTCGTAAAGTCACGGATAGAGGTTGATGGATTGAAGCTTGCGAAAAAGCCGGGGAGGAAATCGGGGGATGCGGGAATTGAGGTGTTGATGCTGGAGAGCTGATATGATGTCCTCACGGCAGTTTGGGAAGCTCGTTCACCGCCTCAGGTTGGCTTCGACGGCCTTCGACGACTTCACGTCTATCTATCAATCGTTATTTTCTTCTTTTGAATGTTTGTTTTTGTCTTTGCGTGTATGATAGTTTGTTTTTTGGGGCTTCCAGACATACCGCAGCGGCTATTTGTAGTCCGGAGTTGATTTCATGTCACCGATATATCTTGCTCCGTTACGGAGTATAAGACTTCTTAAAAGACATAGGTTAAACAACAAGATATCGAACAAGATATTTAACGCTAGAAACAGAATTCTAGGCTTTTCAAAGATTTAGAAACACCGCAGGAGCTTGTACTGGCGCTTGAATAGCCCAAACCTACTATATATCACAACAAAAGATGAAATAGCGGATGCCAGTACCTGAGGATGACAAGCTTAAAACAACCCGTTACTATGCGAACCTCAAGTAAGAATGGTCATATAATGCTTCAAATGTATGATGCGGATATAAAAAGATCCATGAACACCATTCAACCCTCCATCTTGAACTCCTCATCCAATTTCAGATTATAAGCATCGTGGTGATAGTCAAATCCACCTTGTAGGATCGTTTGCATGTAGCGTCCAATTGCCCCTTCTTCATCTGCACCTGACTTCCGTAGTCTCCAATCTTCTTCGCTGTCAAAATCTTCTCGAAATCTGCATAATGCGAAATCGATCATTACCGGTTTGAACTTGTCTTCCCTGATCCGTTCTATGATAAAGCTTCTTGTTCGGACATCAAGATTCAAGATTCCTCGGTCAGTGCAAATATTGACAATTCGGATTGCGTCTTCACAGATGTATTGCCAGCTTTCCCTCGGAGCGTGTGCAGCAAGATCAACCAAGCGGAACCCTTCAATGTGCTGTAAAAGGATACCTGGGATGTCGGCATACTGCCTCATTGATGCTTCATGCGAAGTAGGCAGTGTGACGCATGCATAATGTTTAGGTACCTCGGTTCCTTGTATATCCTTTAGAGTTCTGTAAGCCCGAATTTCTGACTTGTAGAAATCTGCCGAACGATCATGAGCGTAGGCTTCGTTTTGGGCATCATTGCGTGTGCCACTTTCTTCACTTCTGCTTTCGCTGTTGGTGTTCAGCATTTGAATATTTTTTTCTGCACCGTCATCGAGAATGAACTGGTGATATCTTTCTTCGATATCCAATGTCCACGGGTGGATCTTCTCATCTTCTCTAAGTTGTGTTGCAAAGCGTCGGTCAAAGAGCTTCAGTACCAAGTCGCCTTCCATGTCAAAATCAGGATATTCTAGTCGAACAACCATCACACAGGACAGGGTGAATGGCTCAAAGACCTTGATAATTTTGGCTTTGGTTGTTTGCCCATCATGCGGTGTGTTCAAATGTAGTTCTATCGTATTGCCAACCACATAAGGACATCTATATCAGTCAGTGTTTTCTTCGAGGCTTTGAAGACGGGGTACCCACTTAGTTACTTCATGATGCATTGTGGCTGAGAGTGGGATGCTGTATGCTCGCGCTTGTAAAGAGCAGTGGATGGTTGAAACTGGGCCGAATTTACTCGAGTCGTGATATACAGCGCAAAGTCATTCGAAGCTAACAAGGGGCTGCCAAGTTATGAGTACCCCAGAGATGAAGTTGATCTACTATGGAGTAAGCACTGAGGCGGTGTGGGCTTGTCTCTTTCAACTTCTTGGCCCTGAATGATATCAACATCGTGTATAAATGACTCACGTAATGCATGTAACTCTATAAGTCCCGAAAGCATACTGAATCTGACAGACTCGGGCAATTTGAGATTGATTTGTCAAGTATGACATCGAAAGGAATGTCTCCGTATCTAGCCCCAGAAGCTTTTCTCTTATTTTTGACTTCCAAGAGTTATATTTCATGTGGAAGACAAAGGCTTTGTCCAATAGTATTGCATTATACTTTAAATCAATACTAAGATAGATCAATAAGCCCTATGATCTAGTCCGCTGGACAGTTTGCGCGGTCGTCGGTTAGGGCCAGAAAAGTATCCGAGTAAGTCGCCGAGCCACATATAAAAGTAGACATTCGACCAGTACTACTTTTCTATTCTCAATAACTCATCATTCAACTTCAAACAGTATTTTATGCAAATTTCACCTTTAACACGGAGTTTACAAATCTTCGCCATCATGTCGGACACATTCCAAGAGAGTGTGATGCAAAATTACTTCGAGTAAGTGTCAGATCACAACCAGAAACCTGTTGGACCAAAGAAATCTTACACCTTCTCTCTTATTTATAGCGATATGGCCCCCGTATACCAGGAACGTTTCGCAGAAGGTCTGCGAGTCCTTGCTGAGCAACTCCTACTGAACCGCATGTGGCTCAGCGACAAATGGATCGACACCGAGGCCGGCAAAGCCGAGAATAAAGACGGAGAGGGAGTCACTATGCTCGATTATGCTTGTGGAACTGGTGCAGTCTCACTTGTAAGTCCATCCATCATCACAGTCCCAACAGCGTCAAGTGAACAAAACTGACAAATCAAACCCTAGGCTCTAGCTCCATTTCTCACACAAGTAACAGGGATGGACACATCTCCAAGTATGATTGTGGAATATGAGAAAAATGCACAAGCCGCTCATCTCGGTGAGAAGATAGTCGGCCGGACAGGAGACTTGCTCGCCCCCATTGTCGAAGAGAGTTTATCGGATTTGCCCAAGTTTGATCTCGTTGCTGTTAGCATGGCGCTGCATCATTTCGAGAACCCGGCACTAGGTGTGCAACAGCTGGCGAGGTATATCAAGACCGGTGGTGTCTTTATGGCCATTGATCTTGTTGTTCAGGATCATGGTCCTCATGGATTTGGAGGAGCCGAGGGGACTATCAGTACCCATGGCTTTTCGCGCACAGATATACAGAAGATCTTTGAAGATGCTGGACTGAGTTATTTTGATTACAAGGTCGTTCCAAAGCCTCTCAAGTTTGTGCATGGTGGGAAGGCTATTGAGAAGACTGTTTTCATTGCTCGCGCTCAGCTGGTTTGATGGACATATCAATAGGGATAACTAGATGTTACCATTCTATAGAATGGCGTGGAAGCAGGAAACCTAGCGTGCGAGTATATTTTAAAGTAACGATATCTGCTGTCGATCAATATGAAATTCTATAGATCTCACCCACATTCCCTCAAATTATAAGTCAAGTGAAAAACCAACCCACTTTTTCTTCCATAAAGTATCATAGGAATCCGTTTTACTCGATTGTAAAAAAAGCCAATATTTTGCTGTAACAAAAGGAGAAAAAAATGAGCTATTTTTAGCCCGATCGGAACATCGGCGACTTTTCCAGGGGCTCAAAAGCCACCAACTACATGCAACGCACTAAATCTGCTAAAACCACTAAATCGAGCTAGCAAAGCATAACAAAAACCCTGCGGCTCTTCACGTCTAGCCAGGGCTAATTTCCCCCAAAGCAAACCAAAGCCGGTGGCGTTCCCCTAAAATCAAGGGACCCTACAAAAGCCATGGCGTTCCCCGTTCCCCTGTCAGTTCGTAAACCCCTTCTTTTCTTCGTCTCTCGTTGATTCTTGGACTGGCCGTCACTCGTTATACCCACCAGTCCCTTAAAAACACCCAAAATGAAGTCCTCCACCCTCCCATTCCTCCTCGGCCTAACCAGCCTCGCCAATCTCGCAACAGCCCGCACAGATCTGGAAGGCTGCGTCTCCTCCGAAATTGTCGTTGACTACTACGCCAGCTACCTCTGGTACGTCCCGGATACCGGCGAGATCTGTTCGTTCCTCGACTGTGGTGGCGGTCGCGCCCCTCCGAAGACTGATAAGCCTGGTTGTGGGGGATACCACGGCACTGCTACGGTCACTCCGGATTATATTGAGGGCTGGGGTCCCAATGGGAAGCAGGCTGCTTCTACGACGACCGTTGATGCGACTACTTCTGCTACTGCTGTGGCTGCGATGACTACTTCTGCTTCTCAGTCTGAGGAGTCTGACTCGTCTTCTTCTGGTTCCTCGAATGCTTCTTCTGTTTCTGGATCGCAGACTCCTAGTATTACTGCTGCGCCGTCTAGCTCGACTGCTGCTTCGATGACTACCACTGCTTCGTCTGGCTCGGCTGCGAACTCTACTTCTGCCGCGGCTAGTAGCACTCCTACTGGTAATGCTGCTGTCATGCCTGCGTCCAATGTGCTTGGCGTTGTGGCTCTTATGGGTGCCATGGTTGGAGCTATGGCTCTTTAAGTTCAATTGATTATACGCGCTGGACACTTTGAATGGACGCAATGTAAAATATCAAACGCACAATACAACCAAGTTCAAATATTAATCCCAGTCTCCATCAAGTTCAATCTCTTCGCCTCGCTCTTTGGCGCTTAGGAGTTCATCGATTGTCCATGGTTTATAGACATGCCCTGGTGGAGTGTTGGTATTAGAGAATGGCATACCATCAACCAAATGCGCTAGCACTTTCACGTAGTTTTCGACTGCGTAGCGTTCCGGGTCATGTCTCCAGATCCAAGCAGCGAGTAAACCCTTAGATTTCGATTGTGATAGATTGCCGGAGTTGACAGATCGGTGCCGGGACTCTTGATTAAAAATGCCTAGTTTCTGCAGGCATGCAACTCGCTCGAATCTGATAATGTTAGATCAACTTTTCAATTAGATGAAAGCCCACAGCACCAACCTTAGCTTATTATGAACCTTGGAAGCCCAGGTAACATTATCTTTCCCGGCAATCCCCAAACATGTAGCAATTGACACGGCGTCTTCCATTGCCTGTGTAGCACCGCTACCAGAAGAAGGAAGGAAAGTATGCGCTGCATCGCCAATCTGCACGACACGTCCGTTAGGCGAGACCCAGCAGGGCTGTGGCTCTCGCCACATTAGTTTGAAATCGTGCAGACGGTCAAGGGGCGTGCGCTTGATCACTCGATTTGCGACTTCAGGCCATCCGGGGATAGTAGCTGTCACTTTAAGCACGGTTTCGGGGTCTGTGAGCTTTGACCAGGACTCTGTTTCGTCCCTGTTGTCCTGTGCCAGTGGTTAGTAGTGCCCGTATTCGGGTAGTTGCGCTTGGCTTACTGCGTAAGTCATTGCCCAGGTCATGGTGTCTTCACTTCGTGCAAATAAGACGTGCATTCCAGTTCTGCATATTGTTAGTAGAGTTTCTAATCATCAGTAGAGCTCTTGCAGATTTACCCCATCCACAGCTCCCCCACCGATGTCCCATCCTCCAGCAGCTGGAATCGCTCTTGGACCATAGGATCTACCATTGCTAATTCAACAGGATAGGCAGCTCTGTACATCGCCAACCCAGAAGAACGAGCCCTCATCTCTCGACCCATGGTGACCATTGATGATTTGCTTCCAACCCCATCAGAAGAAATTACAAGATCAGACTCGATCTTCTCTCCATCTTTCAGGGTGACACCAGCTTTGTCGCCAGACTCGTAGTATCCGGTGACTCTCTTACCGTATTCCACAAAGATTCCAATCCTTTCAGCTTGATCCGATAACATCTTGTGGAAAGCAGGACGACTATGTCGGTATACTCGCTGTGGAGCTTCATCTTTACCACTGCTGCTCACAGTAGGGTTGAACCTGAGAGGCTCAGGACCAGAGATTTTCTCGCCGTTGAGTTTGTGCCATGAGATCCATGGACTGTCTGCTATTTTCTCGTTCTCCACTGCCATGTCTGGCCATTGTTGTACGGCACGGATGGCAGTTGGTCCGATGGTGAAGCTGTCTCCTGGTACTTTGTTAAGCTGTATAATTTGTGACAGGTGATTGAACTCGACTTGCCTGATAATAGTCGCGTGGCGCTTTTCTCGATGACTCGGACTTCCTGTCCCTTGCGCCAGCATTCTAGACTGGCCATTAGGCCTGCTACACCGGCACCCACGATCAAGACGGAGACACCGGTTGGGGCTGATCTTTCTGGGACGATACCCTGTAAGCCATTGGTATTTGTGGTATGATTCAAGGTGCATTTTGAGTTATTTTGAGCGACGGTCATGGTGGGCCAAAGTAATCAGGGTTTCGCACACTGTTTGTTTGGTGGTTCAGTCTGCGTCAATTGGCATGAAAAAAAAAAAAAGTAATTCCTTGGATTTGAGCCGCTCTTTATAGCTTGAAATAAAAAAATCTTTTGTGTTTACTCGTACAAAGATGGGAGGTATGGAACGGAGTCCGTTCGGACCGCCTGCCCGGCCTGGTGGGCAACGAAGCGGAAATTAGACATTTCGCGTATAGATCGGCATCTCACCGAACGGAAATAAGATATCGAAAGGCGTATCCAGCATTAAGTTGAAATCGATAGGGGTCATAGCTGCCTGGAACGTGGTCTGCTCCAGCGTGTCTTTTCTCTTCTGATGCATTTGCTTTATCATGCACCCTCGAAGGGCCATTCTTTCAAAAATTTCAGGCAGCTCAGTTGGACCGGATTCCTTCTTTAGAGCCTGCTCGAAGAATGGTCGGTTTTGTTTAAGCTTTTCGCCCATGGTGTTGATTATTTGGTTGAAATTTACCGTGCTTTCGACGTAGGATCTGTCCCAGCCTGGATGATTATAAAGGGAAAGCTGGGAAAGGGTGATCACCGCCTTTCCAAATTGACTCATGATTGTAAATGGAAAGTAAGGAACACTGGAGGCGGGGAGAGAGTAGATGTTTCTGAAGAAGGAACTTGTTGCTTCCAGTGCCCGGTATAGGAGATCTAATCTCGATAAAGGGTAGTCACCGTAGTGAGAATCAGACTGATTTGGGCTCAGGGAAATTCGGTAAAGGTGAATCTCCAATGTATTACAGTGAAATGAGAGAATGGCTATTATACTGTCAGATCCGTGCCCGATTGCCCAAATGATAGTATAACTTACTTGAGTATGGCTCTTCGCACGGCATTCGAGCTTTGAATTGTTTGAGCTCGGCCTCGAGCCATCGGATGCTCAATCCAAGCGGCGGGGACGGGGCCGATGAAAGATGAAGTTCGGTTCGATATAAAGTATTATGAATCTTTTCAGCAAGATTCATGATTCGCACCAATTGAACTAAATAACCGTCAGAAGGATATTCTGCAGCCTGCTCCAGAACATCACAACAATCTTCGGTATATTTTGTAAAGCGGATGATTGTCCCCAAGTCTTTCGCACACGCAGAGAGCCTTGGGGCAATTAGTATAGTTCTAACATGGTTGGGATCGATCAAGAACATACATCGTAGTCATATAGTAGCATCCAAGGTAAGCTCGACGCTCTTCCAGTGTGCGTATAGGATTGTGAATGTCCCCTTGCATGGTCTCTCTTATATAAGTCAACGGATAGTTGAGATTTTTCTGGTAAGCAGGCTCCTGGTTTAAACCCAAGCCCACTGACTGAGCCACAAGGAGATGTACAAAATTATCAACCTGAGCAGTGTTGCGCATAACATGGCGAGCATCTGTCTCGAATCTTGTCGTATCAGAATTGTTTTCACACCAAGCAGTACCCCGTGGGAAACGGCTGACGGTCGTGAACCAAGTCACATTGACAAGAAGACCCTGGAGTAAATCCAGGCTTTGTTCTCCTTTGATGATGATGTGCTCTGCTACATATTCTTGCATCGCATCGGCAATTTCACGTTGACGTATGGCATTCGGACATGCAATCATCGCAATATTCATGTACAGAAATGGTTTGTCTCGACGCAGGTCTTCTGCGGTGACATGCGCAGATATCACCACAAAGGGAAAGAGAGGCAGCATTCTGTTCATGAACACCTCCATCAAAAGCTGGCTGTCGGTGTCACCGGGAGATGCGGCACTCTCTTCCCTGGCAGAATATGATCTTGGAGTTGAATCAGCCTCTACCCGTTCTCGGGCAGTTCGTTCTGAGGCAGCTAGCATAGCGACCATGCGATCAAGTTTTGCTTCCAATATAGCGACGTCGCTGAATGGTTGTTAGGATGACACATAATTAGCATTCCGAATGCTATGATCTACTCACGAGCTGCTTGTTCCTAATTTTTTTGGGCGCCGATGAGCGCCAGGTAGTTGATTGCCACATTCTTTACCCAAGCGGCGGCAACTAAGAGGTGTTAGTATATGCATTAGTATCAAGCCATTTGCATACCGTTGGCACGGCCCGTCGGCCTCTGGTGAACATCGGACTTTAGCCTTGGCGCACGTTAAACATGCTTTCGGATGGCGGCCAGCTGAGTCTTCCATGGCGGAATTTTGGTAATCCACCCCACAAAATCGGACGCAATGTAGTATCCAATTCTGATATGAGCTGGTGGACACTCGAATGACTACAAAGCAGGGAGACGGAGGAAGCGGAAGCGGAGTCCGCTCCTGAACTTTTGGCCCCAATCATGTGATGGGACACTTACTTTCCTCAAAGTCGACAATTATTGACTGAACTGATTTCTGCAGCATATATAGGGTAATTCAAATATCTTAATACTTGCATTAAATGTCACATGTTATCATAGAGCGAAAATGCAAACAGAACAAGTTTATAGAAGCCGTTGCATTCGCATGATGGTCCGAAGTATAGGGAAACCTTTGAGTAGGAAAAATTTTAACCAAGACATATAAACAATAAAGAAGCGTCCAATAAATCAAATATCCCATGACAGTCGATCCTTTCGCATGTTGGGTCTTTCGGATGTGCTGGGGGAGGGGTGTATCAGTAGACAGCACAAAATCAAGGCAATTATGCGTTCTTACATTGATGACGTCTTGCTGATACTATAGTATCATGCAGATTTAATTTGAGAGGCTTCAACAGCTGCCACCCTCGTTATCACAGCAACCGTCACGAGGATCACAGTCTCTCTTCTGACTGCTTGGTCCTGCTACCACAAAAGTGGCAAACAGCAGTGTACAAATCATGGCCAAAAACTTCATATTGCCCAAGATCGCTTTGTTGCACAGTGATATGAGAGATGTTTGAAGTATGAAAATTGAGAATGGTATTAACAACTGTGATTGAGAATGTATCATCGTAGTTGGTAGAAGGCTCGTATTTATACAGTCGGTACACATGAAAAGCACGGCTAGGTAAAGTAAGGGGTAGAAAACATTACGTATCCTGTGATAGATTCCAGGTTTTAATCCCAAGCAAGCATCTGCGTATGCATACAACATTTCAGCTACGCCAAGGCACATCTGCAAGATGGACGCAGATCAACCACAATAATATTGTGGTTGATCTTATGAAGCCCGCTGAGTGAGCTACTGTAATACTTGGATAATTTAGGCTGAGGGATATGAAATCTAAAAAGCCAGGGGTGCAACGAACGTATCGAAGTCAGATGAAAGAAGAAGAAGAAGAAGAAGAAGAAGAAAAAGAGAGAAAAAAGATACAGTACACGTATACAACGTGACGAATTGGGCTCAATATACATCACATCTCTCTCTCTAGTCATATGAAATTGTAATTAGCTTCTGTAATATATGCTAAATATGATTTGGCTATGGGTTGATACTACGGGTCGGACCACACTGAGGCACGTATTATATCTACTAGCTATCCTCCAGAATGACTATCGCAAGCGAAAATTTCGTGTCTAGGCACTCTACAGTCATCTAATCATTTTCGTAACTGTATATTGCTCTGTTGTCTCACCGTTAAGAGGCGAGAACACTTAAACATAATTTTTACCTACCGGTATAAACACGGAGTTTCGAATTTTTCTTCTGCCACCAAGGATTTTCTTGCATTGAATGACTATATGGTACATAATATAGCTTTTCCCCCACCGAATTTTACTCCTTGCTGGCTTAATCATGCTAGAAACTTATTGATTGTATGGGGTAGACCCTGCTTTTCATGCTGAGTGAGATCATTGCTGACCCTACATGTGAATCCCTAAATGCGTAATAAGTCTTAGTCGGAAGGGGATTAAAGTGTATTTTTTGTCCACAATAAACCTCTGCGTACACTTTACCTGAAATTCATAGAATATGGCAAATTGTCGCCAATTTGGGCATTGAATGTAGACTCGGGAAGCAAGCTGACTTACCGGTAGTATAATGGTGAATCTATAACGCCAAACGCATTGATATGGTACCAGTACAGCTTTTTCTTTGTCTAACCTATCTCCACAATCTCAGCCTCAAGTATAAAAATATCAATACATTGATAAGACTATAAAATTGGCCCAATTGCCAGGAATTTGTAATCCGTTGGAGTATCGGAGCGGAGAGTCGGAGTAAGCTTATCGGCGCGATGACCGCCCCCGCAGCCGCATTGCTGTCCGATTCTCTTCTCAACTTCACTTCTTCATATCCCCAACAATGGCTACATTCTTGAAGCAACCTCTTAAGCTGGCCCTGGTGCAGCTTGCATCAGGTAATATCTCCAGGGTCTCTGCCACTGCAGTTCTTGCTGACTAATTGAACTATACAGGAGCGGACAAGGCCGTGAACCTGTCGCATGCTCGGAGCAAAGTCCTCGAAGCTGCGAAGGCCGGCGCACGATTGATAGTCCTCCCCGAGTGCTTCAACTCGCCTTATGGCACGAGCTTTTTCCCTAAATACGCCGAGACTCTCCACCCCTCCCCTCCCACGCAAGAACAGTCGCCCTCCTTCCACGCCTTGTCGGCCATCGCCATCGAGGCAAATGCATACCTGGTTGGAGGAAGTATTCCTGAGCTGGAACCATCCACCAAGAAATACTACAACACCTCGCTGGTATTCTCGCCCACTGGCGCGCTGATTGGCACCCACCGCAAGACCCATCTCTTCGACATTGACATCCCGGGCAAGATCCAATTCAAGGAGAGTGATGTCCTGTCTCCTGGAAACCAATTGACAATCATTGATCTTCCGGACTACGGCAAGATCGGCCTAGCTATTTGCTACGATATTCGTTTCCCTGAGGCTGCCATGATCGCCGCTCGCAAGGGCGCTTTCCTACTCGTCTACCCCGGCGCCTTCAACACCACCACCGGTCCTCTCCACTGGTCTTTACTTGGCCGTGCCCGTGCTGTTGACAATCAGTCATATGTGGCGCTGTGCAGTCCAGCGCGTGATCTGGATGCCTCATACCATGCCTATGGTCACAGCTTGGTCGCCGATCCCAGCGCGAACATTCTGTCTGAGGCTGAAGAGAAGGAGACTATTGTCTATGCTGACTTGACCAATGAAGCTGTTACCAACATCCGGGGTAACATTCCGATCTATACCCAGAGACGATTCGACCTCTATCCTGATGTGAGTGCTGTTCAGGAATAGATTGGTGGAAGGCATGCGGGATATGCTATCAATAAACTCAACAAGAGCAGTATATAGACGATTACAATGAATGTGGTGATCACAGAGTCGATCTTGTCGTAACTATAGGATGCGGCACGTGATGACCTAAATAAGGTAGTTTCAGCCTGAGTTACCAGGCACTAACATTGAGAGTGGACCCGACACCCACCAATCAAACTTCATCCCACAGCGGTAAGCGAGAGCCACACAACGAAAGAAGAAAATCGACCAGCGAACTTTTGCTTCCGACCATCCACCCTACGTCGACCAACCCCTTCAGTCAGTCTCCCTCATCTTACCTCTCGCCAACTCGTCTAACCTCATCGCAGAGATGTCCAACGTCAAGACCGGTAACAAGCGCTCGGCCATCGCCGACGTGGTGTCGCGCGAGTACACCATCAACCTCCACAAGCGTGTATGTTGAAACCCTCCCCCCAGTCTACCTGCGAACGATTCGAATGCGAATGCGTCCCTGGAGGCATAATGGACAGAGAACAAGACCTTTCTCCTGAAATATGGAATTTGTGACGGATCAGAATGTGTGTGTGGTGTGGTATGAGTGTGTGTGTGGAGAGAGAGGGGACACACCCTGATCTCAATCGACACCATTCAACCTCGCCATGACCTGCGGAGAAATACTGCAGTGAAGCTATGGCTCTTGACATGGCTACTTTGTTGTCTTCTCGCAACACAGACAAACAGAGAGGAGAACTTGAAAAAGTCTTCGCTCGCATCCACACATATCCGACCCCGGAACACAAAAGAAGAATTAGTTTTATGAAGTCCACTATGGCCGAAAGACCACAAACATTCATCGCGCAGAGTTTTCTCTTGCAGATGGCATTCGGGCGGAAGACTGATTGCAACTTCTTTTCCGGAATTATAGTGCCACGGTGTCTCCTTCAAGAAGCGTGCTCCTCGTGCCATCAAGGAGATCCGCGCCTTTGCCGAGCAGGCTATGGTAAGTTTCAGACTCAACCCCAACCCTTTCCTCAGCCGAGGCACAGATCGCTAATATGGTTGATATAGGGCACCAAGGACGTCCGCGTTGACCCCCAGCTCAACAAGAAGGTCTGGGAGGCCGGCATCAAGGGTGTCCCCTTCCGTCTCCGTGTCCGCATCTCCCGTAAGCGTAACGACGAGGAGAACGCCAAGGAGCGCCTCTACTCCCACGTCCAGGCCGTCAACGTCAAGGACCCCAAGGGTCTCCACACCACCACCGTCGACGACGCTTAAATGTGTGCATGTCCGTTGCATCTATGGTTCCATATTCCCAGCGGGGGTACGGTCGGGGTTTTACGAAATAAAAAATACCTTTTACCCTTTGGGGCATCTTTGAAACTGTTTCCGTGTAGTAATTGATGTAGTCATATCAAGTCAGGAGATAGGTCTCTGGAATCGTTAGATTATATTGGACATGGCCGTTTAGTCTAGAACCTTGCCTCCGTATCAAAATAGCACTTGGTGTCAATACTTACAGGGTTGAGACTGAAGGGCAAGCTTAACAACATCTACGACCCTTTTTACACCTTGCCATATACTATCCCTGAGAACTGATGCTCTTAGCCATACTTGCCCATTCTCGACATTCAAGAGCGGGACCTGATCTGTCTATAGATAAACGAGGAGAATAACGGAGAACTTGAGGTAGAAATACAACATTGATTGTTGAAGTAGACAAGTACGAATTTGAACGCAAAATTACCCGGGCCATGCTGAGACATAAACATACACTCCCGTTCGGGAGGACAAGATGATAGTGAAATAAAAAGAGATCTAGTTCTTGATCTCTTGTACAAGGTTGAAGAACTCATTGAGCTTCTCCCGCTTGACGCGGATAGCCCACTGAGAGGCAGTGCCGCCCTCTACGGGCACCATCAACTGAACGCTGTTGGTGGTCATTGAGTAGACCAGCTCCTTCTTCAGGAGGGTGTTCAGTACAACGTTTCCACTAGGCTCGGCACGGACGACAATGCGAGCACGCCCGGTGACGGGGTGCTTAAGCAGGCGGACAGGCCCATTGGCCTGGGAGGTCCAGCCAGTAGTGAGCTTGAAAGCCCGGCATTTCTCCTCGAAGACGACGGTCTCCTCTTCTTCGCCGCCGTTGCCCTGGGCAAGGTCGAAAATTTCACCAGGCTCACCTTCTTCGTCATCGGCAGCCGCAGTGGCGGGCTGAGAAGCAGCGGAAGGGGTGGCCGTTGCAGGTCCACCAAACAGAGTAGAAGTGGGGGCGGGAGTGGCAGCGGGAGCGGGGACAGTAGTCTGACTGTTTTGGCCATTTGCAGGCTGCGAATTACCAAATTGAATAGGTGTGCCGGGCTGCCATGTCAGATTTTGTCCATTACCTGATGGAGTTGGGGTTGAAACACGACCAAAAAGACTACCACCGGTGGAAGCAGAAGGAGGCGAAGGCTTGGACTTCTTGGCTAGGGAGTCATCCTCGCTGTCGCTATCGTCGGCCTTGCGCTTGGGCGACGTAGCCTTCAGCCCGCCGAAGATATTCTGAGTAGTAGGAACTGGCTGAGCGGACCCGCCAAAAACGGATGACGTGGCACTGAGAGGAGCAGCGCCGAAGATCGAGGAGCCAGCGGAGCTTGCACCGGTAGCAGGAACCCCAAAGAGACTAGAAGCGGCGGGCTGGGCAGCCGCTCCGAAAAGCGAAGAAGGGGCGAGACTAGTAGCGGGAGCTGCGGAAGTAGACGGAGGTTTAGAAGCACCGTGACTAGCTGGGACAGTCTTGAATCCTTCCCCAGGCACGAAGATATTGATCATTTTACGCTGCTCTTCGCATTTGGCCTTGAACGCAATGGTCTCTTCGTCTTCCGAGTCGGAGTCTTCCGAGTCGGACTCTGTAGGCTTTCCCTTGCTCTGCTGTGAATTGGCAAGGACCTGGGCAGAGGGCCTGAAGCCCCCTTTGCCGAAGCCCGCAGCACCGAAGCTGGGGGCCGAGGGAGTCGAGGTCTTCTGAGAATCTGAAGAAGGAAGGGAAGAGCTAGCCGAGGTTGGCGCAGCAAAGAGAGAGGGAGTAGCAGGAGTTGGGGCAAGCCCGGCAGCGGAGGCAAATACGGCCGGAGTGGCAGACGAGGAAGTTGTGACAGGAGCAGGAGACGAGAAAGACCGGGCGAAAGCATCGACAGTGCTGGAGGTATCCTTCACGGGCTGAGGCGTAGCAATAGGAGCGACAGATGCAGTGGGAGCAGGGGTAGCAGCAACAGGAGCAGAATCCGGTGAGACAGCGGTGGCAGCGGTGGCAGCGGTGGCAGCGGCGGCGGCAGGGACAGCAACAGCTTGAACATTGTCAGGGTGGTCAGGGTTGGGACGAACGGTGCCAAAGGTGATCTCATGCTCGATCAGGTCACTTGAACCAATGGGAACACCGATGTTGCGGCGCATTTCAGCGTAAACCATAATGATATCATCGGGGCAGTCCTTCTCAGGATCAATCTTCGCGATCTCAGCTTGGAACGCATGGGTCAGGTAGCGACAGTAAACAAGGTTTTGGACACCCTTGCGGTCCCACTCGGAGTCTTTGATTCCAGGAGGCATAGTTGCGTCGGTATCAGGAAGATCAAAGGTAACAGGTACGTCAGGTCTTGGTAAAAGACGGTCTGGGTCTGAAAAGTCAAGTGGCGCAGAAAGGATATCTGGTGGAAGAATGTACGGAGGGGAAGAAGTGGAAGAGGTTGAAGTTGTAGTGTGAGGTAAACAAGACGTGGACGCGCTCTGTTTGGAAGAAGAAGAGGAAGGAGCGACTGGAGCTGGCTTTGCGTTCTGTTTGACAGGGCTGGTGTTGTCCAACGCCTTCTCTCCATTTACCGTGACCCTCTCCTCTACCCCCGTTTCCTTTGCAGCCGACTTTGCAACCGAATTTGACCCGAAAAGGGACTTGAATGGAGATGCCTCGGGGGTTTCAGCTGTCTGGTCTTGCTCCGTCGACACTGGCTTAGGCGCAAATGGATTACCAGCAGACGTTTGTCCAGACAAGTTTGCAAATGGAGTGCTAGGCTTGGCTGGAGTTGTCTGCCCATCCCCAGGCTTCGACAAGCTGGAAGGCGCCCCGAACAAGGACCCGAACGGCTGGGCCGCTGCAGGCTTCGCAGGAGTCTGCTCTGCCTCTGTGGACTTTGGAGCAAATATACTACTGGCTGCTGGCTTCTCCTTCTCACCCTCTGAAGGTTTCGGCGTCGCAGACGCACCAAATTTGAATGGTGTCTGCTCGGCAGGCTTTGCAGCCGCAACATCAGCCGGCTTTGGTGCAAACATGTTGCCAAATGCCGGTTGGCTTGTCTTCTCTTTTTCAGCATCTGCAGGCTTTGACGTTGCAGACGCACCGAACATCGACTTGAATGGGCTCTCTGCCGCAGGCTTTGCAGCACCCTCAGATCCAGTGACCTTCGGCGAGGACAGACTACCCAATGAACTCTGGCCTGATAGGTTCGCAAATGGATTGCTAGATGTCGACCTGTCACCAGCAGGCTTGAGTGCAAATAAGTTTCCAGTAGACTCTGAGGGTTTGGGGGTGGTGGTTGCCCCGAATAAGGACCCGAAAGGCTTTGCCGCCTCTGCAGGCTTTGCGGGTGTTTCCTCTGTCGGTGTCTTCGCGCCAAACAGGTTGGTACTGGTTGAAGCCTGAGTTGAAAGATTGACGAATGGATTGCTTGCCGTCGACTTCTCTTTCTCTCCCTCTGAGGGTTTCGATGCCGCAGCACCAAAGAGAGGCTTGAAGGCTGGAGCTTCAGCAGACTTGGGAGCCGTTTCATCTGTGGTGGTTGTCTTGGGTGCAAAGATATTCACAGCCGGTTTCTCTTTCTCTCCCTCGGATGGCTTCGGTGCTGCAGCACCAAAGAGAGGCTTGAAGGCCGGAGCTTCGGCTGGCTTGGAAGCCGTTTGCTCTGTGCTGGTTGTCTTGGGGTCGAATAGATTGGACGCACCCTGGCCTGATAGATTTGCGAATGGATTGGTAGGGGCTGTTCCCCCGACGGCTGGCTGCGATGCGAACATCGACTTCGGCTTGGCATCTGGCGAAGTTTGCATGCTATCATCGGCCGGGGAAGCGGCAGTTTGTTGCCCGAACATCCCAGATTTCGTTGGTGTGCTTGTGTTCTGTTGCGCTCCGAACCCGGAGAAAGACTGAGAAGTCTGGCCGCCGGCATTGAACCCTCCGAAACTGAATCCATTGGTGCTCGGCTGAGCGTTTCCTCCAAATGATGTGTTCACAGAGAACGGATTGCTCGGTGGTGGAGATCCGAAAGAGGTAGGACCGGAACCAAAGCTGAAGCCAGATGAGCCATTCGCCCCCGATGAAAACATGCCACCCTGGTTAGGCGCTGGTGTTGAGCTTGCGCCAGGGAAGCTCTGACTTTGACCAAATGTAAATCCAGCGGATGGAGGAGCCGGGGCTGCCGGGGCAGCTGGAGCAGTGGAGGCAAAGGGATTGAATGAACCTGTATCAGATGCGCCTCCGCTTGGCGTGGGAGCGCGACGTTTACGGACATCTTTGATCCTACACAGCTCAAGCACGTCTTCGGTCAGCTTGTGGCCTTTGCTCGGCAAGGCAGTTTCACTTACTTTCTGCTCGCCATCTGGGCTGCGGTTGCCCTGGAGGGCTTGTCATCTGGTGTGCCCTGTCCAAATCCACCATCGCCTTCTTTGGACCCGTGAGGACCCTGGGCATTGCGTTTCAACATCTTCAAGATGTGTTGATCACCGTTGACGATGTCCGACAGGGTGAAGTTCGAACACGACTGCAATATCCTTGATGTCGACACTGATCGTGATAAAAGAGCGCAATGCAAGTTGATTCGCGATAGAATCCCGTGGGAACTTTCCTCACGTAGGCTCACTTCTGCCTCGGCGGGATGATTTCGGTTACCGCGCCAACTCAACGCAACACACGCGATACCGAATACCCTCGAGGTGATCGTTCACAATCCTCCAGAGTGCAAACCCAATTTATCTCTGAGATTCTTGAATGCGGTTGCACGGTGATCTTCGCGGTTCCGTGACACGTTCGCGAGCCGTCGCGCAGAAGCTGACAGCAAGGGAGCTTTCGAATCCGGTAAAGCTGATCCGAGGACAAAGCGAAGACCTCTGTTGGAAACCTTGTTAACACAAGTCTCGAATATCGAAACACCGCGATGGAGTTCTGTTATTTTTTTTTCGAGAGTCGCAAGGCGGTAAAAATGCAGTGGTCACGTGCCAAGGTCTTGGCTCAAGCTCCGTACTGTGCATACCGCCAGGTACGTGTATTGCGTTGCTGTCGGCCCTTACCCGACCCTGATACGTGTCCCGTATTGAAAATGACAAACAATATCCCCGAACAAACATCACTTTACTAACCTCTGGTGACCTTGCATCACCTCCTATTAGGACATCTACGAGCAAAGGAATTAGATTCGCTCAGAGTATACAGTGAACAGGACGTGTTTGTGGCGAAATTCTATCGAACAGTGCGTGTTCTTTACGCAAGTGCCCCAATTCTAGGAGCATCAACCTTCAAAGTATATGACAAGAGCGCAGCTATCTTTCTTCTCTTTCACTATGGGAATCACTCTATTCACTAATTTCTTGGCAAAACGATGCTTTGCTGAGACCATGAGACTCCTTATTGTGTCTTGGCGCGAGGGGATTAGGAATTTATATCAACCGAAGCAAGGAACTCAACCCCAAAACGCCTTGAAGGGTCGCATCATTCGCGCCAGGTTAAACAAAGTCTGAGTGTGACGTGAAATGAATAAAATCCTTGGTGAGAGGCTTGTTGTTTCCTGCATGGCAGGTCCACGGGTCTTCTGACCTAAAAGCCATTTAGGTTAATCAGAGTTACTTAGCCAAAGTCTGCAACATCACTACAACGTCAGCGTCACTCTACTTATGTCTGAGACTTGTAAAAGTATACATGGAATCAATATCAAATTCCCTGTCTGTCACACGGGACATGACCCCTGAGTCACATTTCTTCAAATGTGGCTGCAATAACTCCTGCAACTAGTCACATTCCATTCCTATTCGGAAATGTCCCGCCCAACTAACAATTTAGCTTGATCTGCTGCACAATGTGATGTGTGGTCTTTGATTGACTATTGGTTGACATGCAGCTATAGACAGGGTCCGATCTCTCTTGTGGAGAAGATCGGCGCTATTCATTCAACTACTCATTTCCACTTGCGCATCATGAGACAAGTAGACAGCGTGACAAATGAAGGACTTCTTCAGAAAGTGGTGCTCTGCCAATTATGAACCCTGTATACCGTCACTCGCAATCTATTTCTCTGGCTCGAGTGGTACCTCGTCCCTAGGCATCGATGTCTTCAGCTGAGCGTGCTGCAGGGAAGAGGATCCACCTCCATTTTTTTGTCACGCGTGGTGCATTCTTGGATCAAGTCTCCGATTGAGTCTGTTTTAGCCAGCCTGAAATACTGCCATATATAAGGGGCCAGGCGTGTCCGGTGATATCCCCCGCGCTCTCTCCTTAGTGGCCCGCATTCTGTCTCACTGACTTGCACTTTCTAGTGCTCGAGAGCCAAGATGTATTGTGCTAAGCTGATTGCCTCGCTCTCTTTGCTAGCATGTGCCAGTGCGCAGCTGCTAGATATCCCTGAATTGGATGATATAATCAGTGAAGCTATGCAGCCCTTTGAGCAGTATACTTCCTTCGATGCTCCCACGGAAATTGCCTCTGCTGCTGCGGCCGTGGAGACGGATGTGGATGTAGCTCAAGAAGTTCTCACCGAAACAGCAGCTGCAGACACTGCATACTGGCTAGCAGACATTGCTCACCAGGGGAAGGCGGCTTTCAATGTAAACCCTTCTACCTATACAGTCTTCCGCAATGTGAAAGATTATGGAGCCAAGGGTGAGCAGTCGGTGGTCATGATCTCAGCCATCTTTACTGATTACTAACAACCATGGTAGGTGATGGAGTCACCGACGATACTGCTGCCATCAACGCAGCCATAAGCGCTGGTGGTCGTTTTGGCCCAGCAGGCAGACAGACCTCGACTACAACACCCGCGATTGTCTACTTTCCCTCTGGAACATACATAATCTCCACATCGATTATTGATTACTATTTTACCCAGCTTATTGGTAATGCGAATGCCATGCCGGTTCTAAAAGCAACTGCAGGTTTCACCGGGTTGGGCCTGATTGATGGTGACCAATACCAAAGCGATGGGAACCAGGGTTGGACATCGACAAATGTGTTCTTCAGACAGATTCGAAATTTGAAACTCGACTTGACTTCAATCCCTGCTGGTACTGCTGCCACTGGTATTCATTGGCCGACTGGTCAAGCTACCAGTATTCAGAATGTTCAAATCGCCATGAGCCCGGCTTCTGGAACTCAACACCAGGGTATCTTTATTGAGAATGGTATGTTCAAACACGATTCTTCTTGGAAATGTCTAATTTAAATCAGGATCTGGGGGGTTCTTGACCGATGTCACCACCACTGGTGGTCTCTACGGAGCCAATGTTGGAAATCAGCAGTTCACGATGAAGAACATGATCATCCAAAATGCAGTGACCGCAATTTCCCAGATCTGGGACTGGGGATGGACATACCAAGGTCTCACCATCATCAACTGCGGCACTGCCATTTCAATTAGCAATGGTGGTGTTGGAAACCAACTAGTTGGCTCGGTAATTGTCATTGACAGCACTATCCAAAACACCCCAACCTTCGTGACCACCGCTTGGCAAAGCTCAACCAATTCTACCGGAAGTCTCATTCTGGAAAATATCGTGCTGAACAATGTCCCTGTTGCAGTTAAGGGCGCAAGCGGCACTGTTCTCGCTGGAACTACAGGCTCAACGACCATCACTGCCTGGGGTCAAGGACACAAGTATACTCCTAATGGACCAACTAATTTCCAGGGCGCTTTTACTCCACCAACACGCCCTAGTGCTTTGCTTGCTAGTGGGTCGACTAAGTACTATTCCAAGACCAAGCCTCAATACTCCCAGTCGCCAGTCGCTTCTTTTATTAGCATCAGAAGCTCTGGTGCTAAGGGAGATGGCTCGACTGATGATACGACTGCCATTCAATCTGCCCTGACCTCTGCTGCGTCCTCCGGCAAGATTCTCTTTTTCGATCAGGGAACCTACAAGATCACCAAGGCCCTTTACGTTCCCCCTGGCTCTAAGATTGTCGGCGAAGCATTCCCCGTCATCATGGCCAGCGGCAGTACATGGTCAAGCATTACCAACCCCGTTCCTGTGATTCAAGTCGGCAAGTCCGGGGAATCTGGCTCGGTGGAATGGTCCGACATGATTCTCAGCACCCAAGGCTCAACGCCAGGCGCTAAGATGGTCGAATGGAACCTGGCTGCCACGTCAGGATCTGGAATGTGGGATGTACACACTCGAATTGGCGGCTTCAAGGGATCTCAGCAACAGGTAGCCCAATGTCCCACTTCAGCAGGTGTCTCTGCCGCTTGTGAGGCTGCTTATATGTCCATGCATATCACCAGTGTTGCGAGTGGTGTTTACCTGGAGAATGTCTGGCTCTGGACTGCTGACCACGATCTTGATACTGGGAATGACATTCAGATCTCGGTTTATACAGGACGTGGTTTGTTGGTGGAGGGCAAGAATGTTTGGCTGTAAGTGGTTTACATGAAGCCTACGATCTCTGAATCTCATCACTAACCTCGTTACAAGATATGGCACTGGCTCCGAACATCACTCGCTATATCAATATCAGTTTTCGGGCGCAACTTCTATCATGGCTGGATTTATCCAGACAGAGACACCGTGAGTGATTTCGATCTAGTCTGGCTGAATATAATCGGATGCAGTGCTAATGATATAGATACTACCAACCAAGCCCCAATGCTGCCAACAGTCCATACCCTACCAACACAGCTCTCAAAGATCCCACCTTTGGCTCGTGCCTTGGTGGAAACTGCAACGCTCTCGGTCTCCGGGTTCTGAACAGCAAGAGCGTCATCGTATACGGAGCCGGTCTGTACAGCTTCTTCAACAACTACAGCACCACATGCTCCACATTCCCCTTACCCGAGAATTGCCAGAGCATGATCTTCAGTATCGAGGGTTCTACCAGTGGATTGGTGGTGTACGCACTCAGTACTGTTGGCACACAGTATATGATTGTGAAGGATGGTGTGGCATTGGCCAAGGTTAGCGATAACCTGGCTACGTACGCTGCCACCATTGCATACTTTACATTGTAGAATTTTGTATCTACTCTCTCATTCAATTTGAATATGATACCGCAAAAGTTCGCCGAGAATAGCCTAAAATGCTTAATTGTACGGAGTATCACCAATCGGATATTTATCCGACTGCGGAGGTCCGGGGATGTGGGGGTATGGATGGGCGCATCAAGATGCACCGAGGCACTACAAGCCGTGGACAATCCACGTTTGATTAGACTCACCTCTCTATCCTTGTTTGCGCCTTCTAGAACTCGACTTTCACACGCCCCAAGTCCAACACCATGTCCAAAACAGACGAGAAACCAATCCCCTTCGAAGCCCTACCACTAGACCCAAAAGGCCCGGGAGGAAATGCCTGGGGTCGCTTTGGCAAAGATGACCAACTGGGAACATTGAATCTGCTCACACCCGAGCGGGTAGTTGAAGCAGCGAAAGAGATCCGAACCGGAGTGCGCATCTCACTCGATTGGCCGCTGAGCATGCCTTCGCATCCTAGCTTTAATCGCGATCCATTCAAGCAGGAGATTGTGCTTCGGACTCCGAGTTGTATCTTTGATGATATCCTGACGTTTAATAGCCAGGGGTCTACTCAATGGGATGGGTTTAGGCATTATGGTTTGTTATTCTTGGAAACACCTATGAGTATGGCTGCGAGTGCTAACTATTCGATGTTGTAGCAAATCAAAAATCGCGAAAATTCTATAATGGACATACCGCCGAAGAGATTCAAGATTCGGATACTATTGGCATTCACTGTATGCACTATATCCTCACCAGAACCCCGAATTTGCCACTAACAACCCAACTCACACAGCTATTTGCGATCATGGCGGCATAACAGGCCGCGGCATCCTCCTCGACTACGCAGAATGGGCCTCTGTTCACTCAATCTCTGTCTCAGCCCTCACATCCGAAGCGATAACCCTAGAAAGCCTCCAAAAAGTAGCAAAAGACCACAACGTGACCTTCCAAAAGGGAGACATCCTCTTCATCCGCGGCGGTTTCACAGAAGCATACAACAGACTAAACGATGGCCAGCGGAGGGAACTGGCATTGCGCCCATCACCGGATTTCAGTGGCGTCGAGGCTACGGAGGGCATGGTGCGTTGGTTGTGGGAGAAGCAGTTTGCTGCTGTTGCAGGTGATGCGCCTAGTTTTGAGCGAGCGCCTATCCGGGGTGCGCATGCTGATAAGGAGTTTAATTTGCATGAGTGGATTCTTGCCGGTTGGGGAACCCCCATTGGGGAAATGTTTGATTTGGAGAATTTGTCTAGGCATTGTAAGGAGGTTGGGCGGTATAGTTTCTTTTTGTCGAGTATGCCGCTTAAGGTGGGTTTATCTCTCCATCCATTTTTGGGGTAGGGCTTTGCTAACTCTTTTTAGGTTGTTGGTGGTGTTGCTAGCCCGCCTAATGCTTTTGCTATTTTCTGATCTGTCTGTTAACGATAACATCTCTCATTATTGAGGTCTTCCTCTCGTAAGACGTGTTTCCTTTTGACTCCAAGCCTAGTGGGGAATTATGGGGTTAGGATATCATTGTTGTCAAACGTGAAGGTGACGATGCCCATTCAATGCCTGTATTTGATTGGTAAAGTTATAGTGCTGGAGACCCAGTGTGGATAACTGGCGGGATGAAGCCGCCAGTGTTCCGCCGAGTGGAGATGAAGTATGAAGGAGAGAACGAGATCGGTTCCCTGCCCCTCAGCAATTCAAAGCTATATAAAGGTATGTGGGATTCCTTCTGTTCCGACAATAGCAAAGCATCTCGAGTTTCAACTCCTTCCAAACCCCCTCCAATCCTCTTCTCTCCACACCCATCATGCCTATCGAAATCCCCGCCGCCAATTCCCTCATGGACCTCTTTAGTCTCAAAGACAAGGTCGTTGTCGTGACAGGTGCCTCCGGCCCACGAGGAATCGGCCTGGAAGCAGCCCGCGGCTGTGCAGAGATGGGTGCCGACATCGCAATTACATACTTCTCCCGCCGCGAAGGCGCAGAAGCCAACGCCAAAGCCCTAGAAGAAGAATACGGCGTCAAAGCCAAAGCCTACAAATGCGACACGGCCAAGTGGAACGAAGTACAAGTCTTCGTTGCGAACGTCGTCGCTGACTTTGGCAAGATCGACTCGTTCATCGCTAATGCCGGTCGCACCGCTGACGCTGGTGTTCTCGATGGCTCTGTTGAAGATTGGGAGAACATCATCCAGGCAGATCTCAACTCTGTCTTTTATTGTGCTAAGGCTGTTGGTCAGCACTTCAAGGCGCGTGGCAAGGGCAGCTTTGTCATTACTGCTTCTATGTCTGGTCACATTGCCAATTATCCTCAGGAGCAGACCTCGTATAATGTTGCCAAGGCTGGGTGCATTCATATGGCGCGATCTTTGGCGAATGAGTGGAGGGACTTTGCTCGTGTCAATACTATCTCACCTGGTTATATTGAGACCGGTCTTGGTGACTTTTGCCCGGCTGAAATGCAGGAGACTTGGAGGAGCTTGATTCCTATGGGACGGCAGAGTCATCCTAAGGAGTTGAAGGGTGCCTATGTGTATTTCGCTAGTGATGCCAGCACCTACACCACTGGTGCCGATCTTAAGATTGATGGTGGTTATACTTGCCGGTAAATGGGCGTTCTTTCTGGAAGCCGAGAGACATTAGGGATATCGGTCTTGTATCTAGAATTAGCATTTGACTTGTCCTGCATATTATTAACAAGATGGGATGCGAATGGAGAGAAGAAAGAAGGAAAATAGGAACATAAGACATTTCATGCATCTAATCTACCATCCAGCACAGCCGTTTCTTGCGGGGCCACTAGCATGTGGGCCAGGTCAGGCAGTACTAGCCTAGACATATGTATTCTCACAGCGCTAGATTGCCACCATTAATGTATTGTGTTTTCTTTTGAATGCGAGGGAGCTCAATAAATCGAATATCGCCGTTGCAACAGATAGCGATGTTCATCCCATTCATAAAAAAGAGCCTGTGTTGGGGATTCTTTGTGAACGACAAGCAATATTATGAATGAGATATCACGGTTGACCCAGAAAACTACCCGTTCCTGATGGCTTAGACAGATCTAGTCTCACAGGGTTAAAGTTCCGCCATCGATAATGATATCAGCACCTGTGATATAGCGACCAGCACGCTGACTGCAAAGAAGGACAACAGCCCCTGTGATCTCCTCAGGATCACCCATCCGACCCATAGGACAACGACTATCCCAAATCTTTCGAATATCCGCAAGTCCATCACCAGCATTGAGAATAGTATCCATATATCCAGGACTGATACTGTTAACTCTGATGCCATGCACCGCCCACTCGGCAGATAGATTCCGAGTCAAATGCGCGACTCCAGCCTTGCTTGCATTGTATGCAGCCTGTGGCTGTGGGAAATTGGTGTAGTGAGCCGACATGGAAGCAGTGAACAAAATACACCCGCCTTTTCCCGCGGCTTCCATACGCTTTGCGGCAGCCTGAGCGCAGAAGAATGATCCGTTTAGGTTCACATCTATTACTCTGTTGAATTGAGCTGGTGTCACTGTGAGAGAGGGTTGGCAGCCAGGAATTCCGGCGAAACAACAGAGAATGTCGATTCCGTCCATGGAGTTGTTTGCCTGCTCAAAGGCGGCTTCGATGGATTCCATAGAGGTCACATCTAGAGGGATCTTGTTGATTTTGGAGTGGGGAAACTTGGACACAAGTTCTTGAATTTGCTTGTCGGATGTGTCGATTGTTCCTGGGAGATCCATGAGACATAGTGCCGATAAACCGTGCTCGAGGAGTGCTTGTGCGGAGATTAAGCCGAGAGCGCCAGCCCCGCCTGTGATGACAGCCTTTCCATTCACCTGAAATCGGGCTGCTGCACGCTCTTGGGCGGATGTGAATGGGACAGGATCAAGAGGGCGAGTAAGAGGATTGGAGCTCTCGGATAAAGTCATTACGGGAATGACTCGTGATGTCAATGAGGCTCGATCCTCCGCAGAAGAGGCTTGGGTAAGCATGACGTGAGTTTGACTTGAGAGATGAAGATGAGAAGTGATGGTGAGACGTAAATGAGATATGAGGGGAAGCTAGCTCTATATAACTTGTCCTAGTGGGGGGGGGGGGAGCTCCCTATCTGAGATTCCCGGCTGCCGCTTTTATACTTGGTTTAGAGTCAGATCATAGTATATAACAACCTGAAATTAGTCTTACTCTATTTAAATAGAGGGAAAGTACTGAATGGTACGGTACGGCTGTGGGTAATAATGTTTCGCTCGGAACATTCAACTTTGCAGCAATCCTAAGGTATTCGGGGTTCTGTGAGCCGAAGTTCTCAGAATAGCGTACTTTTGAGAGATAAATAAGGAATCCGATCAGACGGAGCACACGCAGCCGACCAGAGAGACTTCATTCATGCGGGGACTATACAATCCCCCTCTGTAGATCGGAGCATGGTCGCCCGAGGGGGTTTGTAGGCTTTCTGCCCAGTGAAAATCAGTCTTAAGAGGTATACGTAGAATGCGATGAAATTGCTATTATATAGAACAACATGAAGCTTGGATGTTCCTGATTTTCTCTGAAAAGTTTCAGTCTAAGTTCACCTTCTAGGCGAGAGCACTTGGATCCAAACACCACAGGTCACTGATATTATTCAATGACTGAACTACTTCGGTCTCAGCAAAAGATCAAATATTAAATTCTGTACAAGAAAGAGAACAATAAAATTAAGGGACACAATGTACATCAAGTGGAGATTACGTTAGCGGAAGCCAGGCGGATCCATCCGACTTGGACCTCAACCTACTTGACATTTATCTGCTGGGCTCATGGATCGCCGTAAGCGTGCATCTCTGGCATGCAACCATTGTCGAAAGCGGTAAAACCACATTGCTTAATTTAATGTCTAAATACTGAAGAAGAAACAGAAAGCGCCGCTGTAATGGCGGGATCCCTTCATGTGCCCTATGCGAAGGCTCAGGCGTGGAGTGCGTCTATAATGAAGTCGAGTCATCGAAGTCCGTATACTTAAACAAAAAAAAAATAAGGAGAAGTGCTAAATATTCACAGGCTAAGAGGAGAAACCTCCTCATCAGAGTTCTTTGGGCGTCTTGATGCGATTGAGAATTTCTTGTGGAATCAATCTCGTCTTCCTGCGACACCCCAAACTGGCGAAGCAAGAAACAATGACTTCACATTTCCTTCGGCGGCCTCTGAAAATGACCAGACTGACTTTTCTCAATCTTCAATAATGGTGTCCTCCCCTTCAAGGCCGAACTCTGACATCTCGCGACTCATCGGTACCAATCAGCCTTCTTTCATGCCGCCTGAACATGATATCCCGCCCATGAGTATTCCTATTGGGCACACAACAACAACAGAGTATATGCTGCATATGAACAAAATGAAGACACTATTCGGAGAATTTCCACCAGACCTGTTCATACGCGCAGAGTCAAACCGAGAGATCCCATATCAGCTTTCCTTCGTCCCAGGTACAATTACCGAAAGTCAGTTACCGGCGTTGGATGAATTGAGCTCTTACCCACTGGTGGAAGCATACTTCAGACACGTGCATGTTGAGATGCCAATCCTGGATAAGCCACGATTTATGGATATGTATCACCACCATGTTCGGGCTGGGCTCAAGGTTGATTGCGACTCGGCATTATGTCTTGCAGTACTCGCTTTGGGATTTGCGGCCCTTGAACAGGTGGATCCCATAAAGTCCAGGTGTCCTCACTGGGTGCCTGGGGCAGAGTATATCTCACCCGCGCTGCAAATTTTGATGAATGAATACTTGCTGTCATTCTGCCCGACAATCACTCTTCCTCAGAGCTTGATACTTGTTTCAAAATATTTCGGGTTTCTTTTGCGCCCGCTGCAATCGTGGAAATTGATCCATATGGCTTCCACTAGTATCCAATATCTCAATAGTCGGTATGTCTTCCCTCCCCTTTCTGTTGATGTGCTATACTGATTAATCTATCACCACCAAAGAAGCCAGGCTTCGCCAGATAACCTCGGGCTCAAGTCCAGCATTATTTTACTATCCTGGGCGGCATTCGACACCGAATGGTTAGTTTTCAACTCTATTCAAGAGACGTAACTTATATTGACAATAATGCGGCAGTGATCTCATAGCGGAACATCATTTACCACGAAGTGGCATTGAGCATGTCATTGATCTGACCCCCTTCCCAAGTTTTGCAAACCACGAGGCCGAAGAGACACACCTATTCCTTGCTGAGCTTTCAGTTCGTCGCCTGCTGAATAGAGTCCACCACACAATGTACGGAAGTGACTGGACGAGACGCAGCCTCGGTCTCCAACCCGCATCAAGTGACAGTCCTTCATACGACTTCCAATCCTTATCCAACATCTTGAGTGTCTCTCAAGAGCTTGACCGCCAACTGAATAACTGGTTTGAACTTTTGCCGCGAAATATCAAACCAGACATGAATGACCCGTCACGATGCAGTGGCCTTCAGCTCAATATGCTCCACCGCTTCCACTCCGCCAAAGATATCATCACAAGGCCTTTCCTTCTTTGTGCTATTGATTTCTCGCCAGAGAACGATCTTCCTCCAATGGTGCTGAAGCAATGTGAGGCTAGCTTAGCCAATTGCCGGACATACTTGGACGCTTCAACCCGAAGATTGATGAGCCCATCGGTCTGTGCAGAGATTATCATCCATACGTAAGTACTTATGATAGGATGTCTTGTTTTATGCTTGGCTGACCTAGTTTTTGTATTCTAGAATGTTTTCTTCCATTGTTCTCCTTACTCTGGGTTCGCTCTCGCCGGCTTTGGCGCATCTAGTCCCCGACATCAATGCTTTACAAAAGAACACAATTAGCACGCTACAGCGGTTTGCTGTGAGGGGTTCTTCGATCGAAGAGATTCACGGGGTTATTGTTTTGTTGCATAGCAAGACGAGAGTTCTAAAACGAGCTATGTAGCAGATTAAATCATCTGTTCTTGATACCCAATTTCTCCATTTGACACAGATACTTAAATTGAAATAAAGTGTTCATCTCCTAAGAGAAGAGAAAGCCCCAATTCTGTTGTGTATGAACAAGCATAGCTCTACATGGTGTCCATGCCAAGAAATGCCAGGTGTCGCGGCGGCCCCGCGGCGGATGAGCTTCCGCACCGGTCGACATTTCACGTCGCATTCAGCCATTGAAGTTGGAGCACCACAGTCAATATCACAGTGATCACATCTGAACCGCTCTTATTCTGCCAGCATTACAAGAATGAAGACAATTGCCCCAAGCCCATAGTGGGAGACCGGAGCAAAATTGACCTCGCCCCACGTTAGCACCCGCATCGCCAACGTACGAGCTACCAATGCTCGGATCAAGCATGAATCAGATCCCCCTCACGGCAAGCAGAACGTGTGACCAATTCTGGGTAAGCTGATAATCCCTTGCTTCGGCGCCTATCGGGTTAACCAATCCAGGACTCCCATAATGCGTGGCTGTCACCTTGTGCCTTGCCGTACCTGGCTTGCATCCCGGCAATTTTTGTATTGCTTGTTGCGTTGAGCCATATATTTACATACTTTTCAAACTGGCGTCCTAAGTGGACCGTTCCTTTTGTATCGGAGCTCCGTGATACCCGCGAGCTGCCATTAGATGTGCCAAAGCAGCCGCGGAGATGGACTATTGCCCTCCTTGTTTGTTCGGTTGTTGGTCTCTTAGCTGAGACTGTTCATTTTGTGCCTCCGAAGGTTGATCCATCGGCTTTCGTCCTTGTTGTTTCATGGGTACGCAGCATGTTCCTGGTGAATATCAGCTTCTAACTCTCGTCCAGGCTACCGCAGCAATTTTGATCGCTATCAAGCAACCTAGATCATGTTCGATCTCAATTTTGGTGTATTACATCTTTGAATTTGCAATTGAGCTCTCGTTGGCCACTCACCCGGGTCTTAACACAGACTTCAAGACCATCGCTCGTTACATTGCTGCCGGTGCAGCGGCGGCAGCTTGCCTAACGATTCTTCTGATGCCATTTCGAGAATCGAAGCTTCAGCCGATAGATATCAGTGCTGTTGGTCAACAGCCATCAAGCGAATTTCGCACCCCGGAAGACAATCTAAAGCTTTGGCAATTTCTGACTGTGTCCTGGATGGCACCGCTTATTTCCACTGGATGCAAAAGACAACTCAACGAGCAAGATGTTTGGCAACTTGGATTTGAATTTCAGCATCGACGTTTACATGAGAAGTTTCGGCGTCTCCGGGGGTCTGTTGTTAGTCGACTGCTGAGGGCAAATGGAATTGATGTCTTTATCATCTCTGCCATTTCAACAATTCAGATGCTATGCGGTAAGTGAGTATGAGCTCTTCTTTTGGACACGGCGCTGACAGTATAGCAGACTTTTCTACGCCAGTACTGTTGCAGCAACTGCTACTGGCTATGAATGATCCCACACGACCAAAACGTGTGCCTTTGACCTATGCGCTTTTGTCGTTTGCGCTGAGACTAGTTGCAGCCCAGTCGCAGGTACTACTTCTGTGGTATGGTCGGCGATGCTACGAGAGATCACGCGGTGAAATGATCATGATGGTCTATGAAAAGGCCCTATCAAGAAAGAACGTTGTGGGGCTTATGGTTGAAGACAAGCCAGGGCCATCTAACGGGGAAGCAAATGGAACTGGTGATGAGAGATTAGCCCAAGGGACGCAAACACGTTCAGCTAAAGCAAGCACAAGCTTTTGGCAACGTATCACACAAGAGACACCCAAGAAAGACGAACAGAACAAAACCAAGGAAGCAGCCTCCCTTGGAAAGATCTTCAACTTGTTACGAGGAGACGTCTATGAAGTTGCCCAAAGATTCTGGGAGGTCGACTCCTTGATAGACAAGCCACTGGGACTTGTGATAGCCACAGTCCTTGTCTGGACGCTCTTCGGTCCTTCTTGCTTCCTGGGTATTTTGGCCGTTCTAGTTGCACAGGCGGTAAACGCACTGATTACTAGGGCCCTGCTACGATGGGAGCGAGTCAGACGAGCAGCGACAGACACAAGACTCCAAATAACCTCCCAGTTCGTCGAAGCAATCCGTCACCTACGGTGGTATGGGTGGCAGAACCATTGGCTTCAGCAGGTTATGGAAGCTCGGCAACACGAATTGAATATCCGCATCGTAACCAGTCTATGGAGCATCTTGATTCGCTTTGTCAATGCCTTTGCCAGTGGCGTTTTCCCGGTCGTCGCACTGTACGCTTATACTTTCTTGGCTGGGCATGAGTTGCGGATTGATATCATCTTCCCTGCCTTGCAACTATTTACTATGCTTGAAACTCGCCTGCGAGATATCCCTGGGCTGATCACGTCGCTTATCAATGCGTTCATTGCTCTTGGGCGCATTGAGGATTTCATGTCAGAGCCGGATAAAGAAAGTATGACCTCTGAGCAGTCGGACACCTCTCCCATTACAATGCAGTCATGCTCTTTTGCATGGCCTGGTAAAGCCTCACCGGTCCTTGTTGACCTCGATATCACTATTCCTCAGGGATTGACTGTTGTCACCGGAAAGGTCGGGGCAGGGAAGACTGCTTTCCTACAGGCTCTTCTAGGGGAACTTGACAGACTCAAAGGATCATCACATATCCCGAATGAAATGGTGGGATACTGTGCCCAGACACCATGGCTACAAAGCATGAGCATTCGCGACAATATACTGTTCTCCGCTCCATACCATGATCAACGCTACAAAAGAGCCTTAGAAGCATGTGCCTTGCTTCCTGATCTCGCCCAATTCAAACATGGAGATCTGTCTTTCGTCGGTGAAAATGGCATCGGTCTTTCTGGCGGGCAGAAGGCAAGAGTGGCTCTGGCGCGGGCTGTTTACAGTGCATCCCGCGTTTTGCTTTTGGATGACCCCCTGTCTGCGCTGGATCACAATACTGCCGAGTTGATAGTGCGCAAGTGTCTCTCAGGGTCATTGATGAAAGACCGTACGATTGTTCTTGTGACGCATCGTACTGCGTTAGTTCGCCAAATTGCAGATCAAATTGTGGACATCCGAGATGGACATGCCATTGTTTATGATAAAGAGGCACTCCGAGCTGATGGCATCGAACACTCCTTGCAGTTTACTGACACGGAAAGTGACACAGAAACTGAAATCACACCGGATGAGGAGACCACTGCAGTTCCCGACAAGTTCATTGAGGATGAGCACCGCGCCGAAGGAGGTGTCAAGGCTCGCGTCTATTGGAACTATATAAAGGCTGGAAAATACAAATGGTGGCTTGCCCTCGTCCTCGTCTTGGCCACATACCGATTGATAGCCGTTGCGCAATCCTGGTTCCTAAAAGAATGGGGAGAGGCATATGAGCAGTCAACTGTGCTCAGTGGAAGGTCTTCAGATCTGGACAGTAGATCCTCTCAGGGCTCATTGTTGGTGTCGGCGTCAACGGTGGACACATACTTCATGCCTAAGAATCCGATGGACCGACTGCCGTCCCCGCGCGAGGACGTCCGTCCTTGGCTATGGGCATTCTTTGGCATTATCTCATTTCAAGCGGCAACACTGCTCATTTCGCAGTTGCTCATGCTGGTCATCGTCTACTGCGCTGGACAGTCGTTGTTCCGACAAGTTCTTATTCGGGTCAGCCACGCCACCTTCCGGTATTTGGGTATGTTCTATACAATTTGGCTCGAAATCCACAGCTAACAGCTCTAGATACAATCCCTCTTGGGCGTCTGATGAACCGTCTAACCTCTGACATCGGGGTTGTGGACGGCAATATCAGTGAGCAATTCCAAGTGATCGCATTCCAGTTTATCACCTGGGTTTCATCCGTGCTGGTAATCGCAACCGCAACCCCGATGTTTCTCGTATTCTCTCTCGCTCTCACAATGGCATTCGTGCTAGTCTTCCTACGCTTTCTCCCAACATCACAGAGTCTCCGAAGACTCGAAATGGTATCCCTAAGCCCACTGATATCCAACTTCGGCGAGCTACTCCACGGTCTAACAACCGTCCGCGCTTTCCACGCAGAGTCACGTTTCCAAGACCGAATCATGTCCGTCGTCGACAAGTTCCAAGGAATGGACCATTTCTACTGGTCCCTTCAAAGCTGGCTGATGTACCGCTTCGAAGGCCTCTCCGCATTTTCAACCTTCTGCCTCACAGCCCTGGCTCTATACACCAATACTTCACCGGGACTAGTGGCATTCGTACTAATAGCCGCAAACAACTTCGTCGAATCAACACACGCCCTATGCAAACAGTACGGCCAACTCCAAATGGACTTCGTATCCGTCGAACGCATCGACGAGCTCCTCCACATCGAAGAAGAAACACCAGGCACGGTAAACCCCCCAGCAGCATGGCCAAAATACAGCAGCGATATCGTCTTCAACAATGCAACTTTCCGCTACGCTCCCCATCTCAGCCCTTCCCTACTGAATATCTCCCTTCGCATCCCCGGCGGCTCGACCACCGCCGTCATAGGCCGCACAGGAAGCGGCAAATCAACCCTGGCAATGTCTCTCCTCAGCGTTATAAGACCAGACTCCGGTCGCATTCTCGTTGACGGTATAAACATAGCAGATGTCAATACGCAAGCCCTCCGCACTCGCGTTACCTTCGTCGCACAGGATCCAGTCCTGTTCCCAGGTAGCATCCGGCTGAATCTAGATCCAACGGGCGAATACCCTGATGAGCAGTGTACAGAGATCCTGCAGCGACTGTGTAGCCGGCATGGCTGGCATCTTGATACATACATCGAAGGTGGAGGCAGGAATCTAAGCCAGGGTCAGCGCCAGCTTATCGCTCTCACGCGGGCTGTTCTGCGGCGCAGCGCTATTGTCATTCTGGACGAGGCGACTGCGTCGGTTGATCAGGAGACTTCGCTTGAGATTCAGCAGATTATTAGGGAAGAGTTGCGACTGTCGACTGTTATTACTATTGCGCATCGGATTGAGGCTGTGAAGGATGCGGATTACTTTGTGGTTTTGGATCAGGGTCGTGTCTCGAGGCAGGGTCATGTAAGGGATTTAGAGACTTGACGGAGGAATTACTCTAGACTATGCCCATTCATCGCAATACAATAAAAGATCGTTCACTCGTATATATTGGCAGCGACGCAGGAATTATAGAGACAAATCGACCCATCGGGGGATTCTTATACAAGTTGTCACAAACGGGTATCTAATCTTTACAGCTTGGCTCCGCCCTGGGCCTTCTTCAGGATAGGTTCCATCTTGGTAGCCTTCATGATGTTGCCCTTGATCTTGAGCTTGCCGCCCATGAACAGACGCTGGGCATTGGCCTTGCCGGCGACGAGCTGGGCGAAGTCGGCGTCGGAGAGGGTGAGGGTGACTAAATACACGAAGGAAATCAGTATATGTGTATTTGAGAGAATTGGAAAGGCTGCGGCGGTTCCGCGCTCTCAGGGTATTTCACTCACCATCAGCTTTGCCGCCCTTGGGGGCGAGTCCGTGACCAACCTCGCCCTTCTCCTTTAGGTCGAGATACCAGGCTTCTTCCTTGCCGTCAGAGTTCTTGATGTTGAAGGCGACGACGGCCTTGGCCTTGTCGAGGGCGTCCTTGCGGTCAGCCTCATTGGCCTGGAGCGTCTGGTTGATGACGTCGAAGGCGGCGGAGGAGGGGTGGGAATCTGCTAGTTGTTAGTTGGGAGTTGAGAACAAGGTAGAATACAAATAGCATACCTTTCTTGAGAGACATGGTGAATGTTATGGTGAAGGAACAAAGAGCCCGAACGTGAAGTTCATATAGGAAGAGACCAGCGCATGTGAAGTGGTCAGCCGTGCCGAGGCCCCGTGAATCCACACTCCACTCCGAGCTTCCCCAGTCCTCCCCCAACATCTTGTGGCTTTGTTTGACTTGTGCTAATGAATCTCTGTTTGACATTACTAGCTCCAGATCTACATTCCTAGGCTATTTCCACGTCCTTTCCCTTCCATCTTTCCCTCCGTCTCCACATGTGTACCGCGGTGCCTGGGGGTTGCACTAATACGGTATTCACCGCGACACTAGCCGATGCAAATCCTTGCTGCACAGAGAACCGCAGTCGCGTGTCCCCAACGTCATCGCCAAAATGCCGATGAACGCACGCGATTCATATGATCGGGCTTCCCCGCCAGCAGTTCGCGGATGTTTGATCTCGCTTGCGGCAAGCTTCTCGGAGCCCCGGTTCCCTTCAGTTGCTAAGCATTGATTACCCTTTATAACTGCTTTTGGCTAATGCCAGCCGGACTTAGCACTATCGGCACATCGACGACGACTTCGTCTTGTCCCTGCTTCTATATTTCTCTGCGCGGAGTCTATCTAATGGGGCAAGCGCGTCGTCCCAAGTACCGCTGCGCAATACTACATTTCCGAAGTTGAACTCCCGTAAGGAACCTCTGTGTTCCTGGATGAAAGTTGCTATCTGTGATGCGTCCATCGTGGCATTGGCGAGCTCCATCTGTTGTAAATGTTTGAATTTCAACTGTCGGAACGGCTTCTCGGGGCGCCGAGAACATCCTGGGCTTGGCTCTGCTTTGACTGCGCCGTTGAAACTTGGCTCAGTCGCGAGTTTCAAGGGTAGCAGGCCCCTTTTGCCTTCCCAGCGGAAAACTAATCGCTGCAGGGTGTGAAAGCTGCCGAGATAAGCATGGAGGAGCTTCAAGTGGTCCGTCATTCGGTCGGGCTTATGCGCAAACTTGTTATATGGATTGTCAATTCGTGTATCTGGGCCCAGCACTTGCTCGATGTGCTGGTGATGAGCCAAATCCTGGATTTGGTCGGAGGTATAGAGCCGCTCCGGGATGTACTGACAGTAATGACAGGGTATGCAGGTCTTTTAAAGTCGCTCTTTCAGTGGCCAGGCGCAACGAACTGAGTGCATAGCCTACTACACTTCGGCGGTAGCGATGGCTGGACTCTTGGCCCTTGCAAGAGATTCGTAGATGCTGCAATCCGCTCATCAGTATCAAAGCTTTGACAAATCATGTGGTATTGGTAGCTATGTGAAAAGTGACGGATATTGCTTGACTAGCAAATCGGCCATCTCTCGATTCCCATATGTGGCACTATTGGAACTATTTGGGATATAGACAAAGATTCGCTCGGTGCCCGTGATAGGGTCCAAGATTGGAAGTAGGAATGTGTCTCTACCATGCGGTATCTTAAATGTCATTGCTCGAATATTCCGGCCAATGCGCTCAAGAGCAGCCATTCGTGATGACCTGATGGTTGTATTGCTGCGGAAATGAATCTCGATATTTGCAAACAGAAACCGTTCAAGGTCAAGTGCAAACTTGTGGCAGATGAGACGCATCGCAGCGAGGTCTCTTTCTGCCAAATGCCTCAATACACTCAATATAATCTCTGTATAGGCTTCAGCTTCCACAGTCAAGCCAAAGGTGCTCCGGTGCTATACTAGCATATTTTTCCCTCGTTCTGATTGATGCAGCCCAACTGCACCTCGGAATATTGTATTGCTATTTGTTTCTGGTATGGTTTCCGGTGACTCCATCGGTCCAATATATGAGTCACAGTCATGTCTGAAATTGAGGAGTGGTGTTGTACATGTTGGTTAGAACTACAATTGGGGCTATAACCTGTATATGATGTAGATGATTGACCAGCCGCAATCAGAAACGGTGAGGAAAGAGGTGAAAAAGAGAGACCAAGGAGGGTGGAACAAGGCATGCATCAATCTCGAAGCTTTCATATAGAGACTGTACAATACTTTATAAAAATTGACTGTGCACATGCCAATCTGTATAGGGCCGACCTTGTTTGTCGGGTTTGGCAGATTTGCTCTGTTTGTCCTGGATTGACGCGTTCATCACGTGCCGATAAGATCGCGTCGATATCAAGCAGGAGATTTAGGAAATTCAATTGAAAGAGCAGCAGTAGTCAGATTAAATTCAGAAATGCATGATTATAAAACTGAGACATCTCGAAGTACATGTCTTTCAATGAACTAGCCCAGACGCCTAAGTGGCCCTTTGTAGTAGAACACCCCCTGTATCCTTGGCCGAATGCTCACCATGACATTTTAAGAACTTCAACACCCCGCCAGGCGAACACGGACCAGCCCGGGGTCCATTTGAAGAGTTGAGAGGAGCATCTTGACCTGTTCTCCTTTGGTAGAGTGCGCTATTTTTATGAATCGAGATATATCTCTTCTGTCATCTCGCAATATCTGGAATTGCCCCCTCAGCCTCACCTCACGATTTACCCGGGCGAACTGTCGATCGTACTCGAAAGACTGCATAGTAAGTCTCACCCCTGCTAGGCCCCCACCCCACGGTGTCAGAGACATGATCTATCATCTCCATGCTTTGCTTTGTCTTTTATGCGATCGCCATCTGCCAACTCCCGCTTCTCCTTCCTGTTTGCTCATGAAGGCCCAACTGACGCTCTTTCAGATCACTTATTTCTCGTTTTAGCCTGTCTTTGAGGGTACGTTTGAAACGCGTTCTGGGCATTAATTTGGTGCCATTTTGTCGGCCTTATCTGTTTTGCCGTCTTGCCCCCTTGGGTTCTACCAGTGTCCGGTCCATCGCCACACGTCTGAACTGTTCACGAAAACCTGTTCTTCACCAGAATCGTGACTGTTGAACTTTGGAAATGGCCACAGACACCAATCAGTCCCAAGAGGACAAGATCAAAGATCTACTTGAGGATATTGACCTACACAAATTCCTGTATGAGGATCTCTTGGCGAGCAGGGGCGATGGCGAAGACGCAGCCGAAATGATGGCGACCATCAAGTCGCTGGAGTCCAAAGTCGCTCGGCTCCTTGGGGAAGATGTACCTGAAGAGCCTGCGCCGACACAGCGTGCGCTGATACAGCCTACGGCACAACCAACACTGCCACAGCCTGCCTCATTTCAAAACTCGCCCACACCTGCTCACCAATCCACTCGCATGCCGTTGAATTCACTTTCTGAAAGATTCGGAGACTTTGTTTCACCACCACATCGACCTCCTGTGCTTTCTGCTTCCTCCCTTTCCTCTCTACAGGCAATACCGCAATTTTCACCAATGTCTTCTCCTAGATCACCTCTACCGGAAAGCTCTCGCAAACGTTCGCGTCCGCTTTCTAGCAGCTCGCCCACCCTACCAGGGCCATCTAAGAGGACTGTGCTCCCGAAGCCTAATTCTCACAGATCTAAACTAGATGATCTGATTGCGCGCCAGGAACTCGTGCTTGCTAAGAATCGGGCATTCTTCGAGGAAATGATGCAGCCTGCCTCGTTGGCGGAAGAAGCTAGAATGCAAGAAAAGCCCGTGGCTGATATTCTGAGGGAATTCCGGGAAGAGTTGGAAGATTCGGAAAGGGACATGAAGAAGGAATTCCAACTGGCACGCGACGCGGAATTGGCTCGAATGCTGCAGGCCCAGGAGAATGAATATCAACCCCTTCCTCCTAGCACTCAGAATCGGCCTTCGTGGGATCTTCCTGATCGCAGTCATCCGGCCACGGTGAAGACGGAGGCTCCTATGAACCCCTATTCCCCTTCTCCCCGTGTCCCTGGTCACTACCCTTCTCTTGGCTCCGATGATGATTTTCAAGAAATCACTGCCGATTCATTCAACTCCCGAGCTGGCGCACCGCCATTTCGCCAATCTGGTTTCTTGAGCACCCTCGATAGCCTCCACTCTGTATATCCCCCGAACCCGTTTCTTGCTCAGAACTACTCCAGACCCGGATACCCCTTCCAACCGCATCCTTCTCAGTCGCCATATGCACCACTTTCTCCAAGGCCTCTGCCTTGGTTGGACGAATCACATTTACCTCCAAGTTACGGCCCAGGAACCTATGCGAAGGCTTTTGACTTGGTTCGTAACCAAGAAGAGTTCATGTTCGATGAAGAGGTCAACGTGGAGTATGTTATTTTCCTGCCAAAATGGGTGCATTTGAGACTAACATGACCATAGGGCATACAATGAGAACGAGTTCCCTGAAGACATTAAGAACTTGCTCACCGGTATCAAGGACATCAGCGAAGCAACCAAAGCAGACCAAGATGAGACGCCAGGGGCACTTCGAGTTACATTGATGAAGCACCAGACGATTGGTTTGAATTGGATGAAGGCCAAGGAAGAGAGCAACCACAAAGGTGGAATCCTCGCAGATGACATGGGTCTAGGCAAGACCATCCAGGCGATCGCGCTTATGGTTGCCCGCCCATTCGACGACCCCGATCGACGTCCTAATTTGATCATTGCGCCTAAGTCGCTGATGGATCAATGGAGACTCGAAATCCAGCGCCACGTCAAGGCAGGCCCACATCAATTATCGGTTCTGATCTATCATGGAGTGAAGAAGCCTTGGCGAGATCTCAAGAAATACGATGTCGTTATCACGACATATGGTACGCTCACTGCGAACTACAAGACTTTACTCAGGGCAGAAGAAATGGCAACGCAGGGTAAGGACCAAGACCTGATTCGAGATCTCAAGGATACGGCTGGTCCCCTCAGCCCTCCCTGCAAGTGGCATCGAGTCATCATCGACGAGGCACACAATATCAAGAACCCCAATGCCAAATCTAACATGGCATGCTGTCGCCTCAACTCCACTTATCGCTGGTGCTTGACTGGCACGCCAATGATGAACCGTCTCGAAGACTTCCAATCGCTGTTGGGATTCCTGCGAATCAAGCCCTACAGCAACGCGAACAAATTCAAATCGGTAAGTATTCGCAAACTCAATTATTCACTGGCTGGATCTAATTAACACACTTGTGCAGGACTTCACGAAACGCATCAAACAGGGCTGGGGAGGCGAAGACGTAATGAAGCAGCTACGTGTTCTAGTCAAATCTGTCTGCCTTCGGCGTACCAAAGCCTCCAAAATCGACGGACAACCGATCTTGCAACTCCCACCAAAGGTTACAGAGAAGGTTCATGTGCTGTTCAGTGAAAAGGAACGCGAGGTGTATGACGAACTCAATGCGAACACTCAACGCACGATTAACAGATATCTGGATGCCGGTACCCTGGGAAGGAATTACGGTCATGTCCTGGCTCTTCTTCTTCGTCTTCGACAAGCATGCTGCCACCCGCTTCTCATCAAGGAGTTCCGAACGGAAGGGGCTACAGCTAGCGATCCCGGGGTAGACAAGATCGCCAATGCCAAACTCCTAACTGCTACCGTTGTCGAACGTATCAAGACAAATGACGGCGAAGAAAATGGAACTTGCCCCGTCTGTATGGACAGCGTTGGAAATGCCACAATCTACATTCCCTGTGGACACCATGTATGCTCTGAGTGTTGGATTCGCATCATGGACAACGCAGCCGCAAACCCAGCCGCAATCTCGGATGACGACGTTTCTCCTTTGATCAAGTGTCAAAATTGTCGAGGTCCGGTCGACCCCAACAAGCTCACAGATACGGTTTCCTTCCAGAAAGTCCATGACCCCAGCTCGTTGCCCGAATCCGAATCCGCCGAGACCGATGCAACCAAAGACGCTGAAGATGATGAGGCTACAGCAAGCAGTTCATCAGAATCCGAGAGCGATACTGAGGAAGAGGATACTCCCGCAAAGAAAAAATCCCTTTCTCAACTGCGAATCGCAGCCCACAGAAATAAGAGCGAGAAGAAGAAATATCTCCGCCGACTTGAAAAGGGCTGGTTCCCCAGTACCAAGATTGAAAAAACGATTGAAATCCTCCAAGCAAACGAAGACCGCGGCCTGGGCGAGAAGACTATCATTTTCAGCCAATTCACATCCCTCCTCGATCTACTGGAAGTGCCCATCTTCCGCCGTGGCTGGAATCATACCCGCTTCGACGGAAGCATGGGACTGAGAGAACGCAACAGTGCCGTGACAGCTTTTACCAACGACCCGTCTTGTAGGGTCATGCTTGTCTCTCTCAAGGCCGGAAACTCAGGTCTGAACCTCGTCGCCGCTTCTCACATCATCATGTTCGATCCATTCTGGAACCCTTACATCGAGGACCAGGCGGTCGATCGTGCTCATCGTATTGGTCAGGTTCGCGAGGTCTTCGTTCATCGTTTGCTGATTGAGAATACTGTTGAGGATCGTATTGTCTTCCTTCAGGATCAGAAGCGCGAGTTGATTAGTGGTGCCCTTGATGAAGGTGGTACTATGAATGTCTCCCGTTTGGATGCTCGGGAGCTCGCTTATCTCTTTGTATGTTTCTCCCTCCTTGTCTTGTCTTTTTATATCTTACGTTCTCGATTGGATGTTTTGCTAACGGTTCTATTCTCCACACAGGGTGTGCGTCAATTGAACTAGACTTCAACCCCGGTGCCGCCATGAACTACTTGGTCAGTTTTACCTTCCACTCCCCTGCTTGAGCATGGTTTGAAAATTTTGGGGAGGTATTGTCGTTGCTTCACGGCTCTATCTCTTGTATTTCTTGTCTCATTCTGTGTTTTGCTTTGTTTTGTTGCTTTCATTTTCTTAATCTATGCCCACCTGGAAGGCGTGCGGTGTTTTGCTCTTGGTCTCTGCTTCTCACGTTTGTCTTTTTATACCCTTGTGTTGTTTTCTGGTAGAAAGGAATGCTTTCGAGATTGATGTATTTGCTACGAGACTTGCTCATTTCATTACTCATCATTTTCCTTGCTTTGCGGTTGTCAAATCAAAAGATTTCCACATGTCTAGATCTATCTGCATTGAGTGGAGTAGTCTTGAAAAAAAAATTCCTATGTCTTGAAAGAGAACATGCTTTTGTGTTGCGGTGTGCTCATTTCGGGGAGAAAAAAAAGGACTTGGGATGGTAGGAGTCTAAACTACTAAGGGGAGGAGATTCGGAATTAAAAAAAAAGAACAAAGATGCATGATCGTGCCGCCCGTGTCTTCAAACCACGACTATCCCCCACCCGCTTTCATTGTATCGTGATTCGGAGAACAGACTTTGCTTTTTGCAAGGCAAACCCCAAACTAAAAAAAGGAAACCCCGGGAGTCGTATACTTCGTGCCTCCCACTCGCCAAAATTCGAGTTTAAAAATCGGACATGAGGAGGGGAACTGGGTAATGCGACTCCCAACATTCGTGTCGGAAACTTCGTAGACCCGTTGCTGAGTGCACCGCTTTACAGGTCGGCGTCATCCTCATCGGGGAGGGGCTGGTTCTGGGCCTCCTCCATCTCGCGGCGGTAAGCCTCGAGCTGAGCCTCATCGACGGTGACTTCAGGGGGAGCAAGAGCAAGACCAGCGACGAAGTCCTGTAGGAAAGAGTAGTTAGTATTGACAGGCGAAACAAGTTGGGACGGATCAATGACGTACGAGCTGGGGGTTGCCAACGAGCTTGCGGGCGAGCCAGAGGAAGGGCTTCTCGAAGTTGTAGTTGGACTTGGCGGAGATGTCGTAGTACTGGAGGTTCTTCTTGCGGTGGAAGGTGATAGTCTTGGCCTTGACCTTGCGCTCCTTCACGTCGACCTTGTTACCGGTGAGGACGATGGGGATGTTCTCGCAGACACGGACGAGGTCACCTAATAGTAGTCAGTCATTGAACAATCACAGTCGATTTCGCAGGGGTACCCACGGTGCCAGTTGGGGACGTTCTTGTAGGTGATACGGGAGGTAACATCGAACATGATGATACCGCACTGGCCGTTGATGTAGTAACCATCACGGAGACCACCGAACTTCTCCTGACCAGCGGTATCCCAGACATCGAACTGGATAGCACCGAAGTTCTATACGGGTCGGGGTTAGTTGACGCAATCAAGCGGCGAAACGGCTGCGGGGCTCTTGGGCGGGGCACATACGGTGTTGAAGTTGAGAGGGTGAACCTCGACACCAAGGGTGGCAATGTACTTCTTCTCGAATTCGCCAGTCAAGTGACGCTTGACGAAAGTGGTCTGTGGTTGACTACGTTAGTAATTGAAGTCGCGGTGAGGCGGGGTTGGGCAGGGATTCGAATTTGTTGTTGAGAGTCGCGGGCAAAGAGGAATTCATGATAATCGACTGAATCGGAGTGTATTGTGCAAATCTTGGTCGACAGGATCGACAATCATCGCCGCTTCGATGACCTCTTTGAAACCCCATTCCCATCAACAACAAAACAAAGATGCGCTTACCTTTCCGGTACCACCGTCACCGACCAGGACGAGCTTGAAAGTGGGAGTAGCCTGAGCCATTTTGTGATGCGACGTGTGAAGAAAACCCAAAAAAGGTTGAGTAGTTCGTGTAGAGATGGTTGATGGGGGGAGGGGTGGAGGAAGGGGCCTCAGTGAATAATAACGAAATTTTGCCGGGTCACGTGTATGTGTGCCTGAGGCCTGCTGACGTAGTGTCACAGCGGACTATAGAACTCCATGTTGCCTATCGTACTTGTGGGCATTGTTAGTGCTGCCTGCTTTGTACTATGCTGCGTTTGCTCTATACTGCATTTGTTATGCAATCCTCATTGGTCTATTTTTATCGGTTGGTCTTTCATACACAGTGAGGCGGCTTTACCCAACACCTGATCCAACATCTGATTCAACATGTCTACATTGTCGAATTGCTTACAGGGATCTCAGGTTGCTTATAAATCGGGCAGCAAAGCTTGGAGACATTTCACATTAAATCATGAAGTATACACATCGTAAGGGAATCGGGTCAGTTTGGTCCGGACCGGTGCCTCGAGCTTCTCATAATGGTACTAGATGGCATCCCAGCAAGCCACGACCACCCCAATTTTGCCGAGGTGTAAGTTGAAGATCCAGCTCACTTGGGCTAGATCCGGTCGAGCCTGTCCGGCTGACTTTGACTGATACTGGGCGCTATAAATCAAAGTTAGACATCTGTACATGCCAGAATACTGAAATTCTTAAACTTACCCCTTCATTTTGCTGGACTGTCTCAGCGACCTTGGAAAGACGTTCGTGATTCAGCCAATTGATATTTCCGAAGCTTCGGATGACATCTCCCGCCTTCAGTCCTGCCTGATCTGCTGGACTTCCCGGCACCACGGAATTGACCTTGGCAAATGCTGTCCCCGGTGTAGCGCTTGCGGCTGCTGCTGGCTGCGTTGTTGGTTGGGCGGGTGGAGCAGCGCCAGTGCCATTTGTAGTTGGGCGTGCGTCAGGCGTGTTTTGTAGGTTGGCGAAATGTGCGTGGATGCCCTTCTCGAGCTGTTCCATCACTGCCTTGTGGTCATTGCGTAGGTGTATAATACGCACGCGGGTTGTTCGGACTAAGCTATGCTTTAGCTATGTGTTATGGATAGGCGGGGGAATGGCGGGGCGCACCTTGAGCGATGTCGATGTCATCGCGCGGGTAGCCATCGAAGGTAGTAAGAGACGAGGTCATGCGAACGCCATGCTAGAAGAAGGCATTGTGTTAATAAACGCGACAGAAGCAAGCCGGGTGTTCTTACCGAATCGAGAACAGCGCTCAGAGCTTTGAGCTCATCCTCCAGGCGTTGCTTCTCCTGCATCAGGTCGGTCATCGACAGCTTAGTCAAGTCGCGAGGAGCAGCCCCGGACGAAGGCCCGGAGGCGACAGTCGGTGCGTGGATGTCGTCCATGACTATTCCCATAACATGAGGAAAAGAGCGAAAGTGGCAGATCCCCGGGTGTTCAGGTGGGTCTGAGGCTTTTATATAAGCGCGAATGCTTGGCACTCGAAGTATACAAACTTCAACTTCACTTGCTCTTCCTTTCAAGAGACAGGAGACAATCACCAATTATGTATGATGGAAGTACTCATAGATTGCAATTCCAGCCATGTCTCCCATGACGTACATGGATGAGATTCAAATCTGCGATTCCTTCTTTCTCTCCACACCAACGACGTAGGGCAAGAACATCTGTGGTCTTTCTTACCATGCTAACTCCTGTCTTGAGTTCTTTCCCGCTGTCTGCGTACCAGCTCTGGAATATATCGCCCTGGGTCTTGGTGTCACCATGGAGGAAATCGAGATCGAGAAGCAAGCACTGCTCGATGAATCCGCAGAAAAGCTTCAAGATAAGCCAATGACTTCAGCTGAAAGGCAGCCTCGTCCGTTCAAAAAATGGATGGATAGCTTCAAAGGGCGCAGACACGGATCTCCTACCTTCAAACGACGATACGTGGAAGGCTGGTCGGAAACATCATCGCATGGTTCGCAGAGCCAACAGTCGAATGTGTCCGACTTATCGCAACTGGGAACCATCAAAACGACGACAACGAGCATTGATAGTCAGGGTATGGCAAGATCCAGGGGAGGCACACCAAGTGCAGCGAACCAGAGCTTGTTGTCGGATGTGCGCGATTCCGACGAAAGCCCCCGTCCAGTCTCTAGTCTATACGTCGATGAAGCCGCCGAGGCACGAGCAATCAAAAGGCGCCATATCCTGCGAGAGATCATTGTCACAGAGTCTGATTATGTGCTTGGTCTTAAAGCCCTGGTGGGAGTAAGTGGGTGGGACAATACGTGATCTAGGATCTATGCTGATGTGCTCTTTGGATCTACAGGTCTTTACAATATTTAGTGCAAGGCATGGGATATCTCACAACATCCAGGAGATCCTCGGATTACATGAGCAGTTCTTGTTTCAGCTCCAAATAATCTCGCCCATGTCGGAACCGCATGTTGAACAGGCTGGCCTGTCTGAATTTGCATCCCGGGGGATTTCGAAGCACATTGGGGCCATTGACTTGGGCAGCTTGAGGGGGCTTCAACACCGATCATTGAGGGCTCGAACACTCAAAGCATCTATCAGTCAGCGTCTCAAAGTGCTTGCCGCAGACCCAAGAGAAGCATTTGAAGTTGCGCGGGGAATCGAACACTTGGTGAGCCCTCTCAAAATACAAGTTCTTCGGTAATAAACTAATTCTTCCAATACAGTCGCTCTCATTTTCTGCATATGACCGATTTTGCAGCAACTACGAGCTCCTTACACAAGACGTTGCTCTTCTCCGTCGGTCAGTTGCCAATTGGACAGTATATGACCAGGGAATTGAGGCTCTATCCAAGTCGGTCGCGTCTACCGACCGACGGAGACAAGAAGAAAACAAATCAATGACATTGAATGACCTGTTGATAAAGGTCCGTACTCCAAGCACTCCGTTGACGCATCCCCTGACACGGAAGTAGCCTATCCAACGTCTCTGCAAATATCCCCTCATGCTACAAGACCTGCTCAGAGCTACGCCCGTTAGTGACTGTACATCTTCGCATGATGGGATTCGACAGATTTTGGAGAGTATGCGTACATTAGTTACGCACATCAATTCAGCCACTGGAAATCCGATAAACAAAGATCGCATTCACAAGACAATACTTCTCCAGCGCAAAGTGGAAATTCCACAGTCGGTAGGTATCCAAACTCTTTTGGAACTAAAAAGGTTCAACTAACAGGTTTCGTCCAGGGTGCTCTTGAAGGCATATACAGAGATCTCGGCCCGATGATTCTCTGCGGTGTTCTTCATGTCACATACCAAACACCAGAAACCACCACCGGGGATTTCATGGTCTGCGTTCTTTTCAATTACTACCTTCTTTTGGCCAAAGGAATTGATGACCTGCATAGACTGGAAGCAGTGGCCTGTATTTCTTTGGATCAAGTCAAGATTGATACACTCCAGAATGGGAAAGGTGAGCAGAATACAATCGATCATAGAATACCAGCTAACCCAACAGGTCTGTATTGCTATGGATGTCTTTTTTCGTGGAAGCTTCAGTTCCGAGAAGAAGAAACCTACGAGTTCGTCCTCAGTGCATCATCGGTCGCGGAAGAAAAGCAGTGGAACACAGAGATTCTCAAAGCCTCCGCGGCATTGGTCGAACCGGGTCAACATGATACGAGGGAGCCCAAAAAATATTCTTTCTTGGCCCTTCGCTTAGCGCCTCTTGATCGTGTCCAGTACGCAGTGTCATCTCTGGCTCGAAGATCCTCCATGAATTCCACGTCACTTGCACGCAGGTCCCATGTCCAGCATGTGGTGATCAAAAAGACGCACCGCCCACGCAACGCCGAAGAGTCAGCCACACCAGTTGAAGGTGAGATTGAACGGCCCAGGATTCCAGTTTCACCGGGAGCATTAGTTTTCACCGCTCGACGGATCGATCGTATCCGCTTGGAGCGTCTGATTGCAGATGTGTACACCAAAGACCTTCTCCCGCTGCCCGGAATGGTACTTGGACGAGGCGATTTATTTCGACGTGGATCGATCATGAGACGACTGAGTCTCCATACCGGATTCACCAAGCACTCCAACTCTGTCAGAACTTCGCGTTCAGGGCCAGCTACCAGCGATTTCATTTCGAACGATGACGAGGAGGACAAGTATATCACAGGCGGCAGCGAAGTGTTTGATGACAAGGATGTCGAGCTAGAGTCGCTCCAAGCACTTGCAACGCCGCGACGATCGCGAACACTCCGGTTCAGAGGGTCGCCGAAAAAGTCTCCCAAGTCTCCGAAGTCGCCCAAGTCGCCAAAGTCCCCGATTTCAAGTCCTTCATCTCGCGGCGAAAAGCAATGGAGCCAGAACGGAAGCTCTGAGGCCCCGTCATCTCCCAAGAAATGGTCGTCTCCGATGAATTTTTTCAGTATCTTGGCGTCAAAGAAGTCGCGCAAGCCCCACTCTCATGAATGAAGCAATTATTGATAGGGAGTTGGAAAGGAGTATTGGATCCAGGGATATTGTTAGTCTGACTAAAACGGTGGCTTGCAAGCTATACCTTTTGGAATGCATGCCATTGAACCTTGCAACTTGCCACTTGTTCGCAAGGGAGTATCCCCACGTTTGGCGTCACAGCGGATCCGGCAACGGGCATGGAGCGTACTATGACGTCGACAGCTGCAATAGTTGGCAGTTCACCGTGCAACAACTGTAGAATAGTAACTCATTAGTAACAAAGCCCCGTAATTAGCTTACCCACTACGTCTTTAAGCTGCGACAAAGGGACAAACGAAGTGCCAAAGTGACACGCGAGCTATAGATCAGCCCCGTGACGTCACCAGGCATCATCACCTGAGGTCAGCTATTAAACCTCTACTTTTCTCCTCTCTATTTCTCCTTCTCTCTAACTCACTCTCTACAATTTTCTCTACTCTCCAACTTCTTTACATACAACCTTCACAATGGCTCGTGGTAACGAAACTGCCTCCAAGATCTTCTACAAGGGCAAGTCCGAAGACTTCATCGTATTCGTCGACGACCTTGAAATCCTCCAGAAGTGGAAGAACGACCGCAGCATCGCCCTTGTTGATGTTCTGAACGGCTGGAAGATCTTTGTCACTCACTCGTATGCCACCCTCCCCTAACAAGCCTAAGGCTTTCATGCCACCACTCAATCGCTAACTTCTTTCCAGCCACGGAGCTCAAGGTGTCCTTGACACCGCCAGCAAGAACATGCTGCAGAACGAGTTCGGCACAGACAACGAAGATGTTTGCATGGTCAAGATCCTTGAGGGCGGCGAGTACCAGGCTTCCTCGGTAAGTGACCACAACGACGGACAATCGATTGAGTCTATACTAACCTATCTCTCATACAGGCCCGGGAACGTGAGGGCGGCAAGAACGACTCCAAAGGACCCATGATCGGCCACTAAATCTGACCATTACCTTTAACATGGTCAATGACAGACCATACGGGCAGGGTGTCTTGAGGCACACCCCGAACACATCCCGTCCTACGCCCCCTTGACCTCTTGTTGAGATATCCATATCCTTCAACAATACCTCGTTGCCTATTCGATGCATTGGTTCTATTGAACCGAATTCCTCGTCACTCTCCAATGATTCTATGAGCATCTGCCCTGAATGGGCTTGGGAGTGTTCGTTTGCTGCGATGTTCGGATTTGCATCTTGTGACTCACAGGCTTCTGTACCTGATATTATGAGATAATGAATGACGAGTGACTTGACTCGTCACGCAAATTACAGATATTTTGAAATCTCAAGCAATCCATCGTAGCTTCCTAGGGATCATTAAGCGGTTCAATCGTAACTCATTATGATACATCAACATCTATATCGACATCTAGCAAGAGCAAGCATCACCTATACGACACTCAGCTCAGGTTCCACCTTCAACCCCTCCCTCTCCTTCCTCCGTGAGACAACCCACTTCCCCAACTCCGCCCAAACAGCCTCCTTCTCCACGGGCTTCATACCAGCCGCAAGCCCACTAGTAGTAGTGGCCACAAACACAGGCGCACCAGCCCATCCACCCTCTCCTTCAACGCGGCCCATATTCTCCGCCTCCCCCTGCCACCCGTACCGAAACTCCTCCTTCCGAATCCCCCTCCCATGTCTAACCCTCCAAACAGCCTCCCAAATACTCTTCCCAACAAGACAAACAGCCTCAGGTCTCTGTGCAGCAACCTTAGCTTCGAGAACTGGCACACCGGCGTCCATCTCCGCGCGCGTGAGCATGCTCGCATCGCGCGTGGGTCTTTCCACAATGTTCGTGTTGCCCACGCTATATAATTCCGGTAGTTTATAGGTGTCTGCGGGGATGTGGCGGATGGGCGTTATTCCTGAGGAATGGAGTAGTTTCCAATATAGGTTTGAGGGATGCGCGTAGACGTAACCCGTTATTCCTGTCATTATGCCTGGGTTTACGCCTACCAGGAGGAGAATGAGGTTTTCCGGGATTGTGTCGCGGAGTGCGGATTCTGTCGCTGTTGGGCCCGTTATTGGGATTGCTGGTTGCGGGGTGTTCCGTCTGCGTTTCGGGGAGGGTTCGATTTGGCTTGAGGAGGATCGGGAGCGGGTGATTTTGGTTGTCATTGTATTTGTTGCTGCTTTCCTGCGCTTGGAGGGAGAGCTTGTGCTTGCTGGGATGGCGATTGTTGATATGGTTTGTTCGTCTTTGGTGTCGGTGCGTTGATTCGATATACTGGTGCTCTGTGTCTCTGTGGTTTCTTGCGCTGCATTTATCCCGTGCAGGTATTGCTGCAGTCTGCCATGGAAGCTGGTGATCTTGTTGACTGGTACGTCTTCCAGCTTGGGCTCAATGTCAGTCCGGACCGGTGGAGGCATCTTAATGTCTTGCGCGCTCAAGCTGAACTAGTGTCAGTTGCAACGGTTAGTTCTCGGCTTCGAGGTTATATTGGGGGTGTAACGTTGAAAACCACCTCGGGATTGAAGTGTAAGAGGTTTGTTTTCTCTTTTCAAGTCGAAGTAGATGAACTTGGTACGCAATGGCCAGTTGAATGCGGAAGAGATCACGTAATCATTATGCCTTGGTGCCTTAATGCAGTATACAAGTAACGTAACTTATTTCACATGCGAGCTGCGCAGCCGAAACACCATAATGAATGTACGATATGCTACGCCTATATCTCAACAATTAACATTTATTTATGGCCTTTTCATTTGCCGATAGCTATTGATAAGCTTCTTGAGCAGTATGTGTCAATTTCAAACAGATAGAAGACTTGCATTATTATAGTATCGAAAATTACATAGCCATAATCACTAAATATATATCTTTTTGTACGTGAGACATTAACTTCTTAGACCATAACTCCTTGAAGTGACAAAAGTTCTATAAGAAGCATCAGGCCATGAGGGAAAGTTTCATATAGACAAGTATTGTTGAGATATCCTGTTGTAATCTATCGCATTTACTATGCGTATCGCACTGCGCAGCTCGTCTGTGAAATACGCTAACGTTAGAGCTTTTTTTTGAGGATGCGACGCATGTTTAATTGAGTCGATTCACTTTCTAATTGATTCATTATCCTACTATTTCATGTTCTTGTTTTATCGTTAGATGTTGTCGAAAAAGTACTGGTCCATTTCGAAGATGCATACTTCAGCCTCTGTCTGACTTGTACCATGTGGATAAATTTCTTTCAATATTATATTCGTTAGGCATTAATGATGTACATGCTCTGGTCTGAATCGTTATGCTTTAAGCAATCCAGGGCGCTTCGGCAAGGTCCAAGGTTCCGGACAGACGACCTATGCAATCTCTGGTTAACATGCAAGCGTTTCAGTAGGCAAATACAAAAAACATACCTCGCCTTCACTATAGGCCCAGAAATAAACACCAATTCCAATAAGATAATATATAGCTGGATCGGTGCCTTGGTAGAGTAAAGCGGCTAACAGAGCGCTGAGTGGGTATATGATGAGACGGATTTCAATGCTGCGGTGTGGTATTGATCCAGCGAGGGGTTTGAGAGGCCATTCCCAGGCAATGCCAACGAGGCCCATAATGAGATTTAAGATTTGGAGTACGGGGACTGGTGCGACTGCCGCATCGAGATTCTTCGAGACGAAATCCCAGAATACCTTGGGCCAAATGAAGCCTTCGATTGCACTGGCAACTTGATCTAGATTGAATTATTAGTGTGCTCCAAGATGGATTTGGTTCGATAGGCACCTACAAGCTGCCGCGGTGAGTATTATTAACCGCCCCCAGTGGTTCTTAATGAGCCTGCCCATCTTGTCGGGCTATGAGATAAGCCGTGAATATTGTGTACGGAGCTTCGTCCAGCGAAGGCCTCGGAGTGAATCGCGCGGTAGTCGCTTGGTGTTAGGAAGAAAGGTGTGAAGCCAATCTGGGCTTCAAGCGTCGCGAGCTCGAAAATTGCGACAGATTATGCGACAGAATTATTTCACCGCAGAGCTAAGGTAGCCATGGAGAAGTTTGTCCGGCTCAGTATCGTAGAGGGCATGAGTCGTAATGTGTTGGTCAACATGTGTTATCGTGGCATGACTGCATTGATCTGGGGAAGAAAAACCATGTCCCGAGTGGCATGGTTGCAGGCGGGTCAAAGTATAAGAATCTATACTTAGTTGACCACAACCCCTCCGATAACCCAGAATACTCGGAAAAAGTTGCCAGGATGTGACTGGCAAGCGCCAAAAAGTGATCGCTGCACGTCCTGGGCTGCTGTAAGGTGAAAATAATAGGGCCAGTGATCCGCACGGATGCAATTATGCGCACTCCGCCAATCACTGAACCTAAGGTCATCTATTCTCTGACATCCCCTCCGTCTGCGATTCTTCAAGAGTCGACATGTCTGTGTGATTGGAGGCGGGGATGTGACGGAGCGGATCGCGAAGCAGCTATGGACGAATCAGAGTCCACACCGCTGACCTTGGCGTGATGAGCTGCAGCTCGTGGCACGCGCCTTCAGGGCTTTGGATTTCAATGTCTTGAAAATATTCGGATTGTGTCTCCAATTCCAGAATCCAGGGAGAGAGCTGTGTGGTCGAGACATGCGCAGTTTGGAATTCACTGGATCAGATGACCAACCCAGCCCTGATTGCAATCTGCCACCACCGCCCGCAGCGCCAAGTGAAGATGTGATGCTCACATTTTGTCGAGAATGGGGAATGGGGAAATCAAGAGAGTAATTTAACAATCTATATTTGGGCCAAAACTCAAGCCTGCACTACTTCTCACTAGCGATGCTGATACGAATGACAAGCGTGTTCACCGACTCCCTGTACCCTCGGAGCTCCCGAGTGACGAGAGGAAGCGCTTGCAGAAGAAGTGTGATAGGCCAGTCTCTCTGAAACCTTCTTTCTCTTGCTTCATTTAACCATTTTCCAGCCTCTCTGTCGCTTTGGGCCAATTTCTATTCAAGTTCGGCTTCGTCCCGTCCAAGTTCTCGTGGCGTCAGTATGCAAGTAAGATCAGATCCGATGAACATGGTATGCGTTCTATTTTTTTTGTCCTCTAGACTCGCTTCGGCGAGTGGCGCGGGGAACGTGGCACGATAGTCTCTAGGCGCACAATATGCGTGCCTTGATTGGTGTGCCTAGTGCGAACGGTCAATAAAAATAGCAAAATGATACATTAACGGCATCCATGAACGCAGTTTAAAGCCTTGGAAGTACAAGCCAAGACCAATAAAGATAGGAGAATAGGCAAAAATTGACGAAGGTCCTTCTCGTAAGCCCGAGAAACTCGGAAGATTCCTCCAGACTGACATTTCGAATACCTATCACACTGAGCATTGTCCCCAAGGAGATTTTCTAAAAGCACAGACATAGAATTTCTAAATAGTCCATTGGATAAGAGCCTACCTTTGGTTGTGCGTGCTGGAAGCGATGTAATTATAGATCGGCCCCCTCACCCCTGCAGCTAAAACCACAACACTGGGTTTTCTGAACCTCCAACTCTCTTCGGTTTTGTCATTATCCATCGGTTGACGTCAACTATGCTTGAAAAAACCTGAATCAATCTGCAAGTTTTCGTATTATCCCCTGAGTACCCAGTGACTCCTTGTATTTGACCACAAAGGCCACTTACAGGGTATTCGGCAAAAGGCCAACGGGCGCTTTCGCGACAAGCCGCGCGACTCAGTTTCAATATAAAAACCACAGTTTATTGATCCAGAAGCCACGGAGACTGTTAGAATTTGCACCGAAAGCAAGACAGATCCTTTCCGAGGCGCTCCCTCAAGGTCGTTGCTCGGATCAAGTTCATGGAGAACCAACGACGCCGACGAAATCTGAAGCTGCTTAATCTACAGTATTGATACCGAAGTCTTGATTTGAAAGGGGATCTCCTGATCTCACTTTCTGACGAAACTTCAGTCTCTATTACCGGGTTGCTGGTCAACTATCCGGGCTTGTCACTCCTTTGATTATCATTATCGCCTTAATCACTTGTCGCTGGTCGACATATCCCAAGAAATCGAAAATGGAAGCCAAACCACCTGATTCCTGGACTCAAAGGCTCGATTTGACCGTTGGCAAGGTTCTCTTCCATCTGTTCTTTTGGGGTGTACATATTGGTCTGTTTGCTGTAGGATGGTAGGTATTCAGGACTCAAGTCTATTTCAATGGTGGCTAATGTGATATAGGTATTTACAAGCATCAGACCCAAGACTAGCTGCTCTTAATGTTCTTCAGTACTCAGTATGGATATCACGAGGTGCAGGCCTTGTCCTTTCCGTTGATTGCACTTTGATCCTCTTACCCATGTGTCGGAATCTTCTGCGATGGCTCAGACCCCAGATCAGATGGCTTCCTTTGGATGAGTCTGCTTGGTTTCATCGGCAGATAGCCTATTCCATACTTGTTTTTACAGCTGTTCACACGGCTGCTCATTACGTCAAGTAAGTCCTTCTATCGCACAGCCGTCAATATTTTATTTGCTAAACCGAGACAGCTTCTACAACGTCGAAAAGAATCAAATTCGGCCCGAGCGGGCAGTTGAGATTCACTTTGCCCAAGCAAGTGGTATCACTGGGCATGTCATGCTTCTGTGCATGATGCTGATGTATACCACCGCTCACCATCGCATTCGCCAGCAAGCCTACGAGACATTTTGGTATGCGCATCACTTGTTTGTTCCATTCATGCTAGCTCTATACACACATGCAACTGGATGCTTTGTGCGAGATACCGCAGATCCCTTTTCTCCTTTCGCCGGAGAGCCATTCTGGGACCATTGCCTTGGCTATGAAGGATGGAGATGGGAGATAGTGGTTGGCGCTCTTTATCTCTTCGAGAGAGTATACAGGGAGATCCGTGCTCGACGTGAGACGGTTATTACCAAGGTCATCCGTCATCCTTACGGTTAGTCCATTCACAGCATATTGATCTGGCCTATAGTTAACCTGTGTGTAGCCGCCATGGAGATCCAGTTTCACAAGTCAAGCATGAAGTACAAGGCTGGGCAATGGCTATTCGTTCAAGTGCCCGATGTTTCCAGCACTCAATGGCACCCGTTCACCATCACATCCTGTCCCTTCGATCCTTACCTCAGTGTCCACGTTCGCCAAGTTGGTGACTTCACACGAGCATTGGGAGACGCCCTCGGTTGCGGTCCTGCCCAAGCCAAAGATCTTGAAGGCCTCGACCCGAACGGTATGTACGAGGTTGCTTTGCAAAACGGACAAACAATGCCTGCAATTCGTGTAGATGGACCATATGGTGCACCGGCAGAGGATGTATTCGAAAACGAAATTGCTGTCCTGATCGGCACCGGCATCGGTGTTACACCCTGGGCATCAATCCTCAAGAATATCTGGCACCTCCGTTCAAGCCCCAACCCACCTCGAAGATTGCGTCGTGTCGAGTTCATCTGGGTTTGTAAAGACACCTCATCCTTCGAATGGTTCCAAGCTCTTCTTTCTTCCCTTGAGGATCAATCCGCAAACGCTGCGGCCAACGAGGGACGAACTGAGTTCTTGCGTATCCACACATATCTTACACAGCGTCTCGACGCTAATACCGCTGCAAACATCTACCTCAATTCCGTTGGTCAGGATCTGGATCCTCTCACTGAACTGCGCAGTCGGACGAACTTTGGTCGTCCTGATTTCAAGCGTCTGTTCACGGCTATGCGGCATGGTTTGCTGGATCAGTCTTATATGTCCGGCTTGCAAAATGCTTCCACCACAGAGATCGGAGTGTATTTCTGTGGTCCGAATACTGCTGCCAGGCAGATCAGTGATGCTGCAAAGTCTTCATCGACAAAGGACGTCAAGTTCAAATTTTGGAAGGAGCACTTCTAGTTGTGTTTTTGGTACTTTTGCCTTGTTTTTCTAGTATACGATTGACATGACTCACGAATTTCTATTTTCTGTTTTTCAATGGACTTCTAGTGACCCATTTTGCATTGGAGCTATTTTGGACGGGAGCATCATATTCTTTGCTCACCAGATACGGGTTGGACTAAGCGAATGAACGGTCTTGCTGTGGTTGAGCAAGGACGGCATGGAGGTGTAGGAATATGTGTCAATAGACTTGGTAATTCATGAGCTGGAGTAACAAATATCTGGTCGCTGATAAAACTTTGGAACTGTACACCAGAAGATTCATGCCGTTGGGGTTTGCTAGAAATGAAAACCCTACCGTAGTTAACGGAACTCAACTTGGTCTGTACGCAATAGGGCGGACTGCTGAATCTTCACAAGGCCAGGAAAGGCAAAGATACTGACGGAAACATTAGGAACGGCGTCACAGCATAAAAATGTCATAATCTCGGTGGATTTCACAACGTAGTCCTTGATAGTCTTACATACATTTGCATAGTTCTCAGATCTGCTCTCTACTCACTGACTTTTCTTCATTTGAACCGTACGGGTACAAATAGCAATGGAGATACCTCAAGAATTCTCCTCCATCATAGCAGATTCCTCTTCGATAACAGTAGGAAGATGGTAGAAATCCCCACAGTGACTCATGCGTCGGTGGATCTTCTTAGGTGGCTGGTCGTCTTCATCATCGGAGGTATCGGAAAATTGGTCATCCTGGCCATTCCTGTCTTCTTTGCCCTTGCGGTAGAAGTAGCCGCTGATATTGTGATGAATTCTGATTCCTCGCAGCTGAGCATCGGAGTAAAGGGCCTTAAGCTCGGCAAAGCCAAATCCTGGAGGGTTGGGCTCGTTCTTTTTATTGATCCGACACCGGGGAAGTTGGCTGGTAATATCAGCACGCATGTGCTCGAATGCAATCATAAAAAGCTCCTTGGACCAGGGACACGCGCGGAAGGCGCGCAGGAAGATTTCCCGAGCGCGAGGAATGTTGTGCTCGGTGAAAAGTTCGAAGAATATGTAAAGCTTCCAGACAGTAATGTTGTTTTGAGCGCGACTGGAGCTGGAGAGGTCGTAAAGGCCCCGTTTCAGAGGTGTTTTGCCCATTGGGATGGAACGGTCACCAATTGCTCTTTCAAAGGCCGCACGGATAGAATGGGCAGTTGAGCCGAAAACGAGAGGGCGACCGAGCTCGGTATAAATACTCAACAGATGAGTTGTGATTGGGACACGATGAACATGAATAGATCCATTGCTCTCCTGGGAGGCGCTGCCCTCCGCTAGACTGGCAATATCGAGAATGTCGCGAGTACGGTCCATGAGACGCAAGCGAGCGTCGTTCCATTTGAACAGCGACAAGAACATGGTGTTTTGGGGCCAGAGCTGAAGGCTGTTGAGAAGTCTCTCGCGGACCTCAGCGGGTTTGAATTGCCCAGTTCGATTCTCCACATAGTAGTAAATGATTCTCGTGCGAGCTTGGTGAAGTAACTCTGCGGCAAAGACCTTGCTGGTTTCTTCGCTTTGGGGCAGATTCATAGATTGCGAACCTGCTTCCTCATAGACTCCAAGAACTTGTTTCAGTGGGTGGCCTACCGCGAAATGGAGGATAGCGAGACAATCAGTGTAAGCTGCAAATACTTGATGCTTTCTGTATGCAAGGGAATTTTGTTGGCCGACCAGCAAGAACTAGAAGCGATTAGCGTGAATGTAGAATGTTATTCAGTAGACACTTACCTGCTGGATTCGGAGGAACTTGGTCGCATTAAGTTCCCTTTCATCGGCGGTGTCGTATGACAGCATGTGCACCTTTTGCCAAGGTATAGCTTGCAACAGATACGCAACACGGAACATGTCCCGATCATGCAGCATCTCCCATATCCAGGAGTTCCACAGAAGAATAGCGTCTATGCGTTCATCCACCTCGAAAGTCTGGCTCATCGACAAAGCAGTTGACCAGATATTATGAGCAACATCACGATGACCTGTACGCCAGTGCATCAGTGCGACAGCATTATACAGTCTCAATTTCGACGCTCGCTGTTTCAACAGTTGCTTGCCGTATTTTTTGCCCAGGTTTTTGTCACACGCGAAATCCACAGCAATGGCATATTCGGCCAATTGATCGTCATCCGGAAACTCGTGAACTAGAATATGGAGAACCGATCGTGCAAATCCAGGATCAATCACTGAGGTGTCGCTAGAAGTGGTCGCGCCCCATTTCTCCAGTGCTGAAAACCACAATTTCGGATCGGCAAAGAGCGTCTCTGTAGTGTGAACAAAATTGTGATGTGGGAATTCGAAGGGCATGATTGCTGCCGTTTCAACATTTTGCTGGGGAATGATCCAATCATCAAGTGTACTTCGAGGATCATCCATGAATTCATTTCGAAGGAAATTGTCGCCGCTCCACAGTCGCGTCGTTAGCATATTTTCAGGTACAGTCAGATGAGGCAAATGACAGAAATATAAGAATCCATCAATAATGTCATCCATATTCTCTTGGAAATCCCAGAAGTACGGGAGTATCTGCTTGCAGTCTTCGGCAAGGACTACTCGGAATGCTTCATCCTCTTTGGATGAATTGAGGCTGCGTGTAGGTATGCGACTCTTCATGACATATTTCCTCTCTGCAGATGCCCAGGTTGAAAACAAGTTTGGCAGCGTAGCTTCGTATTCGTAAATCGAGTCGTCAGGAACGGTGACAGGGGAATTCCCGTTTCTCCAACCCTTGGCATTTGGCTCTCCAATACGTGGAAGATCGGATTCCCAGAACGCCTGGAACTCCTCTGAAGCTTTTGCTTTGTCAGAAAGATGAGAGGGTCGGAAGCACGTAAACTCAAGCACCGCTTGCCATAAACCGACGGCTAGTTCCATGAAGCCTGCTTCTCGAAGGAACAGCGTAAGGCGAAGGAGTATGTATGTCCGAATGTGGTTGTTATGCAGACCGGAACCGACGTTCGAATGGAGTTTCAGACAGTACACGTAAGAGGTGAAGCAATGATCGAAGTCGAAATTTTCGAAGTCCGTCTGACAGAAGTCCAGATATTTGACCCATAGGCTAATAAACTCGGAGTTATAGCATAGAGTTGCTTCCCACTCTTTGGAAAGCTTGTTGGAGTCCCAAACCTTCGTGCCTTCTTCCATGCGAGCAAGCAGAAGGTGATCACGCCGAGAGTTCTCACCATTCACCTTCAAGGCCCGTTCATAAATGGAGAGTTTAGCCTCCGCTACCAGCTTTGTTTCGGCATAGTTGAAGGAGCGGTCGTTGTGTCTCACCGGAAGAATAACGCGCTCTTGGTGTTCAGCAAGATGAAGCCATGCAGTAACATTCTCCGGCTCTCGCTCCGTTTGGCGACTTAACTCGGCGTTGCGGCCCAAAATTTCATCCTCGAACGCAGCTCGCATGAGCTTATCGCCATTGTTGTCCTCAGTGGATGCATCTTCAGACTGGCTGGGACCAAGGATGGAGCGGTAAGACCGACTCTCATCAGTGACATCAATCTCACCTGCAGATAATTGCCGAGGTGAGAGTTCGAGTGGGATGAAGTCACTTTGGTTTTTGATGCCAGATGCTGTGTCGGGGCGCGCGCAAAAAGTGAGAGCCGGAGACAATGGTGGCAGCTTGGCGGAGGAGAGGAGTTTGGGAGCGGGCACACCAGAATCGGCGCGTAGGACCAAGTTATTACTGTCTCGGGTCGCGATTTCGATGCGCTTGCCAGGAGCACCCATCACGAGCCCGCTACCAACGCGACGATAGTTTGGGACGTCATAACGATGTGTCGTGCCGTAGATGAGATTTTGTCGATCGCCTCTCGTGTCGACAACCCAGTCAGGGTTTTCATCGGCTTTTTCGACTCCAGCGTCCTTTACCGGCTGCGAATGGCGATCATCTCGGCGGCTGGTTTGAGGCCGCGGAGACCCAGTGTGATCTGCCCGCCGTCGATGGCGACGGCGGTGGTCCTTACCGGTGGGGGCGTCCGGAGGAGGAGGTGGGAGAGGTCGGAAGCTGGAGAAACGCGGGACATTGTCCTTTAGAAACAATTAGTATGGGAAAAAGGCCAAAACGAGGATTGACTGACCTGCGAGCTCATGGTGGTCAACTCGATCTGCTTATCGCGCGGCGGCCGGGGCTGATAACCCGGAGAAACGTAAGGCCGGCGGGCGGTCGAACTGAGTGGCAGAAAAAAAAGTCAACCATTTGCTCCAGGCCGCTTGACTTTGCCATTAAACACAGCTCAGACTTACCTATCTCGACCCACTGTCTTTCGGAGGACAGGAAGGCCACACGAAATTTGACAAGGGGAATGGGTCCCTACTGTTTTGTGTAAGCAACCAGACATCAAACAAAACGACAAAGACGCCGAAAACCCGTCGCAAAGCAACGACAAAAAGAAAACGCAATGGCGTCCTCTCTCGCCGCCCAGCTGTCGCAGATTGCGTCCAAGTCGTCGCACGAGCTTGACCTGAAGGCACAGAGGGTATCACACTCACAATCTCTGATTTTCGACCGGAAGGTTGCTGGATCGCAAGACTTCGATACAATTTATGATATTTGTTATGACGGCTTCCAAGAATTGTGCTCCCTGGACCCACGATTCACGGAGTTTGAGCGCACAATTTTCAGTGAGCAGAGCAAGGCGGAGGATCGCAGTCAGATGAACGTCGCTCAGAACCAGGAACTGGACACTGTGGTTGAAGCTTTTCTCGCTTTGGTTGGTGGAAGACTACAGTTAAGCCCTGCAGTAAAAGCTGTAGATTGGCTAGTGCGTCGATTCAGGTAAGTAGAGCCACTACGAGAAGGTGAAGATCGTGGAAAAGGGTAGCTGACCGATCATCGCAGGGTTCATGAGCACAATACGCACGCCGTATTGTTGACATTTTTGCCATACCATACGACACCACTCTTCCTGAACCTTCTATCCATCCTTCCGGACGACCTTACGCCAACATTCAAAGTCCTCAGCCCATACAAGAATAGTCTTATCAACCCGCCGAGACACCCACTCGTTCATAGCGCGGCTACGAATAAGGCTTTCTTTGCCGCATTAAACAACTATGTTTTGAAGGTGTGTCAGCAGCAGGCACAGAGCCATGCATTGCTCGCTTTCTGGGCTGGAATTGTGACGGAGGCCGTTTCAGCAATGTTGGATGCCTCGCGCTCAGGGAAGAGAGAGGCTGAGCAGCAAAAGCACGAAGACATCCTCTTGCGAGTCCTTCCAGTACTCAGCGCTGCCTTCACCATGAAGAAGGTGTCGGAGTTGATCATTGGTTCTTATATGATTTGCGTGGTTCTAGCACAAAAGGCCTTGCTCTCCAACCAGGTGATTGATGGTCTAATGGAAAGCATTGTTGGCTCCTGGACTGAGGAAACCAAGAACTCTGGTCTCATCTGTCTATCATTCCTAGCCCAACAAAAGGCAACTGTTGGTATCTCAAAAAAGGTGTTCAAGAGTATGCTGCGCCTCGAGAACCCCATCAGCCAGCTTTCTGAAGTGGCTACCCAATGCCCGACGTCGAATTTCTTGCTCGGTATTGTTGCCGGCTGCTTGAATGATCTCCACAAGCAAGACAATACCCACCTTTTGCTGCTGTCTTCTATCTTCGAGCGTAAAATGCTTGGCGAGAACGAGACTGGCAAGGCTATGAGCATGGTTCTTGAAGCTGCTTCTAGCTCAGATGAGACCCGTGGAATGTCCATGGATGCGCAGACACAGCTTGCTGAGTTGGTCCAAGCATTCAACCGGTCTGAATCCCTCCGGCCTATCTTCCAAAAGACTTTGACTTTCTCCTCGTTTAACATTCCTGCACTTGAGCACAACTTGCAGACTGTTGTGGAAGCGCCTGTTGCGGCGCCAGCCATTGAAGATGTGGAGATGGCAGATGCAGATGAGCAACCCGATGTGGATGCCTTTTCTCCAGCTCTAGAGTCTTTGAGCCGCGAGCCCTTGTACCCATCTTCTTTCCTTTGCAGGCAATCTATCATTGAATTTGATAACCTTGTACGAGTCTTCGCTTTGGCTGTTGAGTCGGAGGGAAAGGTCGAGCTATTTACCAACTTGCCAATCTTGGGCAAGGCTCAAGCCACCAAGGCTCCTCAATTCCTATCGTTCTTCATCAGAGTTGTCGCCGGTCACTACCCAATTGGCACAAAGATCGGTGCTCTGAGCGTCGTCTCCTCCGTCCTCTCATCTGCTCCCGTTGACTTCGACCCCCAGGCACTTCTGCCATTTCTCTTTGTTGCCCTGTCGGATGCTTCCGAGCGCATTCGCCGCGAGACTTCCGGCGTCCTGGCTATCATCGATTCTTTGTACAAGAAGAATTCGAAGGTCAGTGATAGCTCCAAGCCTTGGGCTTACGACACGATCTACGGCCAGGGTAAGCAATCCTCGGGCATTGTGTGGCTTTCTGCCAAGGACTCTCAAAAGGTCTTGGATCGTGCCTTGCTCCCAGGGCTGGAAGAGTCTATCCTCGATTCAAACCATGTTTCCAGGGCGATCGAGGCTACGCTTCGTGGCAACGTCCTGTCCGAAGCTTCAGGTGCATCCGAACTAAAGAAGTCGCTGCGCATCAACTTCTTCACTTTCATGTGCTCTCACACCGTCAGGATGCCTGTCTTCGCCCCCAAATTCGGCTTGCTGAAGCTTATCAACAGCGTGGAGAAGGTCTCTACCGCTACCCTTACACAGGAGCTTCTTCCCGTGGTCGAGGAATGGCGTCGTTTCAGCGTAAAGGAGGTGGAAGATATTTGCGGCAAGGAACATATCTCGGTGCCTGAGACAGAGCAGCTGGTCGCTGCCATTGTTACCCCACGGGCCCAGGATGCCGTTGATATTCTCCTTTCCAACGTCAGCTCTGGTGCCGAGTCCTTACGGCCAGCCTTTGTTGCAGCTTGCTTTGCCCAGATCAAGCACCTCTGGACTAAGATCCCCGAAGAGCGCCAGCTCTCCGCATCTGAGAAGTTGCTCGACAACTCTCTTGGTCAGTCCGCCAGCTCTCTCGCAAACAACTGTCGCGATGTTCTGCGCAGCGTGGAGCTTTCTGGTGCTGTTCTTGAGCAATTCGTCCAGAAGATCCCCGAGTCTCTTACTGACGTGGAGTCTATTGGCCCTGCACCAAAGCGACGACGCACTAGCCAGAACAACATGATTGCTATGACTGTCAAGGACGAGGCAGAGCTCAGCAAGTTGATGGATAAGATGACTTTCATCTTGGAAGTCGTGGACAGTTCTTCGCCTGAAAACCACCCGGAGCTGGTTGATGGACTATTCCAGACACTTGCTGCCCTCCATCACTTCAAGTCCCAGATCCAGAGTGGTATGAGCTACCTGCTCAGCTTGACCCTGGGAAGTCTGTTGGCCATCGTGAACAAATCCAAGGGATCTGGCAAGCCGCAGTTCGACACCTCTGTGATCCGGGCTGATCTGGTCGTGGATTGTGTGCGTACTACCGACAGCCCACAAGTTCAGAACGTGGCTCTCCTTCTCGTGGGCAGTCTGTCCATCATTGCCCCTGAGTTGGTCCTCCACAGCGTCATGCCCATCTTCACCTTCATGGGCACTAGCGTTCTCCGCAAGGATGATGACTACTCCGTTTCGGTCATTGACCAGACCATTGACCAAGTTGTTCCTGCTCTAATTCAATCTCTGCGTAGCCAAAAGAGGGATGTTGTTTCTGGAACTTCAGAGCTCCTGCTCAGCTTCACTGCTGCCTTTGAGCACATTCCCTCGCACCGTCGTCTCAGACTCTTCCATGCTCTTATCACCAAGCTTGGAACACAGGATTTCCTGTTCGCTGTCCTGGCCATGCTTGCCAACCGTTATTCAACTGACAAGGATGTTCTGACTTTGATGACTGGCCTGGTGTCGGATGCCTCTCCTGTTGTGGAATTGACCACTTACAGCAAGTACCTCAACCTTGTCACCGACTCTTTCAAGACCAAGCCAGGCATTTCTCAAGTGCTTCTGGGCATTGGCAGCGAAGATGGACGTGATCCCCAGAGGGTCTCTGTTGATCTCCTCCGCGACCTTGCTCACCTGCTCAAGCACTCTACTCTCAAATCCAAGCTTGAAACTGCCTTCGAGTTGGAGGGCCAGGATGCCGATCTGTCCCGTGCATGCTTCTCTCGTGTTCTCGAGCAGGTACTGGGTATCGGCGAGGCCGTGCAGAGCATGAAGCCTGTCAGCCAGGCTTGTGGCGAGGTCCTCGGCTCCTTGTTCAGCACCCTGTCTCTTGTCGATTTCTTGGATACCATTGAGGTTCTACTCCAAGGTCCCAACGATGAGCTCCGCCGCAAGGTCCTCCGCCTTCTCGAGACCCGTCTCCGCCAGACCCCTGAGCGTGACAACTTGTCCCAGATCCGCGTTCTTGACTTCATTCCCAACTTAGTTGGTATTGTCGAGTCCTCTCCGGATACGCTACTCAAGCACGCTGCTGTTTCCTGTATCGACCGTATTACCGACAAGTACGGCCGCAAGGACCCTTCCAAGATCATCCCTGCTGCTAGAGTTGTTGCCAGCGAGTCGTGTATTGGCCAGAGCGACGACCGTATCCGCTACATGGGTATCCTGTGCCTTGCCTCTATGGCCGAGGTTCTGGGCCAGTCTTTGATTCCTGCACTTCCCGATACTCTGAAGCGCTCTGTCGAGCTGCTCGAGTTGAGTTTGACACCGGAGAAGGAGAACTCACGACTCCATGATGCTGTCTACACTCTCTTCTCGGCTCTCTTCGTCCACCTTCCATTCATGATTTCCGCTGCTCATCTGGACAAGATTATTCTCCTCTCTTTCAAGTCTGCCAACGCGGATATTGAAGAGAGCAGTGATGATAGCCGCCAAGAGACTCTGCGCTTGATGGCTCGCAAGGTTGATGTCAGTGCCACTCTCGGTGCTGTGGATCGTAACTGGCAGAAGGCCGTTGAGGCCGGTCCCGCCGCCGTTAACGAGATCCTGCAAGTTGTTACATTGGCCGTTGAGAAGCACCCCAAGTCGACCATTGCCAAGAACATCACTGTGCTCACAAATATCATCTTCAAGGCCTTTGATCTGCGCCGTGAACAAGTCGCCCTTGGTGACGCCGCCATCTTCGAAGCCTCTGATATTGACGAAGCTGAGACTGCGGTTAACGACGTCACGATCAAGATGATATACAAGCTGAATGACAGCACCTTCCGTCCTATCTTCCTCAAGTTCGTTGAGTGGGCCACCACTGGCGCTCCCAAGAAGGATGAGCAAGCTCAGGTGTCGCGCCTTACGACTTTCTACAAGTTCCTCGAGGTCTTCTTCGGTACTCTCCAGTCAATTGTCACTGGATACTCCAGCTACATCCTGGAGAACGTGGTCCAGGTTCTCAGCACCGTCGGTCCATCCAAGGCCCACAAGTCTCTTTGGTTGGCAGCTCTTCGCATGCTCCGCAACGCTTTCGAGCATGATCAGGATGGTATTTTATTCCCACTCTCCCATATTACATGAACATCGCTAACAATTGAGACAGAATTCTGGCAGAGCCCCTCTCACTTGGCCAGCATTTCCGGCCCTCTGATCGCCCAACTCGGCCATGCAACCAGCACGACCACCTCGAACATGGTCATCGCCGATGTTGTTCCTACAATCACAGAGCTTGCCATCGCTGCCGACTCTACGGATAACCACAAGGAGCTTAACTCCGCCTTGATGAAGTACCTTCGTCCCTCATCTGCTCCCAATGCCCGCTCCGCTGGTGGTGACGACCCGCACACCCGCCTTGCAGCCCTCAAGACCGAACAGGCTCTTACTGAACAATTGGGTGAGGAGTGGCTTGCACTTCTTCCCGAGATGCTGCCCTACATCAGTGAGTTGATGGAGGATGAGGACGAGAATGTTGAGAGAGAAGTTCGGAGATGGGTTAAGCAGATCGAGAAGGTGCTTGGTGAGCGCCTGGATGATATGTTGACTTAGGTGGTTGTGTTATGATTGTGTATAAAAATTCGCATTTCTTGGCGTCCATAGATGAAGCCCGGTGGAGGGCTTGCAGGCAGTAATCTACGGATGGTCTGTACCAAAAATTGATTATTCCAATATTGTTTCTTGCATCTTGTAATGCGAATGCACAGCTAGACCTTTTACGAGTCGAGATCCTTTACTCTTAGTACAGAAGTGATTCGAACACTGAAGGTGCTGTACAGCCCTAGTTGGTCAAGGTACTGCTTAGGCCGTAAGTCATTCGATGAGTGCCTGCTTTGTATTGCTTTTGTATTTGGAGCTGTTTTGATTGCTCGGTTTTCCTGTTCTTGTTGCTCTGGCATCTTCTATCACCGCTTCTCCATCACTCATTTTGTCTGATCCATCGAACTCGACCTGGGCATTCCTGGCCTCTTGACTCAACCTTTACCCAGCAAAGTCATGACCCAGTGAACAGATCCTCCGGTTTAAAATGGAACATAACAGCCCCCTTCTCGCCAGTCAGCGTGCACTTACCACCGCTGAGATTCTCTGTATCATCTTCACATTTTTGTCGCCTCGCTACTATCGCACGCAGGAGAAGCCAAAGTCAGCCCGAGGACGATTTGCCTTGTTGAACTGCACTCTGGTCAACAGCACCTGGTCCTCTGAGGCAATACGTGCTCTCTGGGTTGAACCCACTGCATACTCCAGGCATACGCTGGGATGGATTTTCGACTGGGTTCCTGTACGTCGTCGGCAGGTCTATGCAGATATTGTTCTCAGAGCAACCATACACACTGTTATCCGCATGGACATGATTAGGTCTTTTGATGGGGTCAATCTACGTAAACTCCAGTCTCTGACACTGTTGGTTCATACGCCTGCACACAGTGTCATCATGATACCTCTAATCACGCATCCTTCGGTCGAGCACTTGTCTATTGGGTCTGTGAACGGGTATTTCGATAAAGACAAGGAAATGGCTGCCGCAATGTGGGAAAAGCTTTTCAAAAGTATTGCGGTATGTTGACCTACTTGATATGTTTCTTTACCACACTAACCAGCCATTGATAGGAGCTTTTTCCCAACCTGAGAAGCCTTCACTTTCAAGAAAAAGTTTTCAAAGACCTCCGAATCCTGGTCAAACTTAAGCGTGACCTACAATTGAAGTCCTTGAGGCAAAAGACATGGGAGGCACCAACTGTTGATGTTTGAACGCACATTGATTTCCCTTTGTCAGTCATGTTCACTAACCTTGATAGGTACCGCTGCTCGATTGGATGCGCGTTTGATACTTGAATCTCGTTACACATGATGCGCGTATCACACGCAGGATGCGTTACTCTCATAACATGCATGTTGAGTTGACCGTTTTGTATTGCGGTCCGTTAATTTGTCTTAGCAATAGTCAAATCATTGCAATGCTTGTTACACTGTGAATTCCCCTATTCCCATACCGCCTTTTCATTCTCAGATAGAATTCCCGAGACTCGAACGACTAATTTTGTTGAAATTCAAGAAAATCTGCAAAGGATTCCTAGTCGTTGTATCGCGAATCACCAGTTCGATCCCATTCATTGCTTTTCATGCGGGGGCCAACCCTTACACAACTTCTGACAAGAAGTGATCTGGTCCTGTTAAGCTTCTCACATTTGTCAGGTGTACAGACTTATATTGCAAACACAGCCAGTCCGATCTGCACCCAACCTTGAATTGACATCACCGAAACAATGCCCATCAGCGCTCTCCTCTATGTTTCTCGCAAACCCAACATCTCATCGGAAGACTTCAGAAAGCATTATGAAGCACACCTGGAGCTACTCAAGAAACTAGCAGGGGACGGTCTTCCTCTTTCGCACAAACGGAGCTACATCGCGCGCACGACAGTCACATCCCCTCCTGACGACGCCACCACACGCAACTCCCGCACGCCGGGCACTATCTGCCACGGGCAGCAGACAGAACTCGACTTTGATGTCTATGCTGAACTTACTTTTGCCGATCAGGCTGCGTTTGAAGCTCTGCATGCCAGGGTTACGGCCACGGATGCGGTCGCGCAGATTTGACGAGTAGAAGTTCTTGGACCCTTCGAGAACGGGAATCGCTATGAGTGAGGATGTGTTCGAGACTCATTCTTGAGTATTTTGGGTCGGATCTTCTTCATGGAGCCTCATTCGGGGGTATGTACGGTATCCGTCTTGGGTCCGGGGTGTACATGTACATCCGAATGTCGCATCTTCGAAGTTGTAGAGCAAAGACTATCAGACCTGCACTGTGATAAGTTGTATCGACCTAGATCACTCTAACGTGAAGATCTCTGCCAAATCTTGCCTCGGTCACATTCGGAGTACATGGCTACTTGGCTACTTGGCTAGAAGTTATACATCGCAAGTATACACACGTGAGCCCCCTGGATCACCAGGTTTTGTATCTTCACCCCCTTCATGCACATGTCCCGGTCGCATGGCTTGATCGTTACATTGGCTTATCTGGCGGACCTGGTTCCTGCATGAAACTTGTCCCTGTTCTCTCTAATTTGGCACATTTGGCTTAGCCCCTAAGCGCTAACTCATTGGCATCAATTTATTTGCCTTTGAATGCTACCTCTAGTTACATTCACCCCTAAGCCCGATAACAAGGTGTTGCTTCACCCTCTAAGCCCGGCATGAACTAATATGTCCCGAGCTCCTGTTACAACTTGCAGATGACAATGTCACCCATCCCCAGACAGGCCCTTGGCCGATTGGCTGGGATTTCTTCACTCCCCACGCGGGCAGAGATTCGAGTCGGCAGAAAGCACCAAAGCCTGATTTCAAACTGTAACACACATGGCTATGATGTTCGCGATCCTCGACTACGCGCATTTGTTCGGGGTTGTGGTGGACAGGCTAGTGGCGCTACCTCATTTCCACTGATACTCCGAGGACACATCGGTCCATGTGGACTAGACTAAAGAAGGTGACGGACTGCATTGTGATTGATTCTCCCGATGGATAGCGTGTGAGCGTATTGGTCTATTGTAGTTACTCTGCAGGGTCTCGTCTGAGATGTGTATTGAGGGGGTGAATAATGCCCTCTTGTATGTCACAATGATCAGGACAACCTCAGAAACTGTTTGTCGACCTCGACTACAAATACTTGTTTTCTCCCTTCTTTGACTTCTTCGGCTTCATCCTCGACAACTCTCTCTCTCTCTCTCTCTTCCCCACGCTGGCTGGACCGAGCTTTCTATCGGACACAATCTTGACACTCCTTCACCATGCAATTTGTCCTTCCTTTCTTGCTAGGCCTTGCGTGGCTCGCCAACGCAGCCTACATCCCTTCCTTGACTAAGACCAATGCCACTGATTTGGTTGCTCGTGAGGTCGACGGATATCGCTCCGTGGCCTACTTTGTGAACTGGGTATGTCCATCCGTCGACATATACTCCACACTCGACAAGACTAATCAAATACTATAGGGCATCTATGCTCGCAACTACCAGCCTCAGGATATTCCTGCTGAGAAACTGACTCACATTCTCTACGCGTTTGCCAACATCCAGAATGATGGTACCGTGGTCCTGTCGGACACTTGGTCTGACACGGACAAGCACTACCCCACTGATTCCTGGACTGATACCGGCAACAATGTCTATGGCTGTGTCAAACAGCTTTTCCTCCTCAAGAAGAAAAACCGCAATCTCAAGATTCTCTTGTCGATTGGTGGCTGGACCTACTCTCCCAGATTTGCCCCTGCCTTTGATACTGAGGGCGGACGCCAGAAGTTTGCGGACAGCTCTGTCGAGCTGCTCAAGGACTTGGGCTTTGATGGTCTTGATGTTGATTATGAGGTGAGTTTGCTATCCCGTCCTTTCTCCTGGTGATTGATGCTGATATCAGGCAGTACCCTGCCAATGATGATCAGGCGGACAAGTTTGTCGATGCCCTCCGCCGAACTCGTCAGGTACGTTCCTACTTCGGTTACTGATAACGCTGCTGACCCTGACCCTCTCAGGCTTTGGATTCGTACAGCTCAGCCAACGCCGGCGGCTACCATTTCTTGCTTACAACCGCATCCCCTGCTGGTACGTCTCTTTCCTGTCTTATATCTTGACAACGCTCACCAGACCAGGTCCCGCCAACTACCAGAAACAGCACCTCTCCCAGATGGACCAGTATCTCGACTTCTGGAACCTGATGGCCTACGACTACTCCGGAAGCTGGGACACCATTGCCGGCCATGACGCCAACCTCCACGCATCCAGCAGTAACCCAGCCAGCACTCCCTTCAACACGGACCAAGCGATCGATTACTACACTTCGCACGGAGTTGCTTCCGACAAGATTGTCCTGGGCATGCCTCTATACGGCCGGGCATTTGCTGAAACCGATGGCCCTGGCCAGTCTTACAATGGTGTTGGTGCTGGTAGTTGGGAGAACGGTATCTGGGACTACAAGGTCCTCCCTCAGTCTGGGTGTGCTGTCACAAACTTGGATCAAGAGGGTGCTAGCTACTGCTACAACTCTGCTTCCCGCTTGTTTATCAGCTATGATACTCCTGATATTGCCCGCCAGAAGGCTGAGTACATCAAGTCTCGGGGTCTTGGGGGTGGTATGTGGTGGGAGCTCAGCGGTGATAAGACTGATGGTGACAGCTTGATCTCCCAGGCAAGTTGCATTCAACATTCATGTGTCACATTGACCATCTTGCTAACAAGCGTTACAGGTTGTCAACACCGTTGGTGGCACTGGCTCTCTGGACAAGACCCAGAACCAGCTGAGCTACCCTGCCTCCAAGTACGATAACTTGAAGGCTGGTTTCTGATTGATTTCTTTCTATCTTCTATGTTGATATTTCAGTCCCTTGGACATACTTTCGCTAACACATGGAGTGGGATTTGTGACTCTTTACATTGTGTGGGCTCTTTATCGCCTTGATGGTTGATGGGTACGCTCATAGGTTTTGTATCTAGCTTCACGGGATCGGTTTACTGAATATGAAAGATACTTCACTCGTTTGATGTTTCTGAATACTTGTAGGACATAATCTGCCAAGTAAAATCAAAACGGTTAATATTAGAATAAAAACATCTAACCCGATCGAGATTTAATCTCAGACATTGCAGAACTCACTGGATAAAGACCATTACCTTTCTCCGCTAAGCGCTTTCATTTCCTGTGCCTGCAAAATCACTCCTTGACCTCTTGAGTATCACCCGTGCGTGTAGCATCGCTGATAGACCCAGCAGAAGGAGAAGCACTGGTGCCATCCTTCTCATGACTGAGCACCGTACCAGCAATATTGTCCCGTCCTTTCAATCCACGATAGACATCTCGAATCTGCTGAACACCGCCATCGAAGATAGGATAGAACATAGCGACCAGCATACTAAGCCAGAGCCAGATAATGCCGACAACAACCCAGGCCGTATAGAACTGCACAGTTGTTAGCAAATGCAACAAAGTACAACAACGAGAACGAGGCATACCTTCTTATTGAACACATAGCCTGAGCCATACATCGGCAACGGCCAAATAACCCACTGACCCAAGAATGTCGCAATAGCCCAAACAGCAGCAATTCGTTCCCACCGCTTCAACTCCTTATTTTCAGTCCCGCCACCCCCATCTTCAAGACTCTTACTCCCAGTTGGCAGAACGTGATTATGATGCACAGTAGTCAGATCCCACTCAAGTGTTTCAAGCGAGAGTTTCTCCTGCTTGAAATCATCCCAGTTATAATTCTGCGGTTTGACAAGCGTTATCAAGACGGAGTAGACGATTGGGGACATGCAGGATGCCACAGTGCCGTATAGACACGGGAGGACCTGGCCTGTTGAGGCGACAGATACTTCGCCGCTAAAGTGCGAGGCTGTTCCTAGCCAGACTGCTAGTCCTGTGGCAAGGCCTAGGACTGGTGAGAGGATTGCTGCAGCTTTGCTTTGACGCTTCCAGAGGATTGTGAATATCATTGGGAAGATTCCTGGGCAGGTTACGACGCCTGTGAGTTGTTAGTGTTTGTCGAGAGAAGGTAGGGGGGGGGGGGGGGGAGAAGTGAGTGAGACCGAGCATGTATAGTGTCCAGCCTAGATCGATGCCCACATAGTGGAGCATGGTGCTGAAACCAGCAGAGAAAGCAGCGAAGAAGATGACGCCGAAATGGCTGGATCGGATCAGGTCACGATCTGTTGCCTTCTTTTTGACGTATTCGCGGTACACGTCGAAACTGAGGATTGAGCTGACTGCGATTACTTGGGCTGAGAGGGTTGATGTGCACGCCATGAATGTCATGAGGAAAACTGCTGCTGCGCCGCCTTTGCCTGCCATTGTCATGGCGGCATAGGGGAGAACTAGGCCTCCAGATACTTCTGACGTGGTCATCCTCTGTAGATGAACGATGTGTTTAGATGCTGTTTTGTTTGTTTGGAAGTGGTGGACTACTGACCCGTGGGAATGTTGGGAAGTTAGGTTGATTCTCTAGTCCCAAGGCAATGGAGCTCATACCTGTTCCGAGACCCCATGGAATGGCAAAGTAGGCAATTCCACCAATGGTATATCCGGGGACTACTGCAGCTGGCGAGGCAGAGAATGCTTTAATAAAGTAACTCGTGTCCATCTTAGGGATGTTAGAGATGCTAGGTGTAGGAGGCATATACTACTCACGATGACTAGACCAAAGTTGCCAAGGGTGTGGAGGATCCCAAACAGAATCGCCTTTTAGGCTGTCAGTGAGGATTTCTTCGTAGTGGGGTGGGAGGTCAAGCTAACACTCTTCGATGTCATAGTCAAATAAGTCCCATCCTGGTTCCCAGAAACTGGATGACGCTGTGCAGCTGCCTGGACAAGTTCAAAGAGACGGCCTATGGACCCAACTTCTTCGATGGAAAAGGCCTTCACCGAAAAGTAGCAGGCGATGATCATGATAATTGCCGTGTGGAAATAGTCAGTCAGGAAGCTGTTGCGGTGTTAGCAGACCGAGGCTCGAGAGGGTACGGTTCCTTACGTTGCTTTAATTCCACCAACAAATGTATATACTGTGACTCCGACCGGTAGCAAGAATGTCGCCGCAATAATGTGCATTCCAGTACTGGCATCGTGGGTTAGCAAAATAATAACCAAAGTGGTTTAATAATCCTTACACAGCGGTAATGACAGCCGCAGCACCAAGCAACATATTAGCACAAGCAAAAATATTATTCACCAGGCACAGAATCATGAAGACCATATGTGCCACATGTCCTGTGTTGTAGCCATTATCAGCCACCATCTTATCCAGCAAGGGTCGCTGAAGACCCCCTACCATATCGAATCCGCACAACCTCAAGCGAGGTATGTGCTGCGGGAATTTTCCGTTTACAAGAGATACCGAGTAACGCGAAGAACACGATCATCGGACTGCAACCAGCAGCAAACCAGAAACCAGAATGGGCCGGCGACACCATAATCGTATCCGACAAAAGATGAGCCGAGTAAGGCGGTTGACCAAAGCCATGACTATATTGTCCACTTTTGTTAGTATTCTTCTGTGGTTCTGGCAAGGGGGCGTACCGAGATCACGGCCGACGCAGTCAGACCCGTGCGGACAGTGCGGTTCGCAGTCATGAACCTGTTCTCTGGGTCAGTCCTTGTTGGGCTTCCATTGAGCGAGTTCCATACATTTCCGTTTTCTTGTTATCTTCTCCGGTGGTTTTCTTTAATACCTTGGTGATGAGCATCATGACTGGGAACTATTAGCTAAGACATCAAGATCAAAGGTCTGAAGCACTTACCAAGGGCAATGATAACACCAATGACAACAACAACAACAACAACAACAACAACGACATAGCCAACAGCCTGAGATAGCGGAGGCTGGACACTTGAAACGCCATCACGAACGTACAAGTTCGACATTATGCAGTTTAGAGCTCACAGCTCAGGAGAAATAAAAGGGAAATTTTGATTAAACAGGGCACTGAGATCTGGAGTCATACATATATAAATTCAGGGTTCAGCATATGATCAGCGAGTAGTACCGAGGGCATGGAGCTGGACGGATCTATGCTCAATGGTGTTCGTCGGCTGCAATATGCAGGATTTAGTCTCAGGGACAGGGAGGGAGAAATGAGGTTCTTTCGTCAGAAGGGATCATGATAGGGCCCACAATGGCTTCATTTATGCTGGCGATGAGGTGCTCGCAAAGAGTTGCATTTGAAGTGTCAGCATATGTTATCATGAAGATTTGCAAATCTACGTAGATGTGATAAGTTGCTCAAGCACTGAAGTATCAAGGAAGACTGTATAAGTCGATAGATGGAATACATGCAGTTGACAATATGTAACATACAAGTCTAAATTCTATGTAAAGGGGATATCGTATGGATCTCAAAAATAAGCCGTTTATCTGGGCAGACCCGTGGACCTATATCGATCGAGACGATCGTGAAGAGGAGCATTCCAAACTTCAAGGAAATCACATCAGCACACTTTCAGCCAAATCTCTCGGGCGAGAGGAATCCCAGACACTGTCTGGCGATGTCCAGTATAAAGTTGTCGCAGCCAATGAGAGAAGCGGATTACTCCGATCTCCATCGCGCCATCCCGGCCCACTTTGATGCTATGAGAACATGTGCAATTTGATATGACGTTGCTTTCTCTTAAATGCTCTTGTTTCTTCTTTAGAATTCATGATCATCGTCTGGTCTGTTTACTCTCTCGAGCTTGAACATCAACTAAAACACCAACATGGCTAGCGCATCAGACACAAAACCTCGCAAATCACTCATTCTCAATGCCTTTGTGGAAATGTGTAAGTAAAGTACCATGAAATTCACAGTAAATTCAATCCTGACAAACTATACAGGTAGTGGTCATCAATCACCAGGACTATGGCGCCACCCCGGAGACGAATCGCATCGGTTCAACGATGTTGAGCACTGGACTGAGCTTGCACAGCTACTGGAATCAGCTAAATTTCATGGCATCTTCATTGCAGATGTTTTAGGTTGGTAACAACTAATCTACTCGAGCATTCAGATACTAACTAGCACTACTCTTCAGGAGGATACGATGTCTACAAGGGACCACGCAATCTCGATCCTGCAGTCATCTCCGGCGCACAGTGGCCGGTTAATGAGCCATTAGCTGTTGTTCCGGCTATGGCGGCTGTAACGAAGAATATTGGATTCGGAGTTACGGTCACTACGACTTATGAGCAGCCCTATCATCTTGCTCGGCGGTTATCGACTGTTGACCATTTGACGAAAGGACGGTATGTATGTATCTCAAAACTATGTATACATGCCTTTTGCTAATAATGCTACAACAGTCTGGGATGGAATGTGGGTATCATCTAGTTCACACAACCACCAATCCCACCATGAAATACTAACAATACAAGGTCGTAACAGGTTACCTCGACTCAGCGGCAAGAAACATGGGCCAAGCAGAACAACCACACGTATGAGCAACCAGACTTACAACCACAGTTCTCCAACTAACCAATCCAGCACGACGACCGCTACGCCCTAGCAGAAGAATACATCAAAGTAACCTACAAACTCTGGGAATCATCCTGGCGGCAAGACGCCGTGATTCGCGACCGCCAGCGAGGAATCTACACCGACCCAAAAAGCGTCCGGCAAATCAACCACAAAGGCAAATACTTCAATGTCCCCGGTCCACATCTCACGCAACCAAGTCCGCAGCGCACCCCTGTTATTCTCCAAGCGGGTACTTCGAAGGCTGGGAAGACATTTGCTGCACAACATGCTGAGGCTATTTTCGTTGCGGGGCATAGTCCTTCGGTTGTTGCGAAGAATGTTAAGGAGATTCGGGAACTTGCTGCTACTGAGTTTGGACGGGATCCCAAGAGTATTAAGTTCCTTGCTTTGCTTTGTCCTGTTCTTGGGAAGACGGAAGAAGAGGCCCGTGAGAAGTTTGAGTTTTATCGGAGTCTTGGGTCTATTGATGGGGCTTTGGCGCTGTTTGGGGGGTGGACTGGGATTGATCTGGATAAGTATGCGGATGATGAGGAGTTGAGGCATGTTGAGAGTAATGCTATTCGGTGTGTTTCGGTTTCTCGGTGTTTTGTGTGGAGATTGACTTTTTTTTTTCTTTTTTTATAGATCTGCTGTTGAGGGCTGGTCAAAGGCTACTCCTGAAGTGGACAAGTGGACCAAAGCTACTGTTGGACAGCATATCACTGTCGGTGGATTGGGCGCTACACCCGTCGGCACAGCTGCTCAGGTTGCTGATAAGATGGAGCGCTGGGTGGAAGAAGCCGATGTGGACGGATTTAACTTGGTACGATCTGTGTCAATCGGGAGATAGTATTATAATAGCTAACTTGAGTAGGCATATGTTGTCAAGCCCGGTTCGTTCAAGGATATCATCGACCTTTTGATTCCCGAGTTGCGCCGACGCGGCCTCTTCTGGGATGATTATGCTGTGCCCAGGGGGACATACCGCGAGAATTTGTATTCTGAGCCTGGTCAGTCTGGACCGCGTGCGGACCATCCTGCTTCAAAGTATCGGTGGAATGCTGGTGTTGATCCTTCGGATGCACCGATTCCTGATAACTGAAATCCATGATGCGAGGAGATATCCAATTCAGTATATAGACAGTATGAGATTTTCATGTTGAACTTGATACCTGAAGAGAACGTTGTTTACTATGTTCGAAGTGAAGGTATAGTGAACTACCGTGACGAAAGCCTGTGATGGAATCAAACAAATAAAAATAAAGTAGTTAAGAGTTAAGATAGAGACAAGAACAACATAAGAAACATGCTTTTGGTGCAATCAAACAGAGAATGACAATGGGTATATTCAAGCAAAAGCCAAATAACAAGAAAGACCGAATGCAAGAGATGTATATACTGTAAGCGCCGGGTGGAAAAAAAAAAAAAAAAAAACTTTTCATAAGCCAATGGTATTAGGGGTATCGATTGGCATTGCATAACTCGAGAACTCGATTAGTTCGCAGCTCGCACGGTCCGCGACGCCGGAGCACCAATTCTCTCCGAATATTCGGGTGGGGCGAGATCCACATTGACAACGACCTCCCTGGCCGGACTATCAGAGAAGTTGACGGGAGAGGTGACATTGCGAGGGTGGAAGAATTCATCCAGTTCTTCTTGTGTGACTGACACACCAAGGGAAGTCTTGAGGGACTCGGCGTATTTTGTTTGGCTGCTGAATTGGACTGGAATGCTTAGGGTGACGGTTGGTGTGATAACATTGGCCGCGGGCGTGTGGTAGGATAGGCAAAGATCCAAGGCGTAGGTGCGGGACATGAGACAGGTGTGGAAGGTTGGGACGAAAGCTTTGGATTTGGGGAGAGTGATTGGAATGACGACTGATGCTGTGTAATATGTGTTTCCGCTGAATTCGGAGGATGGGCCAGTAGAGTCCACTGATCCAGATGAAGAGGACGAGTCTGCGGAGTCCCGGCGGAGGGAGTCGTCTGTTGTTTGTTTGGTCCACTGTGCTGATTCCACGCACATGGTGGACAGGTGCACGTTCTCGCTGTAGAGACCGCGGCCGATTTGGGCAAAGGACATGCCAGTCGAGTTGGGGAAATCCTCCCATGGCGAAGAGCTGAAGAAAGTGTTTGCACGGAGCTTGCTCGTCATCGATCCCAGTCGGGGTGGCGTTTCGTCTGCGATAGGATCAAAGCGCAGATTGACGGTTGCCACGGTGCTGACAGTATCCTTAGGCTCGCAGCTGGGAGGAAGCAATTGGATGGGCTTCGGCTGAGATGATGCAGCGACAAGACGGCCAAGCTTGCCCCGCAAGGTTCCCCGCTTCACGCTCTTCTCTTTGCGCATGCAGAGAGAGGAGTTGGGGGGAATCTCTACGGGTGGCTCCTCATCGACAGTTGGGATGACACGGATCTTCTTGGCAACGGCGCCGAGAGCCTTGAGTGCGTTCCCGTTTTGCTGCCTCTTCAGCACGGAGATACGAATAATGTAAGCAATCTGTGCCATGTCCGGGGCCATATCATCCAATAGTGTCTTGCCATTGCTGGCGAGCATGGGATCTCCCAAGGTGGGAGGGAGCAAAGTGTGGGACCGTTCAATGTGCGCATTGTTCTTGGCGTGCGTGCAGACCTGGGGAAGCAAGCGATCTGGGACAACGAAGGTGAACGGAAATTGGTATGAACAACCGGCCTCTAGCATGCGAGGGGCGGGATATTCATTCTCGTCAATTGGTTGGCGCAACTTGAGGAACATCTGTTGCGATCCTGTACGGCCGGGGCATGATGCACGTTCAACTGTGGTTCGTGACGTGCCTGTCACGGCATTAGCTTCATTGCTGTTCAGCAGGGTCTTGTGTTGTGTACCTTCAAAGACAATCTCAACTTCGTCAAAACGCGTGTCTTGCTCAACACTGATTGTGGCAGTGCCATCAATGCTTTCTCCTGTTGTGTATGAATTGACTATGCCCGCCTTTTGTCCAGACAGATCAACCTTGATCTTGGGCGGCGAGCGACGAGTCCACGCATCCAGGGTCTCAGAGCCCGAACTGATAATCGAAGTGGCCGACATCCTGTTACCGCGTCACAGATGAACAGGACGGTTGTCCTACTGCACTGGCGATGTATCACGAATGAAGATCAGAAGATCAGAAATCAGATGAAGTTTGGGGCTCGGAGTATAAGTAGAAAAATAACGGGGAAAGAAAAGGTAGACAGTGGAGCCGTCGACAACCGTGATGGAGACAATGTGGAGGACCCCGTTTTATATAGGAAATGTAATAATGTGAACATTCAGTTCGCAACTTTTCAGGTCTTACAAATCGACTAGTGAGTCACAAGCCACAAGTGTAAGGCACTTTCAACTAGATGACGTCCACGTGTAGTCCCCAGAGTGAGCTCGTGTAGAAATCAGTCTAAGGAAAGCCGAGCCTGAGAGTCATCAGAGATACTGGAGGATGCAAGTGATTGGCTGCACGGATGTGAGCAGCCGACCCTCGCGCCCTTGGATTGACATTCTCCAGTTCGTGTCCAGTTCCAGTTCGAGGGCGTAGTTGCGAGATCTCCACAAAGCTAAGAGCATACTGCGCTTGGTATTCTACTTTCTTCTAGCCTTTGCCTTGCCTGGCCTGGCCTTTCTTTCACGATTCCCTATGGCTAAGAGATTTCCCTCGCCGAAAGAGAAAAGACGAGTAAGCTAGTCAAGTGGAGCGCGCCTTGCAGCGACATGCACGCCCTTCGAGTCTCCACTCGGCATACCAGAGCCAGAGGGCGTCACTGTTATGCTGATGTGGCCAATCATCGTGAAAGTCGGCTGAACTTAGTTTGGCCGACCAGTATCGATTTCAAAGCCTCGTGATATCTGATCTGCATACATTTAAATACATGGAGCATGCTGCGAAAATGAAGTTCAAAACTTCATACTCACGATCGCATGAGGTTTCCCGAGGGAAACAAACGGGTTCTCGGCCTAGTTTCGGGAGGCTCCAGAAATTTCCGACCATAACCGAGCTCAAGCTGGGCCGAGTGGGCAGGTTTTCGGCGTGTCGGAGTGAAAATACGGAATAAAAGGAGAAAAGCCTGAGATGGAATTGCGCAATCCATCTCGGTGTGCAGAGAGATGTCGCAGTAGACCTGCATTGTCTGCCCTGTGGGGATCAGGTGATTCGTATCCTCAATGTGGGGTATTTTATAGACTTTATAGTATGGGAGAGGAAAGTGGCGAAATAAAGATTGTTGTTCATTAACATGTTTGTTTACTGTTTAAAGATGTCCCGACTGATAAATTACGACACAGATCCGTTGTGCAATGCGAATCAAATCGTACTCAAAAAGCGTCGACGCGTTTGCACGCTTCTTCTTGTCTCGTACAAGCCGGTCACTATAAGTAACCGGGATGCATCCAGCTCAAGATTAGCCGATGATAGCGGCAGACCGAGCGAGGCAAGAGACTGGAGTCTAAATGGCCATGATTGGGGAAACTATGTGGAAACGAGGTGGGAGGTAGGCCTCGGTCTGGGTATCAGTCGCATGCGGTCAGAGCCGCATGTCGGTATCATTAACAAGTACTTAGGTATATCTGAAGCCCGTACAAGGGCAGCAAAAGAACGCCGTCTTTGACGCCAGCCAACCAGAAATCAATACGCCACCCGGGTTCGCATGTCCTAGTCAAGGTTAGTTCGATGTCATATGAATGGTGGAGGTCCCAAGACTTACCGAAATCTTGCGCTCGATCTCGCGGACAGAGCGATCAAGTTCACCGGCCATCATCATCTTTGTGTCATTAGGCAGCAGGAGATATTGTTCGCACAGGTCTCCATCGATGACGCCCTTCACGGGCGCATAGTAGCTGCGGTACATCATGTGGTCGCGTCCAGCCAGAGGGGGGGTCTGGGAGGCCAAGAGGGTCTCCAGGCTCTGGAAGAAGTCGACATCCTCACGACTGACAAAAGGAACAAACATTCCGATTGTGCCGTGGAAACCGGTCCAGACAACAATGTCACGGCCACCGGCTACCAGCTGGGTCTTGTGCAAGCTGGTGGGAATGTCTTGAGCATAGTAGTGAATCATCAACTCGAGACGGTGGGGGGTTCCGTGCAGATAACCCTTCTCATGAACGAGGTGAGCACCAGATCCATCCTCGTCAGCTTCCTCTGAGATCTTGCTGGGGCAACGCAGTAGCCATAGGTTTCCAAACTTGTCACCACCTGCAGTAGTTTCGTAGTCGACCATGGTCGTAGACGAGGTCCAGCGTGCGACGGCATCATCCGCGAAAGGAATCAGAATGTTCTCCTGATACTTGTAGACAACGTAGGTAACACTCTCGCGAACGTCGCTGACAACAATTCGGCTTCCCTGTGTTTGGAGACCGACAATGGTCTTGGGAACAACAGGAGCCTGGCATTTGCGAAGCAGTTGCTTCATTCCCAGGTCATAGACACGGAGAACGGGGCCAATGCCTGCTAAGAGACGGCCCTGGAAACCAAGAAGAGCAAGAGGAGGCTCATCGACCTTGGTCTTGTGGATGAATTCCAACTCCCGGCCATCCTCCTGGAATCGGTAGATGTGGATGAAGCCACAGGCGGATGATGGAGGACTGACTACCATGTCCTTGGCAGTTCCGACAACAAGGAAGGTTTCGTCATCCTGGCTGGAAAACGGAACTGCGGCAACGCTGACAGCAGCCTCGTTGTCTTCGAGGTCAAGAGTGTGGACAACGGACTTCGTAGTGACCGGGTCCACAACTTGAACGCAAGAAGCCCAATGTCCAGTGCCTCGGGGGTAGCCGAACTCAGCAGGTGGGAGCTCGACAATCTCGCCATTTTTACCCTGAGAGTCCTCAAGAAGTCTCTGGCGTGTAGCTGGGGAGAGGACATTGTTATCGGATTCGATAACATAGAACAGAGGTTGCTCGGGGTGCTTTACAAAGCGACGAGGTGTGTAAGAAAGGGGGATTGACTCTTGGAGCATGTTGTTGTCGAGCTTCTCGACAGAGAAAATCCTATTTCAAGTCAGCATCATGTCACAGTCCAAGAATTGGATGTCATGAGGGATGGAGAGTTCGATCTCAGCAGGAACAATTGGAATTAAATATAAAAGAATTGGATCCACATGGTTGTTCGGAAATCCGTTCTCATCATATGATCGAGTGTGTTGGGAGTGGTGGACGAAATATATATGAATTACGTACCGTAGGTTGCGACCTTGAATGCCGATCATTCCCTCTACACATTGCTCACTGGAGAAGTTCCATCCCCATTCGAGTCCGACATAGTCCAAAGGTGTAAGCATAAAGCTCTTGGTTTGGACGTCAGAGTATCCCAGCCAGGGACGGGCGCTTAGTGCCAGTACGGCGGTTTGGCCCTTGACCGAGACTTGAGACAGTTTCACAGGCTTTGCTCCGATGAAACGAGTTCTGGTGTCAGAGAGCTCACCGGTGACCTCGTCCAAGACAGTGCGAAGGTAAACACCGGAGTAAAGACCGATGTGAAGATAAAGGGTGGTACCTCCAGAGCTGGAGTCAGCCATAGCCATGATGTTGAGAGCTGATGGTGCAGACGTCAAGGCTTGAACAGACTTGTTCTCGAGCGTCGAGTCAGGGTCCAGGCTGAGAATGCGGACAGTAGAGTCATCACATCCAACGGCGAGGAAAGAGCTGCGCATGCGGCCCTCCGGAACCTCACCCAGACTGAGACAGGTAACTGTGCCAGACATTTGTCGACGCTCATCATATTCAGCCAAGGTTCCATCTGCGTCCATCTCGAAGTAGACGATTTCACCGGAGCTGAGTGCCACAGCGACTTGACGTTCGTTTGTAGCTGCAGCAACAATAGACCGATGTTGAGGAGCGGGCCACTCATTAACTCGGCGGTCGGCAAGGATATGACGAATTCCTCGAGGGTGAACCTGGAGAAGGGTATCTTCACCAAGCTGTTGAATGGCCAGGGTAGGTGCTGTAGATAAAAATCCAGTGTCTGAGACTTCTTCAACAATCTCTCCAATGCTCAAAACAAGGGTGCCGTTGGCAAAGGAGAGAATGATGTATGTGTCGAACTCATCGGAGCGTGTCAACTTGGTAGTCCAGACAGCAGAGGGGACTTGCTGAAGATCAGACTCGACAATCTCAGATACCTCAAGTCCATGCTTGAGGGTTCGGAATGAGCTGCGAGCTCCAGAGCCGCAAATTGTGTAAATTTGAGGTGCATCATCCTCACTCAGGTTGACAATTTTACTGTCAATCAGAGGTGTCAGGGAGTTCATGCTCTCCATGAGGTTGACGTTCTCCGCCCCGCGGGGTTGGAAGAAGATAGGGGCACAAGGAACGGTGGGGTCAGCGGAGAAAGAGTCGCTGGAGAACTCGGTCTCTTCGTCGTCATCGCCAAGCTTCTCGAATTGGTAGAAGTTGTGGTTGCCAGATTCACTTCCGACGTAAAGGAAGCCACTCTTGAGAATCAAAAGGCTTGTTGCAACAGGGACAGTGTCGAAGTATTTGATCTTGAGGTTCTTCACTTCACCGCTGGGTTGACCATTGTCATCCTCGACCATTTCCAAGGTCAACTTGAATAGGTCACCATCCTCCGTTTGGAGAAGGAAGAAGAAAGCTCCTCTCATCTTGTGCATGACACCGGAAACGATGGAACGCTTACGTTCGGGGTTTTCTGTAGCTCCAGTACGTCGGGGAAGGGGAACGCGGAACGCGTCCTGGTTCGAGTGCCGGTAGGTGACGTTGTCCTCGGCGCACACCAAAACACCACTGGGGCCGTCGGCTCCTCCAGGGACTTGGAAAAGCATGGATGCGGTTCGGTCAACAGGGTCAGACCACTTGCGAACAACATGGTTCAGACCAAGATCAAGTTCGTAGTAAACCAAGACCTTTTCGACTTCCTCGAAAGCTTGACCAGTTGGGTCCTGGTCCGACTCCGAGTAGTCCACCTCGAGAGCAGCGAATACAGGGTTCTCATAACCGACATCTAGTGAGATCATGGCAAATACCAAGGTCTGTGGCTTGTGTGCTTCCAGCGGCGAAGAGATTGTAAGCTCCGCCTGCGAGTTTCGGTTCAGAACATAGACCAGCTTGTTCTTCTCCACGGAAGCAATGAGACAAGCACGCCCCTTGGGGTCCACCGCGAGGTATTGTCCTGGAATTACCCGACGAACCCCAGATTTTCCAAATGTCTCTAAGTGGATGCGGTTGAAGCGATTCTGGGATGGGACGTATTCAATGATAGTGATGCGACCCGAGTCCGAGCCGATGATAATGTAATCTAAAATGTCTCAGCACAGTCCGAAAGAATGCGTTGATCAACATCGCTGTCCAGGGCAGGCTTCCACCCTCATTCAAGGGGTTGGTTCGGAGGAGGACCGTGCTGCCCGGGGAGCTTGAAGAATCACTAAGTTGAACTCGTGTAAGATGACGAGGGCAATAAAAAAACATACCTTTGTTGCTACCAGCTAGGCGGAAGGCTGCCAGAGAGCGAATGATGCCGAAGACATCTTGTGAAAAGATTGGTGTGATCTTGCCCTGTGTCGGGTCAGGCCGATGGATGGTCAATTTCGAACCTGACGCGGTGACGATCTGCTGTTCCTTGGTACCTGCAAACTGACCGAGAATGGCTTGAGTGATTGCAGTTGGAGGCTGGATCGTCAGGGAGTACATAAACATATGCGAGGTGGTAGCCATGGTGGGCGACTAGCTATCGGTTTCCCGGTAGAAAAGACGCGAAGCTTTGTACATGCAATTGCAGTCCAGGGGGTATGGATATTACATCAGTCCCATCGCTACTGGGTGGAGTCAAGGTAGAAAAGTACTCCTCAAATCCACTGGCCACGGAAGAGAGATGGTGCCGTGTAGTCGAATGGGGAAAAGAAGAGGGAAAAAACTCACTTTGTCGTGTGGTAGCTCCTCCACGTGACATATCACGTGTGATGGCTGCAGGCAGAAGGCGGTCGAACCGAACGGGGATCAGTTGGAGCACCTCCGCATAGAATGGTCTTCTTGTCTTCATTTGCCTGGACTTTTTCCCGTCAATTGTGAGTTTGGGATTTCTTCTATCACCCACTTTGCTTGCTTGTGTCTTTGGTTCCCCTTACCTATCATCGCCTGATCACCCCACCCCACCTTTATCATCATACATACCTCAACAATGGCCGACGATACGGCTGCCACAGAGGCGGCACCAGTCAGCTTCACTGTCAAGTCATCGACTGATGCCAAGTACAACTTGACTCTTCCGCTCACCACTTTGGTGTCGGATCTCAAGCAGAAGCTCTCGACCTCCGAATACGCCGATACCCCCGCAGAGCGTCAGCGCCTGATCTACTCGGGTCGGGTTCTGAAAGACAACGAGACACTGGAAACCTACAAGATTAAGGATGGCCACACTATTCATTTAGTGAAGAGTGCCCAGAGTAACCAACAGCGCCAGAATGCAGCTGCTCAGCCTGCTACTGCGGCCGCTGGTACCCCGAATCCCGCGGCAGCTGGTGTCCCAACCAACCTCGCCGCTGGTACTGGAAACAACCCACTCGCTGGTTTGACTGGTGCACGCTACGCTGGTTTTGCGCAGCTCCCTAACCAGGGCCTCTTTGGTCCTGATGGTGGGGTGAGTGACATCACGCCTTCGAAATGATAGATGCTGACTCTGTTGATTATAGATGGGCCCTCCTCCCGATACCGATACGATGCTGAACATGCTCGAGAACCCCCAATTCCAATCGAGTCTTAATGAAGCCCTGCAGAACCCCGCTATGATCGACATGATGATCCAGCAGAACCCCATGCTCCGCGACATGGGGCCTGGAGTGCGCCAGATGTTTGAAAGCCCCGAGTTCCGCCGGATGTTGACCGACCCCAGCATGCTCCGTCAAATGACGCAAATGCAGCGGGCCATGGGTGGTGGAATGGGTGGTGGTGAAAGTGCATTCCCCGCCCCGGGTGTGACCAACACGACTGCTTCGGAGAACCAAGGCTCTCAACAAAATGCAGCCAATCCATTTGGACAGACGCCTCAGAACCCTCTCGGAAACCCTTTTGCTTCTATCTTTGGAGCCGGAGGTAACCCCTTTGGCGCCCCTCCAGCTGCACCAGGCACCACTCAGCCAGAGGGCGCAGAAGGTACAGATCGATCCGCTACCGAGGGACAAAACCAGCAGCCTCAGAACCCATTTGCTTCATTACTTAACCCGGCTCTCTTTGGAAACGCTGGTGCTGGTGCTGGTGCCGGTGCCGGTGCCGGTGCGGGCGCGAACATGTTTAATCCCCAGGCAAATCCTTTCCTGCGCGATCCTGCGCTCCTTTCTCAGATGATGCAGGGTATGGGACAAGGTGGAGAAGGTGTCGGCGCAAACCCTTTTGCTGCGATGCTCGGTGGTGGTGGTGGCTTTGGTGCCCCTCAGCCTCCAGACAACCGACCACCAGAGGAGCGCTACGCCGACCAGCTCCGTCAGTTGAATGATATGGGATTCTTTGAGTTTGAGAGGAATATCCAGGCATTGCGCCGTTCTGGTGGCAGTGTGCAAGGAGCTGTGGAGTACCTTCTAAGCGGATAATATATGTCCACAGGTCCTGCGACGCAGGTTTTCTCTTTTTAGCACAGCTTTGCGATTTTAACATGATGTATTGAACTATGTCTTGAGCTATTAGTATTGACTGAGACCCTTATCTAGGTAATGTCTTGAGACCAGGGAAATGGGATAATGATTCAATTTCTATTTCCAGACCTTGGCATGCGTCTGTGGGACTACCTTAGGTCCAGATGTAAAATTGCACTTGTATAATACTTTGTAGCAGCTTGTCTCATTTTCAATTTGGAATGTTCTACTGTCCACTTCGAATGTATATTTAGCTTGTTTCATGGTAGATAAGCTAATATGTATATCGCCAACCATCAATAGGTTCAGTCTCTGATACAGGAGATAACTCAATACAACAGTATACTGTAGACACTTCTCGTATAATTTTAGTCAACATCATAGATTTGTATGCCCTCATTGTTACCAGCACTGGAGAACAGGCCGAATATTAGGTAATCTCAGTGTTGACACGCTGGACCTCCATGGCAACATTGTCACCCTTGCTCTGCCCCTGTCTCAACAGCTCTATATCATTGTGGCATTAAGTGCCGGTTTCATTCGTTGGCATCTTCACTCTAGAACTATTCGGTGATCCTCGGCGTATTTGTCGCCGCCCGTCCACCCGCACCATCTACTCCGCGTTGAGCTTTTATCTCCAACGAAGTAATCGAGGGATACCCTATGATCTAGTGCGATTTAAGTTTGCGATCGACACTTCATAGCCGACCTGCACCATCTCATACCTTTTTGCATGCTGCTTCGATAGCTGCCCGTTCACTCCGGGAGGGCAACGTTCTGAAGACATTGGATATGACTTTTGAGCCACTACGTTCCCATCAGTGGGTGCTGCAGTTCCTACTGCTGGCTTCCTGCGTCAGCGCATTCTATATTCCTGGTAAGTGCCGGCGCATTGGTGATCTAGACCGACGCTGACGCCTCTAGGATACTCGGTTACTCGATACAATGACAACGATCCGATTCCTCTCCTCGTGAATAAGATCTTCTCCGACAATACGCAGTTGCAATATGCCTATTACGACCTCCCTTTCGTTTGCCCACCGAGTGGCAAGACACATGGTGGATCACCCTTCGGTTCTGGCCAGAGTATCTCGCTCAACCTTGGAGAAGTACTGCGTGGTGACCGGATTATGACCTCGGACTTTGAGCTTTCTATGGGCAAGGATATCGAATGTGAATCGCTTTGCACTATCGGCGTCAGCCGCTCGGACGTGAAATGGGCCCGTCAGCTCGTTAAGGAGGGCTATGTGATTGAGTGGATTGCGGACAACTTGCCAGGAGCCACTAGCTTCGTGACAGTTGATCGCAGTCGCAAGTACTACGCTTCCGGATTCAAGCTTGGTTACCGTGACATCTCTCCGGCTACTGGGCAATCGCGATACTTCATCAACAACCACTTTACTATCGTCATCCGCTGGCGGAGCGCACCCGAAGGAGGAAAGGTGATTGTTGGATTCGAGGTGTACCCGAAGAGTATCACTGCCGAGGGTCGCAAGGAAGGCGGATGCCCCAAGGCTGTTCACAAAGACAATCAAGGACTGCCGCTGTACATCGCGCCTAATCTTTCGCGAATGCAAGAGAAGTATTCGGGGCTGTCATATATTCCAGAGGATGATGACGATGACGACGGTGCCAAGCTTCAAATTCCCTACACCTACTCTGTTTATTTCCGAGAGGAGACCAAGGTTGAGTGGAACAGCCGCTGGGATTTGTACTTCACCAACCAGGGCGAAAGTGCCATGACTCATTGGTTGGCAATTATCAACTCCCTGACAATCTGCACAGTGCTGGGTGTGACCGTGTTTGTTATCTGGAGCCGTACTGTGCAAGGCGACATCAAGGGCCGCGGAGATGGTGCGATGAGTGATCAAAAGGCCAAGGTCCGCTCCCGACGTAGAAGTGGGAAATCAGAGAAGAAGCGTGAAAACCTCCTGGACGGCGACGCGGATGTGGAACATGATGCAGACTTCTCTTCGGAAGATGAGGGTCTCGAAGATACCAGCGGCTGGAAACTCCTTCACGGTGATGTATTCCGCATCCCCGCTTACAGTGGTCTTCTCGCTCCATTGGTCGGATCAGGTATGCAGCTGTTGTTCATGGCTTCGGGTCTGCTCCTGCTGAGCTGCTTGGGTATCTTGAACCCCAGCTTCCGCGGTGGCTTCGTCAGTGTTGGCATGGGTCTGTTTGTGTTTGCTGGTCTTTTCTCGGGATATTTCAGCGGCCGACTTTATAAGACCTTTGGCGGCCAAGCTTGGCGGAGGAACACTGTTATCGTATGTACCTGACCCAGTATTGACGTGCGCTGCTAACATTTCTAGACTGCTTTACTTTTCCCTGGTTTGGCATTCTGCCTGATCCTGATCCTGAACTTGTTCGTTTGGGCTCAAGCATCCAGCACAGCAATTCCGTTCAGCACTCTGATCGGTCTTCTCGCACTTTGGCTGCTCATTCAAGTTCCCTTGGTTTACCTTGGAAGCTGGGTTGGTTATGTACGCGCAGCGCCTTGGGAGCATCCTCTGAAGACCAATGCGACCCCCCGTCAAATCCCAATCCAGCCTTGGTATCTGCGCAGTACACTTGGTCCTTTGCTGACTGGTCTTATTCCATTTGCTGTTCTCTTTATCGAGCTGCTATTCGTGTTTAAGAATCTGTGGCAGGATAAGACTGGATATTATTATGTCTTTGGGTTCTTGAGTGCTGTCTCGACTGTTCTGATAGTCACTGTTGTTGAAGTCACTGTCATCGCAACATACAGCCAGCTCTGCTCCGAGGTAAGACACCTGCAACAATTAAAGGACTTCACGCTGACTTTTTAGAACTACCATTGGTGGTGGCAAAGTTTCCTCACTGGTGGCAGCAGCGCATTTTGGATCTTTGCCTACTGTATTTGGTACTACATGTTCAAGCTTCACGTCACCGGATTTGTGTCTAGCTTGCTCTTCTTTAGCTATAGCTTCCTTGCCTGTGCTGTTTACGGCCTTTTGACAGGAACTGTTGGTTTTTTGGCCGCCTATGCGTTTGTTCGACGTGTTTATAGTGCGATCAAGGTCGACTAATCTCTACTTCTTAAACCGACAATCCAACTTTTCACATCTAAAATTTTACAATCGATCTTTCAAGCATAAGTGAAGTTACCACCACGGCGTATAGTGTTCCATTTGCATCTCTAGCCCGTCAATTTTGAACTTGCTTCCTTTTTGTCTCAAACAATTCTTGTCTTCTAGGGCGCGTCGTTTCGCCACATCTTCTTGTTTCTTATATACCTACCTGGGTTTGACAAAACGTCTACTTTCATATCAGTCTCCTTGCATATTTTTACCGCATGCACTGTAGACCACTAGGCTGCTTCCTGCAATTATTACCTATGTGCTTATCAAGGACTGCCGGTTATTTTGCATCATACGCGCACGCAGTGGAATATGCAGCCACATGCAAAAATCCCGATCAAGTTTGCAATACTTGATTTGTGTGATCAATCATTATTCGTTGCTTTACTGGGCTGACCTGCATCGATCTTTTATTTGCTACAGTGAGATCTGGAGGTACGTGAGGCATCTGCTGATCTAGGCCCTTCATGCCAGGATCATCAAACATACTGCTCAGCTTTATGGACGATCACACTTGATCTCCATTCACTGTATGGCATACTTATAAATCTCATAAATTTCAGAGGTTGTTATTGCGGATAAAGTAGATCGGTGGCAATTGTTTATCGAAGATCGGCCCACTTTCTACTGAAACAGTTTGGGTTGACTGTGGATACATCCATCCTCATGCGTATCTGATCCGATGGATCAAATAGCTATCTGATCGTCGAAGATGGTCCGCTAATGGCCTAGATGCGCAAAAATATACGTAGTGAACATGGTAATCGTCCGGGTGATGCTTACCATGTGAGCTAGAAGTTCAAGAGGCGCTACTCGAGCAGGATGAAGGAACCTGCCCTGTCATATGCAATGATTAAAACATCTCTAGGCGACCCTTGGACCAGGCCTTTGGTTCTAACTCGAGAGCAAGGGTGAATGGATTCAAGGAATGAAGATGACGGCATGAAGCAAGTCCAAGTCGAAACAGACCTGCTCAAATTTGGATATAAAATCCATACTATCGGCTACGCCGAACAACCACTCAATCATGTTAGCTACGCCATGACCTGTTGCATATAACCTGTGACCTCGGGGAAAAAATACCGATCAAGGCTTGCATATGGGAGATTGATTACGCCATCCTGCATCGGGCGAAATAATCCCGTGTAGAGCAGATGCAGACGTGGCATGTGGAGCAGAATCATCACCGAAAGCTAAGAAACGGCGGTGACTGTTTCGCCTCCCTAGTCAACTGGAAACTTGGGGATCGTAGACCGCTCCGCATGGCGTGCTCGGAAAGGGGGATTGCTCATTGTGGAGCGATGATACATTGCATTCTTCTATTTCATTGATATTTGATTGTATCTGGTTCTACTGTGGTAAAGGTTTACTCCCTTGTGTCAGAACTGGCGGTCTACTCCGTCTCGCACTTTTTGCGACGTCTCTTTTTCCTCTTTGCAGTGTACTGTGATTGGATGTCGAGATAAGCAAGTGGATCTTCTGCCCCTAAGCCTCCATTCTAACCTGATTGGGCTATCCCAGGGGAAACAGCTAATTGCTGATTGGGTGAGAAAGCGATGACACGATCCGGTGGAGTCTAGAGTTTCGCTGGTCGTCGGCTTTGGGATACGCTAGGCTGAAATAGGCTAGTAAGTACCAGGGTCTGTCACGCTGGAAACGCGGCCGTGAACCTGGCTTGTCGCTGCCGTTATCCACTCCGGGGTCGAGTGCGCGTGTGAACAGCACTGAAGCTAGACTCCATAGAAAAACGCTCAGCTTTGACGAGTTGTATTTTTATTAGCATTATTGGTTTCAGGGGGGTGAGATGGGCCATTCCATTACATACACTGCTGGTATTGCGGTTGTATTGTAATCCTCGAATGTAACACCTGGCCCATAAAGTGGCGACCCGACGCTTGTGCCGGCCTCCGGCTTGGACACGATTTCCTACAATTGATAATATTCACTGGTCGTGTGACTATCTATCTGTCTATCTGCCAAGCGCTATGAGTTTTACCGAGTGTTCCGTACGCTTTTCTATGTTTGTGGTAGTTGTAGATCATCTACTTCGGTATTGAAATTACGAACCGCATTCTCTCAATCACACCATCGCAGATACGAATGATGCCTTCAGACTTCGCCTTTGGGTACGTCAGTGCCGAGTCATTCCCCTGATCTTCGCTGCAGACGGGAACTATAGTAGTCTCATGTAGTCGAAGTCTCGTATCGAAGTTAGGTTAGTGAAGCTGGTGAGTTTGTGTAATTACATACATTACCTTTTCCGGCCCATTTGATTATTTTTTTTTTGGTTCTTTCACCCCCGACATTGCTATCTTTTTTTCCTCTTCTGGTCTCGTTCTTTTTTTTTTTTTCTCTTTTTTTCTTTCCTTTGTTCCCCACATACCTCGGGTTTTATATATCACCCTTTGCCCCCCGACATTTCGTCTTTCATTTCCATTCAGCTCAAGCTTCTTTTCCCCATACTTGTACTTGCCACACATATTCATCATGGCGACTAAGAAGCCCAACATTTTATACATTATGGCCGACCAGATGGCCGCGCCCTTGTTGTCTCTCCACGACAAGACCTCCCGTATTAAAACTCCCAACTTAGACCGCCTTGCCGAAGGTGGTGTAGTCTTCGACTCGGCCTACTGCAACTCACCGCTGTGTGCTCCATCTCGCTTCGTCATGGTCAGCGGTCAACTGCCCTCGAAGATTGGCGCCTACGATAACGCCGCGGACTTGCCCGCCGATACCCCAACTTATGCCCATTACCTCCGCAATGAGGGCTATCACACAGCTCTCGCCGGAAAGATGCACTTCTGTGGCCCGGACCAGCTTCACGGTTATGAACAGCGTCTTACTAGTGATATCTACCCCGGTGACTACGGCTGGTCCGTCAACTGGGATGAACCTGTAAGTCAAATATTCGCTCGCACCTTGTGAAACCATGCTAATTATGTAGGACATCCGTGCCGATTGGTATCACAACATGTCTTCAGTCATGGAAGCGGGTCCCGTTGTCCGCACCAACCAATTGGACTTTGACGAGGAGGTTATTTACAAGTCTCAGCAGTACTTGTATGATCACGTGCGCCAGCGTAGCGAGCAGCCTTTCTGTCTCACAGTCTCCATGACCCACCCACACGACCCTTATGCCATGACCAAGGAGTTCTGGGACTTGTACAACGACGTCGAGATTCCACTGCCTAAGAATGGAGCCATCCCACACGACCAGCAGGATGCCCATTCTCAACGTGTGCTGAAGTGCATTGACCTGTTTAATAAGGAGATGCCCGATGATCGCATCCGTGCTGCTCGTCGTGCTTACTACGCTGCTTGCACATATGTCGATACCAACATTGGCAAGCTGCTCAAGGTCCTCGACAACACTGGTCTTGCCGACGACACTGTTATTGTTTTCACTGGTGACCACGGCGACATGCTTGGCGAGCGTGGCTTGTGGTACAAGATGACCTGGTTTGAAAACTCGGCTCGAGTACCTTTCCTCGTTCACTCCCCCAAGCATTTCACTCCGAAGCGTGTCTCAGAGAATGTCTCGACCATGGATCTGCTTCCCACGTTCGCCGATCTTGCAGGCGCCAAGCTTATCCCTGGATTGCCACTCGATGGTGTGTCTTTGATGCCATACCTGACTGGCGGTGAGGGTCTCCGCACTGATACAGTCTACGGTGAATACATGGGAGAGGGCACCCAGGCTCCTCTGATGATGATCCGTCGTGGCCGCTGGAAGTTCATCTACTCCGCCATCGATCCGCCCATGTTGTACGACCTGGCCACCGATCCGGAAGAGAAGATTAACTTGGCAGACGGTCTGCCCATTCCATTCAACTCGTCCCGCGTTCCAGTCGCCAAGCCAACCAGTCTGGCAGCGGTCAACCTCCCAACCCCCATTGAAACCCCACACGCCTCGCCAATCCCTCAGCGTGTCACTCCGGCAGACTACGCCTTCCCCACGCCTACCCCCCTCGCACCCCGAGCCCAGCGCCAGCGCTGCCTAACACGACTGAGCCCGCCAAGATCTTGGCGTTCTTCATCGAAGAAACCAACAACCGTTGGGATCTGGAGAAGATCCGCCAGGATGTTCTGGTCTCGCAGCGTCGCCGCCGTCTGGTCTATTCTGCCCTGATCAAGGGAACTCCGTCGCTCTGGGACTTCCAACCCCACGTCGACGCGTCCGCTCAATACATTCGCAATCAGGGTAAGGGCGCTCTCGACGATGTGGAGCTCATCTCCCGCTGGCCTCGTGTGTTACAGCAGGCAGCCACAGTCAACGGAATCTCCGCTTAACTTTGACCATTGTATTGTGTGGTCTAAATCTGTTTCATTTCTCTCTGCATTTCGCATTTTAGCACTTCTTTTTCTTCCTTGCGGCATTGCCAATTCCGCATTTTCGGCTTTCATTGTTTTTTCTTCTTCTTTGATCATGTTTTCGTTACGTTCACATTGCGAGGCGCTATACCCGGGACTATTCGTTTCCCCAATTTGCATATGAATTCATTTTTGTATATAAGTTATGCTTTTGGTTTCCCGGGTTGGGTGTCATCGCCCTGTATATTGTTGGCCTTTGTTGGAGTGGTAAATACAATCAGACTGTCATGGGGATACATTTATTTTGGGTATATATAGTCGGTCGTGTAGTACAGTAATGTTTGTATTCGGTTGTACAAGATGAGAGTACGACGTGCGGTTATCTTCGAATCCTAGGTCTGAGCGTTGAAGCAGATGTGAATAATGTAAGCTTGCATCACTTCGTACAGGAAATTGCCAATATACATGGGTATCTTGCATATTCTGCAATACGGAAACTATATCTACCGATTTCCGTCTCTACCAGATTAAGTTGCAGCTTGAAGGCCATCACGCAAATTCAGTATCACCCTTACATACTGTCACAAAATACTCATATTCTGTTCTATGCCATCTTTCTGAGATCAACTTGACATCAGATTAACATCATATACTTCCCCGGACCCATTTCCCCACACGGACCGGATTTCCCCTCACACTAACCTTTGCCTGTCGTCATACGACCCATCTTCTCTCCACCTTTTAACACAGACTACTTGGTATGCATCGATTATTGGTACTTTACCACCAGGATACTATTAGCCGGATACTGACTACAGATATTGCATTTACGGGGGACATTTATGAAATACGAATGACATTCAAATATCGAGTCGAACGCTTGACCATTCATAGCAGTCATAAATCCACAGAATCCATGGATATCGATAAATCAAATCTCGCCCAATCAAACTCAATGGCAAACGAATCGGGATGTCAAGGGAAATAGGATATAGGCAGTCATGATCATAGTCGCCATGCCAGCATGTGACAGCTCCGTTCTGTATGTACAGCCTCCATCCATTTTATATCCAGCACTGCTTACCTACATTGTGAATTGTGGGCTCTACTCCACTAGCCACACGGGCGCCTTGACCAACACCGTTGCAGGGCCCTTGCCGCGCACTTCGACAGCTAGGAATGCTGCGAAGCGGATGCGTGGGCTACTGGGTGTTGTCTCCGCTGGCTCGATCTTCTCTTCTGGTCCGGGTACTGCTGGTCGACCCGAATCGTTGGGTGCGGGCTTGCGGCCCATCAAAGCGCCGAACATGGATTTCTTGTGCGACTTTGGTGCCGGGGAGACGTTCTCTGATGGTGCCACCGTTGAGCCTGATGAGACCTCGCCTTCTGTGGGCTCGTCGACCTCTGGATCTGCCACTGGAGGTGGTGGGTTGGGAAGGTGAGGGAGTTGGCCTTCAACCTTCATGTATTGCTCGGCGAGCGAGACGCCTGGTGGGAAGTAATCGACGCTTACATCGCGGGCCTCAAGAGGGACTTTCTCAATGATGTTAATTGAATTTTCGATGATCATGCGCACACCTGCTTCCAGGCCTAGCTGCAAGTTATCGTGCAGTTGAGATCCCATGAACGTGGCAAGCTCCCCGATGAGATGCTCGACTAGCCCGGCGCGGTTTTTATCGGCAGCAGGTCCGATGATAGAATCACCCAGTCCATCGAGGGTCGTGCGGCGCCAGTAGGAGAGTCTTGCAGAAGCGTTCTCGCGATCTTCCTCAGACGACGGTCGCTGCCGTCGCAAATTCATCTCGATGCTCTTCAACTGCACACTGAATGCGGGATCTAAACCCGGGTGGAAGTGGCGCTGGAACACTTCCTCCACCAGCCATCGGCTTATCACTGCTCTTCCGACCGCGGTCATTTCTTTCATGCCGACCTCCAATGCATCATCGGTCACCATCCCCTTGAGCCATGGAGGAAGGCCCTTCCAGTTCTTTCGCACCGAGAAAGCCAGATCTTTAATAGCTCCGTCCAGTCGTCCAAAGCGATTTTGATATTCCGAGTCGTCTAAAATCGTGCGAGAGACAGCCATGCGTTGGTGTGCCACTGTATTCTGGAGATGCTGAACCTGCGCATCTTTCTCGAAGTAGTAGCGTTTCACCTTGGAATATTTGGCCTCTACTATGGTTAGCATTGTCATTATCTCTGCTGAACCGTACTCACGGAGCTCATCGTGTTTTTGAATCAAGGCGCGAACATCGATGTCGCGCACGTCGATTTCCCCGGAGTCCTCGCGGCGGTGTGTAGGCGTGCCTCGACCGGGCTCTGGCATGGTGTCACTACCCCGCCGACTCGAGTCCGGGGCTGATTTCTCTGAGTGGGCCTGGGACTGTGTGGACTGCATGGCATCAGGATATGTCTCTGGGGAAAGCGGCTCGTAACGGGATGGGGGCCGGGAGTGCAATACCGATTCCTGGGGAGTGAAGGGTCGATAGGTCTGGTACCGCGGCGACTCCAAGTCGGTCGTCGATCGCTGCAGGGAGGCAGGCTGACTGGCCAGTTGTGTCTGTGACCAGTCGTGATCTTGATGGGCAGGATGAGTTGGTCGTGGACCTCGCACTGGTTGGATTGCAATAGACGCCGGGCGCTCAAAGGTCACTGGTGAGGGGTTCTCGGATTGCGGCCGAAAATGGGCCACAACTTCGTTTTCGTCTGCTTGCGCGACTCGGGGCGAACTGGGATTGGAGATGGGATTGGATATGGGTTTCCCTTTAAAGGACACGGAGGGTGGTCGTAGAGTGACAGTCGGTCGGTCGCGCGAGTGGTTCTGCGTGTTGGAGCGGCCGAGGGAGCTGAAAGACGACTGTGGGGGCTCGGCGAGTTGTTCGGTACTGCGCACAGCGTGGTGAGTGCGAGCATTCGAAGGCGACTTCTTTTTAAATAACTGCATTGCTGTGAACACGAAGAAGAGGAGAGAGTGAGGCTGCTAGGTCGATCCCATCGAATAGTGATTGGCTGCTATATATAGGCGTAAACAATGCGCCACTACTCTGACGACAAAGGATGTATACTCGATTTGATTTCCAATACAGTTGGACTAGGATTTCAATATCACTGATCACTTTTTTTTTTTTCACTTTGAACGATCGGAAATAATGAAGGTCAGTGTAGAGAACATACTGTTGGGATATTTACCGCTGTAGCCAGAACACGAGGCTTGTATGCGCCTACAAATGGCCCCCAGTTCAGTAACTTCAAGATCCACAGAGTGGAGTCAGCTAACTCCTGACCAGAGTCAGAGCTCCATTTCACAGCCCCTGGCGCGAGGTTCACCGGTTCATACTGTGCAATATATCCAACAAATAATAACCTTTGGCGGGGGATAGCGCGTTCCTTTTGCCTACTGGGGAGTCATGTCCCTATAACCTCTTCTTTCTATAGAATATGTACAATGAAATGCGGTAGTAGCTACTTCTTTTGGTGAGATGATACAATCTCTCCTACAATGATCGACGAAGTGATATAGCGTGTGTCATTTTTCGGTCATTCTCGCACATGAAAGCGATACTCATCCCCACGATCTAAATACACAACTTTGCCAGATAACCCCGCTGCCTCAACCAAGCGCTGGAAATATTCCAACGAGCTTCTAAATACGTCAAAGTCGTCGTAGTGAATTGGGATCGTAAGTCCGGGCTTCATCAATTGCATGAGAGTCACTCCATCCTCAGCGTCCATATTGACGGTCGATGCAAGCGGCTCCATTATTCGCCCTACAAGGAACGAGGGGAGCGTCGTACCACCAAGACGGGCGAGCATCAGGTCGATTGGCTGTCCCTCGTAGCGGCGGGTAACTTCTTGAAGTTCCTTGGTTGCTAAGATGTCCCCGGAAATGGAGATGCGATAGCTGCAGGTGAACTCTGGCGTATCGGCAGTGCCATATCCCAACTCAAGCATCCAGCCGTTGGTCGGGGGAGTCTTCATGTTGTTAAACCAGATCTGCTTGGATATGGACTTCGACGTACTGCATGAGTCAATGCTTGCAACACCCGCTTTGAAGCTACATTCTTCCCTGGCATCCCTGTCACACGCAGTCGAGGCTGTTTCGGTCCGTCTGTGCCTTGAATGTAAATATCAACATGCTCGAATGGTCGAAGTGCGGACACAGAGGTAAATAATTCTTGGTCTTTCGAGATGAGATGTGTCTTAACTTGTGGGGTAGTAACAATTGGAATATCACGCCTGAGCGAAGCCTCAATCTTTGGATCAAAGTAGCCCCTAGAGATGTCAGTTGCCCATTATGCTGAATTACCTTTACCGGAACATACTCGTGATAATGTGAGAGAAGAACGAGATCAATCCGGGGAAGGTTGTGTAGATCAACAGCTGGATTCGTGAGACATGTACTAGTGACACCTCGTTTAAGGTGAATCTTTTCCCCTTCAACAGCGAAGTTGGGCTGGTCCGGTTAGTCTGTGAATATGAACGCGAACTTCTGAGGGAAAACTAACATCAGTGATCACTCGAGTACCATGCCACTCTCTACCTCAGTTAGCCTATGCCAATGAATTCTCGCGCCGAACTAACATGATAGTACACGCCCTGCCTATGAAGAAGAGGGATGCATTTTCTGAACCTGGCTTGGACGGATGGAGCTTGGTCATTTTGGCTGGAGGCAGTTCAGCCGGAGATGGGAGCTCCCGCATAGAGGGAACTTGATTCCGCGGGCTCACAGATATATGCTGCATATTGAACTACGTAGTACCAGCGGGGCCCTTGGTGACCCGAAGTGTTCTGACTTGCACTTGAACTCTCCAGTTTCGAGATTCAGGTCATGAGAAAGGTTGCTAAACAGGCCCAGTAGTCGCTGGATGTGATTGACTGCGGTCTCGGGGCCGTCCACGAGGCCAACGAACGCAAACTGTGAGATGCGAGTTTGAACGATTGGCCCCTTTATTCTGTTTGGTGGACGCGTAAGAAACCGATTAAGCTTCGCAGAATGAACCAAGGCTCGCAGTAACTCGTGACTACAATTCGTATACATGACGTCACATATGCATTTGGGCATCTGAACTACATACGAGCATCCTCTGTCCTGACAGCCAACATACGAATATTGTCCAGGTTAGAAAGCAACAAGCGAGCAAAGGAAGTGTTCAAAAGCATCTGGCACCTAACATGCTCCATATGCTTTGCCTTCGTAAATGTAATAGTGAATCTGATTGACATTCAAATCCTATATTTCGAATCCACGAAAATTTTGTACCAACTACCTATGTCTCGAATGGATCTGGTCATGTCTAACACACACCGTGTGTCTTGCCAGTTTTTCCTTGAAGCGAGTGTTTCTCGTTCTTGTACGAGGCGTGGATTTGATGGCGTGGGTGATCGCGCTGACTCTTCATATGGCTAGGAGAAAGTGAGCTCAATAATCCAAAGGCATTGGGGTCACTAGGAGATACGTACGTCTGGTACTTGGCAATCATGGTTTGATCCATAGAGTCCAGGGTCTCAATGACAAGCTTGAAATCGGCCATCAGGGAATCACAACGGTCCATCGAGAAATCCTCACGGATAACGACACGCATCATGCGCATCTGTTCGCAGTGAGGGGCCATGGTATATGCAGGTACAATCCAGCCTCGCTCACGCAGCTGGTGGGCAATGGCAAACTCATCGTACACGCGATCGGGATTCTTGGGAAGATGGAAGGCCACCAGAGGCAGGCCACGGCCACGAGTCTGGCTCATAAGAACCATACCCATCTTCTGCAGCTCCGAAGCCATGTAGTCGCTGACGCGGGTAAGGTTGGTCATAATTGAACGGTAACCATGCTTACCCAGACGGATGAGTTGATAGTACTGACCAATAACGTGAGAAGCACCCTTGGAGAAGTTCAAAGTAAAGCTGGACTGGTCCGCACCAAGGTAGTTGATGTTAAAAACTAGGGATTGGTCCAGGTACTCGGGGGAGCGCCATATAGCCCAACCCACCCCGGGGTAGACTAGACCGTACTTGTGGCCTGAGACGTTAATAGAGACAACCTTTGGCAGCCGGAAGTCCCATTCCAGCTCAGGTTTGATAAATGGAGCTACAAAGCCACCACTGGCTGCATCAACGTGAATTGGACAGTCAATGTTGCGCTCGACCAGCAGATCGTTCATTGCTTTGACATCCTCATATTCGCCGGTGTAGGTAGTGCCGAGAATAGCGCAAATGCCAATTGTGTTCTCATCCACGCGGTCGACAGCTTCTTTGGGGTCCATCACGAACCGGGTCCGGGTGCAGTAGACAAAGCTGTTCGGGACGAGATTAGTACTTCCGCTTTGATAGAGGGCCGAATCACTTACTTTTCTTCAACGTCGAAATACCTACAGGCCTTCTCCCAGCATACCTTATGGTTTAGAAAATCGCGTTAAAAATGATCACAAATAGGGTGGTGACTTGCAAACCTGAACCGCACCTGTAATGTGTTAGACTGGAATACTAAGTGGGTGATTTTGGGTGATTGCTGAGAAGAGAGAACGGGGTGCGATTAATCAACTAAAACTTACTGGACATAACGAGATTCGGATTCGAATAATCTTTTCCTTCGGCTTTGCGCTTGTTTTGCCAACGCTTCTTCATTGCCAAGGTGCACAGCATAATAGCCTCGGAAGATCCGATTGTGGAGGTACCCATTGCATTGTCACTATCTGAGCCCGTGGGTGCATGGTAAAGGCGAGCAATCATGTTCACACAACGGTTATGCATCTCAACAGTGTGGGGGTATTCTTCGTAGTCGATGAAATTCTTGTTAAAAGAGTCGGCCATAATCTCTTCGATTTCCTCCTCCATGTATGCTATAGAAAAGTGAAGGTTAGGACAATGTGCTATAACGAACGTGCTAGAATGTTGAAAAGGACTCACTTGAACAGAATGAGGCAAGATTCAATCTTGGGTTACCGTCAAGAGAGAGGCCTAAAAAGAAGTTAGAATTGCGGAGATATATGGGTGCGCGTCAGACTGACCATCCTTGATCATGCGAGCCGCAATTTGACGAGGCATTTCTTGCTCGGGCATCTCGTGCTGAGGCAGATGCTCAGCGGCAAAGTGGGAGCCATAAACATTGCTCGTGTAGGTGTCAGCCTCTTCCAAGGCCGGAATAGTCTCGATGTCATTAAGCTTGCGGGAAGGCGGGGGACGGACGTCCTGGTCCTTCTTGACCATTGAAAGGTGAACCATATCGACGGTGAGAAGGGGTAAGAAGGGGGAAAGAAAAATAGGTAGAAACAAGTGAGACCGGAGGTCGGGATGGGAATATCAAGATAAATAAATCGCTCGTGTATTGATGTTCCAGGTAACCAGGTGCGGGGCCTAATGACGCAGCTGTATCAATCGAACCACCCACCAGCTTACCGTTTAACTTCCAACTCCCAATTCTACCAAGGTTCTCTTCCTCTCTTTTACGTACCTCGTTTTATAGCAATTTGGATGTCTTATACGCGCATATAGTCTGTCTATGTCATGCAATTGCTATTTAGATCTCCTGACACGGTCGATCCCTGATTCCAAAGCTTGGTCAAAGCTTGGCAGTGAGATCCGTCACTATCCGAGTCAATATTGCCACGTCACGACTCACAGTGGATACATGAGGGGTCTCAAGAGTTCACTTAGAGCTTGCTCTCACGAGGTTCCTCGGCAAATCGATAATAGAATTCTAGGCTTCCGGGATTCAATAGCGTTCCGCTTGGCTTGACCCGCTTCCCAGACACTATCTGTTTCACCGGTAGTTCGACCTTCTTGAGATTGACTGTCGTTGGAATCTCAGGCGTTTCCCAAATGAAGCTAGGCACGTGGCGAGGACTGAGCTCTGAGCGAATCGCTGCCTTTATTCTAGCCACAAGGTCTGGTGAAAAGGCCACACCCGGTTTCAAGAGCAGGAACAGAACGACCCGCTCATCAGTATCAGTGGGTCTCTTCTGTCCCACGCAAATAGAATCCGCAACCTCATTTGCAAACATAGCTTCAATAACCCGGTAGATCTCTGCACTTCCAAACCTTACACCCGAGGGATTGAGCACTCCGTCAGCGCGACCATGAAACATGAGCTGATGAGTGATTGGATGGATCGACACGAAGTCTCCATGAACCCACACGTCTAGAGATAGTCAGATAATCAAGCAATAAGAAAAGGCAAGAGAGGGAACCCTACTGTCAAACTTGGCGAAGTAAGAGTTCCTATACCTGGTTCCGCTCTCGTCACCCCAGAACTTCACTGGCATGTTTGGGAAAGCAGCTGTGGCTACTAGCTCGCCGGGAACTCCTTCATTTACGGGGAATCCCTGGATACCGTCACCCCCTTCGATTGTAGAGTCATAGACCTCCACAGGAACGCCCAGACTGCGTTCAGCACAGCCGCCTACATAGACAGGAACCAGTGGGTTGCCAGATCCAAAACAGCCGGCAATGTCTGTGCCACCGGAGATGTTGTTCAGACGAGCCATTGAAGGGAACCCTTCATCGTAGAACCACTCGAACAGCTCCTCCCGCAGGACCATGCCAGTGCTTGTAACAACTCGCAAATTGGACAAGTCGACCAGTTCTCGAGGTTTAATGTTAGCCATCTTCAGCTCGTGCAGCCACCGAGGTGATATCCCAAGATGTGTCACTTTCTCCTGTGCCGCAAGACGCACTAGGGTTGTGACGTCGGGGACGAATGGACTTCCATCATATAGCACCACTCGAGACCCAAAGAGAAGAGTCTGGACACAAGACATGTACATGATCCAACCCGTAGTCGTGTATTGCAGGCAGACACTGTCAGGCCCGAGCCCACTGTGCAAGCCACCTTCTTTGGATGAGCTGATGAGCACTCCTCCGACTGAATGAACTATACATTTAGGCTGGCCCGTGGTGCCGCTGCTGTAGGCAACCAGGAACGGATCCTTGAAGGGGATCCTGTCAAATTCGAGCTTGTCACCTCGCCCTTTGGAAATATAGCTGCCCAGAGTTTGGGTTTTTGAGATAGAACTGATATCCGCCGGCTTCGATGGGAAGCGTGGCTGCGAGACAACACCCTGGAATTCAGAGATTGAATCCATGCCTTGAACAATGTCTCGGATCTTGGATTGCAGATCAATGGCCTTCCCATTGTATACCGCAAAGTCATCCATGAACAGCCAACGAGGCTTGATCTGCAACAATCGATCTAGGATGCCTTTGACACCCATATCCGTCGAGCTGGATGAGAAGATCGCACCCAGAGCGGTCGATGCCAGGAATACCAACAGTGTGTCAATACTATTAGCTGCACATATCGCAATACGATCACCGCGGACGACACCGTTAGCTTTCATCGCCTGTATTAACACTCCAGTCCGACATCTAAGTTCTCCCCAAGTAACATGGACTGGTTCATGTGCAGCGCCTTCTCTGACTTCGGTCACGGCAATCTTCTCGTCCTCCTTTCCGGACTTATCGCCGGCAGCTCGTGAAAAAAGCAAGTTCTCGGCGAAGTTCAGACGAATACCCTCAAACCATGCAGGGATCTGATCCATACGGACAGATTCGTCGACAACTTGCGTGTAGGATCCTTCATGGATAAGATGGAAGTATTTCCAACAGAAATCCCAGAATTGCGACCTATTGTTAACCGAATAGAGGTACATGTCATGGAAAGACTGAGATATCATTAGTCAATTTGGTTTATATCGAATGGGATTTGGACTCACCTCCAATTTCTGGCCTGTTGATTTCTCCAAGGCTCGCCGAAATTGACCCATCTTGGTTGAATCTGGGTCTGGGTGCTCCCATAGCTTGCGAGGAACTGCAGTCATGATTATTTGCGTATGCTGTAGTTGTTCATTTTTGCGGGGGAAGGTCCTTTTATCGATCTCCCACTTCCGAGGCCCGAAATGAGCGGAGATCACCCCCGCCCCGGCTCACTTTTACCGCCTTTTTTTACCTTCGCATTTCAACAATATCAGGTTCTTACCGAAGTTCTCTTGGAAGCATTGTGGGTAGATAGCCTGATCACATTGTATAGGTCTGAGTTACGTGGATTAATCAGTCTATCCTGTGTACGAAAGAGCTGAGCTAGCGTACATTACCGTTCTTGGCGAATTGACGTGGAGTTTTCAGATCGAATAGCTGACCCCTTGTCGGGCATATCAAGCATATGTATCATAGATTTTAACGTTAGTCGCAATGGTATACATGGAGTATGTTGCTAAAGAGATACTTCCTCTAATGTTTAGCCGCATTATAGAAAGTGCTGAGCTTTTTCATTGGCATTCTTCATCCGTAAGCTAATCGGGCTCGCATAGGGGCTATCATCCAAATGTATTCATAAGAGCGGCACAACAATCTTAGTGCCACTAACACCATTCTTGAGCTTGTCCAATGCTGCGTTTATCCCGCACAGACCACCATCCTCGATCTGTATAGTCGGGCTGGGAATTACCTCACCGGACTGCAGTCCGGTCTTCAGCCACCCATTGAAGACCTTACTAATGTGCTTGTTCCTCGCGGCCTCGTCCATAGATGGTAAATTGAAAGTGATCTGCGTGTTTTCGAGGGTAGGGTGACCCTCTGGGAGAAGGGGTGAGTGTGCAACCATAGCGTGTGCGTCGCCTTTGGTCTCCCTGAGGATGTCCAATGTTGGCTGCAGAGCTCCATCGACGACGCAGTGTGCAGCATGCAGCTTCAGGCCATCATTTTTCACGGCGCTAACGATCTGAGAGACGACATCGCTTGCCCTGTAATCGAAAACTGCATGGGCTCCGAGCTTCTTCACGAGGTCATGATGCTTGGGACTTGCGGTGGCATAGACAGTGAAGCCGAGTGACTTGGCTGATTGAACGGCAAAAGTACCTACACTGCTCGATGCGCCCCAGATCAGGACTGCTTGTTTGTCCGCGGGAGTGTACTTGGTGTCGAGCGGAATACCGATTGTGGTCCAGGCAGTGCAGGCAGTCAAGACAGCTAAAGGAAATACAGCGCCTTGTTCGAAGGTGAGATTGTCTGGAAGTGGGATGACGCCTTCGGATTGTGCTAATGTGTACTTTTGGAAGGAACCATGATCGGGGGAGCCGTTCTGATAGAATGATGAGGCAAACGCAATGACTCGGCTTCCTGGACCAGTAGAAGTGACATTAGAGCCAACCTTGGCAACAACACCAGCAGTATCGCATCCGATGATAGTAGGATAGATAGGAACAGGAGGCATGCCATAGTCACGCTGGAAATGATCGCAGGGGTTCAAGGCAACGGCTTTGACCTCGATGAGAACATCGTTTGGACCGGGGTCCGGGGTGGCACGCTTGCCAAGAGACAAGGGACCACCCTGCTGGGGGAGAATGGCAGCTTCATGTTGTCCAGGCATAGTGGATGTTTGACGTGTGGATGTTGTAATTCCTGTTGTGGGTGTCTTTCTGCTGAAGGTTCAACCTGAGCAGGTGAAGCATGCAGGAGGGAAAAAATGATAGATGGTGAATTTTTGATGAAGACGAGAGGTATACTATAAAAGCTGTCTGCGACGTACCTGCAGATGAATTCTTCGCCTCGCTTTAAGTCCGATACGTCCCCAAAGCCCGTGCCTGTTGACACGTATTGGATCCCTGTGATACTGCTATATGACCCAAGTGGTGGCTGTCGAATCGAAGTGGCAGTTCGGTGTTAAATCCAGCCATTAAATCCGAATATTGTATGAGGATCTTGGAACGACCGGTGGTTAGGCGTTAGTCCGATCGGGAATACGAAAGGTGGTTAGCGTCCTTTTTAGAGTGGACCCAAGACCCACCGCGTCATCCCATCTGCAAATATGTATCTATATCGGGTCATCGGAATACGTATTATTCGCCTTTCTTGCTCAGTTTCCGTTCATTTATAATTGCGTCTTGTCCAAAGTTGTGGCCTTGTGCATGGTTGTGGTTGCTTTGGTTACCACTACTATTCATGTACTGTCTCCAATACAATTCTTTCAAACGCAGTCCAGTGATCTAAAAATGATATCAATGTTCATTACAATATTCTGCCCAGACCTAACATGTTCAACTTTGGTACTCCTCCCAGGATTGATACGGCTTAGATGGCCATCTCCAAATCCTCAAAATGTCAACAAATCATCGCGGGAACATACCAGCAGAACAAAACTTGCAACATCCTCTCGCCGCACGAAGCTAGAGCCATCCAAAACAGACGTCTTCAAATTGCCTTCGGTATTGACAACGCCTTTACACGCATAGATAGCGTCCACTCTGGAGCCTTCGTTGAAAAGGCCAAGACTGTGATCAGGATGTCACACTCCCGATGGAAAGATGTATCCTTTCTTGCGATCTTGCCCTAGGATGAACTGAAAGGGGCCCCCTAACCTGATTTACACTTGCAGATACATGTGTGAGCATGAGGATGTGAAAGGCGATTCACGTCGGATCAATATGACTAGTATGGTGCAAGGGTGGGTGCTTTGCATCAGATCTTGGCTTCTGATATTGAGCGGTGTCATAGCAGATCTGATATCTGGGGTCCTGATGCGTTGAAGTTCCACTTAAGACGTTGGAGGGCTTTGACGGAGGAACAAGGAGATGTATTGATGCCTTTTGAATCTTCGCCGTTTTGGTGCTCTGCGTCGCGGACATTGACACCGAGGATACTTGGTGTATTGGTCAGGTCACTGCTGTTTGCTTTTTTTGATAGCTATGGCAAAACTTGGAGTCCGCATTGTGAGGATGCGAAGAGATTACACCGGGTCATGAATTTGATGGGGATAGATACAAGGGATGACTATGGATGAATATGGAGATTTGTATCTTATTGCATCGGAGCAAGCATAGAGATGGCTAGCAATAGATTGAATATCAAGAAATTAGATCAAATCCTAGGAACGCAGTCTTGTTAAAAGAATTGATTGTGAAATAAGTCGCTGGTACTGTCGATGTCAGAGTAAATAGACTGATAGCCTATGTCGGCGCAGAGGTTGACAACATCTCCAACTGACTCGCAAGTCCAGAACCGTCCACCACCAATGGCTTGCAAGTATCAATACGACCTTTGATTGGCGTGAAACTTCCCATCCAACTCTCCTTCCCAGAATCCGAATCGGCATCCGAACTGTCGACACTATCCCGTCGGTCAAACTTTGCGTAGATCCGAGAGCCCATGAAGGTCATGTTGTTGAGCATTGATACCGCACGCTGTGCCTCTTCAACTGTTCGCATGGTGATGATACCCTGTGCCTGGCCTTCGTTCTTTGTTACACGAATTTGCTCGACGACGCCGGCATTGTGAAGTAAGTTTTCTAGGTCGGCTTCTTTGGTAGATACATTCAAATTCCCCAGAATGATTCCTCGGTATCGGGCACCACTGTGCAAATCTGGTGTAGGCGGAAACCTGTGATAGCGGCGCGTCTCGAAGCTTTCCTGGACTGGCGACATCGGATATCCGGGCATGTTCCAGTATGGCGGTTCATACCCACCCGTCACTGGAGACGGAGGGAACTGCATCGGCGCGAGATCTGGCATCATAGTCATGTACGGTGTCATGGGCATTGGCGGCATCATTACACCGTAATCGGGGTATGAAAATGTTGGACTGGCTTGGGTAGATCTAATTGGTTAGTCTACTATTAACGAAAGAGAAGGTGACATACTCAGGTAAGACTGGGGATGGAGGAAACTTCATATTCCCCTGCGGTGGCGTGGATTGATCAGAGTAGTGCATTGGGCTCCTGGTCGGTCCAGCGATGGGCTTCGTCGGTGAGCTTGTCCGCGCAAGAGTAACAACCAAACTTTGACCATCCCATCCGTTGGTGGATAGTCGATCTGAACTGTTAGATTGAACATCAAATGCCGAAGGAAAGGCCCAAGACGTACGATATGTTCTCCACGCTTCATCTTCGTTTTTGACAATAATCTGACCGAGTCCGGTAGGGAAGCCATGATTATCATCGTATACAACAGCTTGACGAATATGCAGAGCTGTCTGGCGCACTAAATCTTTGAGTTCCTGCCAGCGACAGTGTGTAGGAATCTAAATTGTGAGCCTTGCTCCATGCAGGAATTGGAGAGCTTACCCCTTGAAGAAACACGACGTATTCATCGTCCGATCTGCGTTTTGGACGAAATTTTTCACGGAAAGGCATGGCGTCTAGATGATGCACGTCGGGAAGTCTGTTCTGCCGTTAACTCCGAGGATGCCTTGAGACGTCGTCGTCTGCAAAAACCCGAAGCTTTCGTTGAAAAAAAGGCCTGTCCGACCAGTTGTTAGTTGAGTTCGGAATCTGGTATGTGGACTAGTTCGTTAGATATAAACGGAGGGATTAAATTATAGGCAATCGCCACTCACAGATGTAATGCAACGAATTGGTCTTACAATACGCACAGATAAACCAGCTGAGAACAGATAGTCGGGTTATAAAGCCTGGAAAAGCCTGTGGAAAAGCCTGGAGAAAAGAAAAAGAGAGCGTAGATGTTTCACAAAAGCTGCCATGACGACAATAAATTCCACATGTAGGATACTAGTAATTTCTACACGATAGTCCTCTTCCAAGCAAACCCAGCTGCATATCTGGACGAATGGCAACGCCAGACGAGGAGCAGCAGACGAGGAGCAGCAGACGAGGAGCAGCAACCAGTCAGATCAGCCAAATTCCCCTCCTGGTGCAGCGATATGTCATTTCCGTCTGCTGTATAATGCAAAAGCGAACTACAGGGAAATGGCATCTAAAAAACAGTCCAGGCATTGGATCTGTGGATTCTTTGCTTCTTGTTGCTCCATCTGATTGCCCGGGTAGACCCGTGTACACTGGGGAGGGGAAAGTCCATCTTCGAGTTGCATTTAGCCTGCGACTTACACCGCTAGATCCGGATCGGACATGCAGGGTGGACCTGCGCGCGCCTCTATTCATCACATTGGCTGCATATTCATCAGATCGGACTAGTGAATGGAATAAAAAGCAACGAAAGACTCTCGGGTCGTCGATCGAGCGGGGCCTGCCGAATGATTGCAGCTTATTGGATTTGCCTTTTGGAGCTATCCATTGTGGTATTTGAACGGTTCGTGAGCACCTGCAGAGGAACGATATGGCTGGCTGAGCTGCAATGAAGCCCTAAGGCGCACGGACGAGGTATTTAGGGGTTACACTGCAGCTTGATAAACTGGCATATATTAGCAAGATGTAGCAGATCTTCGTGTGCTGACTATCTTAAGCATGGCTTGCAGAAAAATACAAGTCAAATGTCCATCCAATACAGTTTGAGTGGCACAACCTACGAATGATGGCGACACGCGACCAAAGCACCGGAATCCTGTTGTGAACTCTACGTCAGAGGTGATGATCTAAGTGTAAGTAATATAAGTATATAGTAAACAGGCTAAACAATACAGTCGCTGAACAGTCGCTAACACGAAGAAAAGAAAGGGGTACATGTAGGATGCGCCTAGAACAGATAGGTCATAAACACCCATGTGCTCGGCATATAATTGCATATTGTTGCAATGCCGACCGAGGAATGTCTCCAAGCACGATTTCCTGTGCCCGTATCAGAGTGTTGAGATCATTTGGGGTTCTTCGAAAATGTGAGACTTTGTCTGCACAGCCACTTGAATTTGGGGATCGAAGTCGAAGTCGAAGTCGAAGGATATTCTGTGGGTCGCGTTCGGGAGAGAAAGGGATAGCCTCATCAGGGGGCGATTTTCAGAGATATCATCGACCAAAGCCAACTTTGGAGGCACATCGATTGCAATAATAGGAGTTCATGCCGAACTGAACCGCAGATCCGGAGTGCCCCGCCAGGCTGAGAGATTGTTGACATCTGCTACACCTGACGACATCGAGGACTGGAGGAGAGGTAGCCTCGGCAGGCCTTGGGAGAGGGGAAATCTGAAGAGGAGAAGTCATGTTTGGAGGCAGAAGGCAAGGTCCAAGGTCATATTTTATAGGAGCCCCTTTCAGCCCTCAATTTAGAGATTCGAGAAACTAACGAAATCTAGGGACTAGGGACTCCACGCAATTTATAACCTGAAGATCCGTCTGCCTGATCCCCCTCATGTGGGTGTTAGCGCTAAGCATATCCCTCTCTCCCTTCCCAACCCATGGTAATTTACTTACTTGACGACATAGACAAGTTCCACTGCTTAAACCCCGACGTCCTGAATGATCTCCCATGACCTCCAACCCTTCCGGAGATCATTCATTCATTCTGTCAACGGTCGCCTCTCCCTTGAGAATATGCAGAATGCCGTCATGGCTGAGATCCGGGTATGCGGCAGGCCTAATTAGGGAAAATACGTAGACACCAAGTACGCATCGTGCACGGCAGCACGATGAGGTCGAATAAGGTGTGGCGACACATGGATATGTTATGGAGACTCCCAAACCTGCGAATCGAGACGGCGGATACACGCTTGCCAACGTCATATCTCTTCATCCGGCTCTTGGCTTTTTTCTTTCTTAACTTCTCTCTACAATCATACAACTATCCAATCAATCATAGGTTCAATACATCCAATCATCTGATCCAATCTATTCTATTGAATCGATCGTCTATTGTGTCACTTTCACTTTGTTCTGATCACCCCACCATTGCCCCTCATGGCCACCGCACACCCCAATCTCTTCAGCTTTCCCAACTCTGATGCTTTGGCTCAGCAATTGCGCGTCTATGTTCTCCGTGCCCAGAACTCCGCCTTGAGTCGCCACGATAGCTTCCGCCTCGCTGTTTCGGGTGGTTCCCTCCCCGCCAACCTAGCCAAGGCCCTTCTCGCCCCCAGCAATGGCACCCCCGAAGACACCCCTCAGTTCGACAAGTGGCACATCTTCTTTGCTGATGAGCGCGCGGTACCCCTCGACCATGAAGAGAGCAACTACCGTCTCGTGAAGGAGGAGCTCGTCGCGAAGATCCCCTCGGAGCTCGGTACTCCGATCGTCCACCCCATCGACGAAAAGCACGTCCACGACGACGACCCCCAGGAGCTGGCCGACCTCTACCAGGAGGATCTGATGCGCGAATTTGCCGCCAAGGATAGTGTCAAGCTGCCCGTGTTCGATCTTATCTTGCTCGGCTGCGGTCCCGATGGCCACACTTGCTCACTCTTCCCTGGTCACGAGCTGCTCCGCGAAAAGGACGCCTGGGTCGCTGCCGAGTCCAACTCTCCCAAGCCTCCTCCCAAGCGTATCACTCTCACCCTGCCTGTTGTGACGCACGCTGTCAACATTGCCTTTGTCGCTACTGGTGCAGGCAAGAAGGAAATCCTCAAGCAGATCTTTGATCTTGAGGAGGGTAGCAGTCTGCCTTCTGCTCTGGTTAACCAGGGTGCAGGTGATAAGGTCAGCTGGTTCACTGATCACCCGGCAGTGGACGGAGTCTCTTTCCCCCGTCGTGGAAGTCTGTGAGATATCAAAAGTGGATTTACCAACTTGCTATTCATGGTAGACACAATTTAGAATGATTGTCCATTGCCTGTTTTTATACTGGAGCATATTTCCAACCCGGCTGAAGAAAGCTCGGACAAATTAGCCGATAGAACATAGCCCGATAAGACGTTTCAATAGCTGGGGGCATCTAGAAGGCCACCAAGAGCCCATTCAACACATTCAAAAGCTTATCCATAGATCTGTTCTTTGTTACTTACTGGCTGAGACATCGCTGGCCTCGGGGTAAGGTTGCGCACGGACCAAGGAGATCGCGACCCAAGATTCACTCGATCCCTGAACAAACACCACAGCGATGCCTTTATGACCTGACGATGCCCATTCCTACACGCTCGGCCTCGCTGCGCGAGCCACGTAAACAGGTAAGTGGAGAGATTTGTCAATGTCTGCAGAACCACACTAATTGCGCAGACCTTCAATATAGCACGACCTACCACGAAACCATTACCTACGGCTGGAAGAGGAACGACGCAAAATGAAAAGAGCCGCCCACCATCAAATACCTCGCTGGTCGAGGCCCCAAAAGACACTGGGTCTCGAGGGAGAACCCAGCTTCCTCAACGAAGTACCCTGACAGACCGTCCAGCGGGGCGGCTTCAGCCTAGCAAGCTCCCACGCGGGGATCCTTCGCCAACAAGACGAGAGATATCCCCAGAGAAGAAGCCGGGACAATCAGAATCTTTGGCTGCAAAGCCTACAACAATACTCAACCGCCGACAAAGCCTCATGAGGCCGGCATTGAAGCTCCCCGCTAAACCTATTGTCCCATCAAAGAGCTCAACTACGGCCTCGTCGCCTCGAAAGCCGCCAACTCGAGCTCCTGTCCAGCCCCCTCCCACCAAAAGACCTTCCTCGCCTAAGAAAACGGACATGCCACCTCCGTCACGGCCAACTCGCTCTTCTTCCCTCAGACAGCCTGTCAGTGCTACAAAGACACCACCTACGGTCAGAGGCCATGCCAGACATCGGAGTCAAATGGTGTCGAGTACAAAGACTGAACCAAGGCCTCCATCTCCTCAGAAGTCCCGGGCTCAATTTTCTACATATCAACAGCATTATTCTCCCAAGAAAATCTCTACACCTTCGACTCCTAACGCGGGTGAAACTGATCCGAGCAGTCTATTAATTCCTTCGTCATGGCCGGACATTACCGCTCTGCAAACAGAACTCCTTCAACTCAGCTTGTTCCATTCCGATGCATTACAGAGGCAGGCTGAGTGGAAGTCTGATTCAGAAACTCGTCTGCGCAAGAAGTACGACGGAGTTGCTCGTCAGTACCGTTCTTTGGTAGCAGATGAAACCCGACGGCAGTGTGAGCTCAATGCACAGGCTCTTGATATCTGGCTTTCCAATTGCCAGGAGCATCGTGGTCCGCATGATTCCTCTGAGCAGATTCAAATCCTATCACAGGTCCTTCAGGAGATCTCCAACATGGTGTCCTCCGAAGGGAGTGGAGAGTATGCCTCTGCTGTGGCGGACTTTGAGGATTGGATCGAGCAAGCCGAGCTTATTCGTCAGAACCGTGAAGTGGGCCGGACTGATGCTGGGGCCTTCATTGATCCGTTACCCCGTAGCTGGAAAGAGATGCTTCGAGAACTGACTCTCAGACTTGAGCTTTGCACACGCCATCTGCAATCCCTGGACATCCTGGGCTTCGGTGAAATTGAGCAGCTGGGGGAGGCTGCCCTTACAAGGGTGATTCTGAATCTCGGTGAATTGATACAGCTCATGGTACAGGAGATCCGTGTAATTCGGACACTTGAGGCTCAAGCTGTGCAATTCGAGAGAGATTTTATCAGTCTTCTCGCGACGAAGCTCGCGGGGTCTCCGACTGAGATGCGAGGTTCTCGTGTCGGGGTGTGGAACAGGTAGCTTACCATTGCTTGGACATCCTGTACATAATTAAAAGTGGAATCAGCAATGGTCTTGCCTGTTCACACGTGCCTCTTCTCCGGCGTTAAGCGAGCATTGTATCAAGCATGTGGTCGACTTCATTTGGTTGATCTTCCTCTTTCGGACTAGGGTCACTTTCGTTTATATATACAGCTCCTTCGCTAGCCATTCTCTCTTTTTTTTTTTTTTTTTTTTTTTGCCTCTCTCGTGTAAGTCAGGCGCGCTGCGATCATCTACGCCTAGGTGATTCATCACAAATCGGTCCCTGCATTGCAGTGGATCGATTTATTCGACGGTCTTCGGATCGTCGGGTGTGTAATTCTTGGCCCATTCCTTTCGGAAGATAGTTTTCATTATTGTTTAGGCCAGTGGCTCAAGCTCGGAGAAGGACACCTTGTGAAGTGAACATTCAAAATTCGTAGTTGTGTTGCGATATATAGGTCCGCGAGGCATAGTGATGAGTAAGCTCTCCAGACCCCGGATGACGCTCAGGTTGACAACCGTGAAAGCTCCACTGTTTCCTGATGTGCACTTCCTCTTTCTTTGCTTCTTCTTTTTCTCTCCATCTTCTTACCTTCATCTTGCCATCCTCGCGTCTTCACATCTACACCCGTGATGTGAATATCACCCACCTGACGTCACCTACAGCTCTGTTCACTGTAACCAAAGAGGTCCCCACTTCCTCATAATGGTCGATCATACCTAACAGATCTTGACTTTTTCAACACCATGAAAGACTCGCTCTACGACCGCCTTTGGCGCCGAGAATGCGGGGAGAGATCAGCATATGCCGGGCTTCGGGGGATTTATGGCTCTAAGGAATGGGTCAATGATCTTGACATCGTGAATGAGCTCGGTGGTCACACCGGATGTGTCAATGCTCTCAGGTACGTCAAGATTAGCTCAGATTATGTTTCATGCTAATGAACTTAGTTGGTCGCGGTCAGGTCAGCTCCTTGCATCCGGTTCGGATGATCAGCATCTCAATATCTACTCGTACCAACCTGAATCCTCCAATGCTCCTTTTGCGCTCAATACGACTGTCTTCACCGGACACAAGGCCAACATATTCTCGGTCAAATTTATGCCACAATCAAACGATGGAACGGTGATTACATGCGCCGGTGACTCGCAAGTTCGCGTGTTCGATATTGAATACTCCAGCGGGAGCAGGAATGCTGCCGCTACATCGGCGTTCGAGGCCTCCGCTCGCAGTCGGCGCTTTAGTGAGTTCTTCAGTGGTGCACGATACTTGAGTGATGGAAATACCAATGCGAGGGTTTATCGGAGTCATGCCGACCGCGTGAAGCGCATCGTCACGGAGTCGTCGCCGTACTTATTCCTCACCTGTTCTGAGGATGGTGAGGTTCGGCAGTGGGATCTTCGTCTTCCTTCTAGTGCATATCCTCCGCCGCGGGGTGGCCAGGGCTTCATGGCATACCGTCCCGGTTTGAATCATGATGACTCTAATGTGCCACCTCCTCTCATCTCCTACAAGCCATACAGCTTGGATCTCAATACTATCTCCTGCTCGCCCAGTCAACCTCACTACATCGCTCTAGGCGGAGCCCACCTGCACTGCTTTCTACATGACAGGCGGATGCTTGGTCGAGACACCTCCGCCGAGCAGGGTGCCGTAGGTGGCGATGACGAGGATATGGGAAAGGCGACGCGATGTGTGCGTAGATTTGCACCAGGTGGCAAACATCGCATGAGACATCTTGATGACGGGCACATCACCGCGTGTAAAATCAGCGATGCGAACCCAGATGAGATGATTGTCAGTTGGTCCGGAGATCACATCTACAGCTTCGATTTGATCCGCAGTCCAGACGCTGGAGAAACGAGGGATGAGAAATCCATCAAAGGCAAAAACGGACGGGCTCGTCGCAGCTCCCGAAATCGCAAGCGAAAACGCCAGAAACCTGCAACACCGGAGTCTCGAGGAAGTGGCGGTCGGCACGAATCGCGTCGTCGGTCTGCCGAGCCAGATATTTTTAGGATTCAATACGAGAATGGCGAGGCCGAAGATGTTTCTTTCCCATCGCTTGCTGATAGTGCGGTTGCTGAGACTGCTGAAGATATACTCGAGCAGGCTCGGTATTCTGTGTTGAGTGACGCTCAGCGGTTGAGCATGGAAATCGCAAAGGGGTTGGTGAAACTTCGAAAGACTCTGTTCTCCTTGGAAGCGGCTGCACGCGAGGCCACAGACTCGGACGATGAGTCTGACATATACCAGGAAGCTTTCTTCTCTGCTTCAGATATTGCTACTACATGCCTTTTCCAGATGACCGATGTTATGCACGAATGGCGATATCCTTTGAACCCGAGTAGCGATACAGTTACCTTCCAGCAGTCTCTTCGCCGAAACCGCGAGTCATCGTGGAGATTTGCCTTGGCTGCTGGTAATCTCGCTCAGGAATTGGGAGAGATAGATCCATGTCGTGAACTCAACATTGGAATGATCCGGCCTGCACCTGGGGAAGAGACAAATATCGATCAAAAGTCACAATTTTGCTATGATTTCCTCCGCGCGATCATTCTTTGGCTGCGGGGTGGTAGATCGGAACTGCTGGATGGCTTCCGCCGTCGCAATGGTCCTCGACGAGGTCGAGCTCATGACCGGTATCCAATTCCAGATGAGTCCGGGGCCGATGCCATCGACGAGGTGTTGATTCCCTACCTCCTCGAATTAGCCAGCGACACCCCCATTGTGAATGTGGACGCCTCCCGATTCGAGCATGACAGTACCCGCTTCCTGTTCCATAGTCAGCGAGCTGCCGTCACTGCATTTGGGAATGCCGTGAAATTGCCCCTGGAAGATCTCGAAGGCTCGGCAGCTCAATTTGACAGACGCCGGGTCTCGAATCCTTCCTCGCAAGTACGGTCTCTCGATCGTGCCTCGGCAAGGAGATTCTGGCTTCTTCGCGTGGGTAGAGGAATCCTGATGGAGGCTGGCAGTGGAGTAAACTACACTTTCGTGAACAATGCGTTTGGTGGATTACATACTATAACAGACTCTGAAAGTGACTCGGAGCCAGAGAGAGATCAAGAAGATATTAATCCTTTTGAGGACGAAGAGGTAATTCGACATCTTGAGCTGGTGGCAGCTAGTTCTTCGCAAGCCGATCAGGGCGTCAATTCAGACACCGATGCAAGTCAGAGCGACAGCGATGACGACGAAGGGGAGTTGAGTGGTGAAGGCGAGAATGGCTGGCCCCTGGACTCATCGGACGAAGACGAAGATGTAATTGGAGACGGCAGTGATGACGATGATGGTGACGAGGACGACGATGAGGCCACTACTCGGAGATATGCCATACGCAGGTCCCGACAAGAAAAGGTTGAGCTCAACACACCATGCTCGTCTCATATGCGGAGCTACCGGGGCCATTGTAACATCAAGACAGTCAAAGATGTCAATTTCTTCGGCTTGAATGATGAGTATGTCGTCAGTGGCAGCGACTCGGGACATATCTTCATATGGGATCGAAAAACCTCCCACCTGGTTAACATCTTGGAAGGCGATAGTGAAGTTGTGAACGTTGTGCAAGGTATGTGTCTCGCTCCGGGTACTAAACATGAGAATTAACATACCTAGGCCACCCATACGAACCAATGATCGCCGCTTCGGGGATTGATAATACCATCAAAATCTTTTCGTCAGACCGCACCGCTCAAGCCGATGCTAGTCAGGGTATCAATATCCTTGATCCCGACTTCAGAGGCAACAGACCTGGAGTTACCCATACCGGTGGTCTTGAAAGCAAGAAGCGGATTCATGACAGTTACCGCATTATGAGTGAAAATGATGTAGAGCGTCGTGGAGGCATGAGCGAGGCCTACATTACTGTATGTTTTGCATTTCCCATTAATTGTTCCGTCGTTCTAACTGTCTATACAGCGGAGTATGCTTGCTCGCCTGGCTGCTACTCTACGGGGTCGACAAGGTGGTATTGGTGGAATGGAGGGTCTGGGTTCACAAGATGGGGATACGCCTGTTGTTTTGGACGATAATTGCTCGGTGAGTACAATCTTCCCAGTCTCCTCGTATGTTGCCAGTGCTAATATGCCGTAGGTGATGTGAGCTGAATCTGCATTTGCAAAATATGGCGCAACAACTTCCCTTCTCTTCTTTATCAAATTACTAGGCGTGTACTTTTTTTTCACTTTATTCTCATATCTTTACACAGCCAGGAATAAATTGGCCTGAGGCGTATATTATTTACCACGTGACCCTTATCGTAGAAATTTCACGATAAGAAAATCTGCCCGCACTGGAACTACAGAGGGGCAGACATTTACGTGATCTCATGTTTAGTCGAGGGTTTAGATCAATTGCTTTGGTCTGGTGTTTGCTTAGCTTGGATATTTAACGCCGAACGCGATTTCAACCCTTGAAATTGAACATACACCTCTTTAATCACACAATATAAAACAGCCTTGACCATCTGCTGCACTGCAAAAGCCGACCCAATATGTCTGCCTCACAAGTGTTGGAGTCTCGCAATGCGGTGACCACAAAACTCTACGCAGATCCGCACAATCCACACATCCACCTCGAACGAGGCCTCATCTATGAAAAGTTAGGCTTCCCCGACCTGGCAGCCGCAGATGCCTACCGGGCATTATCACTATTAGAATCAGTGATTGACCCAGATGGATTCGAATTTCACGCAAAGAAGAAAGTCGATCCTTCAGCACCAGCCGCAGAAAAGGCGGATGAATCTGATGACGAAGAGGATGAAGACACCATTCCAGTCACTGAAGAGGAGTACGATGCCCTGATTGATCAGGTCTATGTACTCCTAGTGCGAAGTCTCATTCGATGCGGTTGTTACCGTGATTCATTTGAATTTGGCATGCGTGGACTGAGCCTGCTACGAGAGAAGGAGTTTGCTGCGGCGTCGGTTAATACTCTAACCGAGCAGATGGATCGCATCAAGCAGATCTATCAATCTCGCACTGGATCTGAGACTGACCTGGAATCGATTGATCCCAGTGTCCTTCCCGCGCAAGGCTTCGCTCATCGTGTTCTCTACCCTTGGAATGAGCATGAGCCTGATCGCAAGGCACCAGAGACGCTCAACTTGCTCAATGATAGACTAGCTGTGATTGCGCCCAAGTGTGAGGTTCGCGCTGTGGCTTTGCCTGTTCTGCATGATACGAAGGATGATTCTAGCATGGAAGTTTCCGTGCAGCTTGGTCTGTTCGCCAAAGAAGATATCGCTCCTGATGAGATCATCCTTCGTGAATCTTCCCTTCTCACTGCTACCAATCGCCTCCACGATGACCTGTGCGATGCTTGCAATGCACCACTCCCTGAACTATCGGCTGCGGAACCACCCGTTGCCTGTGAAGGCGGATGCGCAGACACAATCTTCTGTAGCCAAGCCTGCCATGACACAGCACAGAGCGTCTACCACGGCGCAATCTGCGGTTTGGAAGACGGTCTCGAATCTATCGGCAAGGATATCCCCGATCCAAAAGATAAGGCGGATTACTTGTACCTCCTGCTCCTTGGTCGTGCTCTCGCCATGTCTGCCACACAAGACAAGCATGCCCTCGAAATGCCCGAAGTGAAATACATCTGGGGTGATTTCCACGACTTCGATATCAACACCATTGCAACTGAAAAAGAATTAATACCTCAATCCGATGACACCGCCACCCTCCCCTTCTCCTTCCAACTCAATATTTTGCAGCCAACTCGCTTCCTGGAGGAAATGGAAATCGACCCCTATGCCAACCTCCCCCGTTATGATACCTGGATTCTAAATACATTGTATGCCAAGTTCCGTGGCACCGCATCTGGTCGGTTATCTACTTGGGATGGTGGCCCGGAGCTTTGTGCTGTGCACCCATTGTGGTGTCTTGCCAATCATTCTTGTGATCCTAATGTGTGCTGGGAATGGGGTGGTGAAATTACTTTCCGTGCGCGACGGGATGATGAGACTGCTGTTTGGTCTCGTGGAAGTGAAGTGAAGGAGCTTAAGCCTGGTGGTATTGCTAAGGATAGTGAGATTTGGAATCACTATTGTGATATCGGATTGCCGGTGCAGAAGAGGCGGGAATGGGCTTCTGGTGCTTTGGGTGGCACTTGTCTTTGTGATAGGTGTGTTTGGGAGGCGAGAGAGGTATAGATATAGATCAATAAAATATGCGAACACATACATCTTTTCTACAATTGACCACTGTATACTCCATCGTGGATCCATCACATGACCGGATGTTGATCAGATTATTCGATATGTCAGAATCAGTCAGATCTCTTTCCTTTGCCCACACACTACCCATGCCTCGAGTCCGATCACCAGGGGCTGGCTCTCAGCTCATGGATTCATTCATTGTCACACATGGGCCTGGAAATCCGAATGGCAATGTGACGCCAATAGTCGCTGAATTGGACGCGATGATGGCGTTCCAATCTTCGGGTTTGCTCCACAATCAACGCCACCAGGGACTTCCTGAGTTTCCACATTCATACGAAGTTCCACTGCCTGGAAATACTGCTGAAGACGAGAAAGCGCGGAAACGCATCTCGGAGGATGACAGACCCAAGTATCCGTTTGGGGATATTAAGATCTACCATGGGCGTAGCATTCGAGAATTTGAACACTGGATCTTCAATTTGACACGTTGTTTCGACGAAAATAAAGTGTGGTTTGCGTACCCTCCACACAGAATTATCATGGCAGCTACATATCTGTCCCGTGACCTGCTGTACGCATGGTCTCTCCATGAGAGCGCGTGCACGACAACCCCCACATGGGCGGAATTTGAAAAATGGAGCCGAAGCCTTGTCGATACTCGATCTGATACGAAACGATCCTTTGATGCTTCGAGAATTTTTTATACTATAAGACAGCGACGTACCGAGACTGTTCGAGAATTCAACGACCGGGCTAACGACCATTGGCTTCGACTGGAGCAGCCCCCTATGAATGAAGAATACAGAAAAGAGTTCTTGAAGAGTAAAGTCCTCCGGTCAATTCGCGAGGAAGACGCCAGGTACTTCCCTCACGACTCCTTAAGCTACATGGATTATATGCATCGCCTTCGCGAGATCGAAGATCGCCTACCGGAAAGACAAAAGGCATTACGCAAACGGAAGAAAGTACTGCGCAAAAACGCGGAAAGAGAAACCCCTGGTGCAACCTGTGTGACGCCTAACCGAAGCCTTCTCTGGCGTACTTCACGTCCAGAAACTGGGTCGCATGTTGCAAGTGCCGAGAAGAAGGCCAAGAAAGCCCGTGGACGCAGAAAAACACGGTATAGCGAACCATCTGGGGCAGAAATTGTTTTGTAAACGGCGTCAAAGAAGCTTGTTCGATGTATACTGCATATAGAAGGCTTGCGGGCAAAGCTGTGCGTGAACTTGGGTCTCCTGGTCCTTTTCGATCTTATTTCAAGAGCCATATTCAGAATTGTTCAACTGTATAAGCAAATTGACGGATATCGTAACATGCATTCTTTCGATCTAGGAAATCACAATATATCTCTATACACCTCATTCGATATTGCGGAGGCAAATTGTGGGGCTTTAGTAGCTTGTCACATGATATCAAAATGACTTTCTAAGATTGCTTCGCCGTCTATGTAGACATCACAATGATGTCGACACATTCAAAAGATATACCTGATTCCACAGGTCTGCCTATACGCCAACCAGGACTTGCACAAGATGTCAACGACCAAGAAGACCATGTCGACGAAGCACTTGCCCGACGCCAGGAGCTCCTGAATCAACTCTCAGAAGCTCGCGAGAAACAACGCAAACTACAGGAGAAACTTGCATTGTTGTCCTCCAACAATCAACAAGAACTTTCACACAAAAACAACAGTCCCCCACCGCCGAGTGAGAAAATCCCCACCTTTTGGGGGCGCACCGCCAGTGAACTCAATGCCTTCCTTGGTCATTTGAACACTCACTTTGACGAGTATCCAGACTGGTTCGCATACTCTCCAAGTAAGGTGACCTGTGCTGTGAAATGCCTATCCGAAAAACGACACGAGCAATGGAAGTCTCACGTGCAGGACCTCGAGACTATTCCCCCTTGGTCTGATTTTTTGAAATTCTGTTTGCGAGTGATACACGAGGATCCTGAAAATATCGATCGGGACTTCAAGGCATCAGCTGTCTATGAAAAAATGCGCCAGAAACATACGCAGTCTGTTCGTGACCTTGTTGCTGAACTGGAGGATCAACATCAACAACTCCTTGTGCCGTATGACAATACGCAACGAAAGGACCGTTTGAGGAGCGCTGTGCTTGTTGCTATTCTTATAGAAGCTGATACACACTCCGATGAACCGGAGGATTACGCGAGCTACGTTGAATTTCTTCATAATGCCGAAATGAACATTCCAGTCCGGCAGCAGGCATTACGAGAGGCAGAAGAGGCTTCAAGCTAGAGGAGGGACATTTGATACTCATGGTCTATACTCTGTACAGAGCCTATTGAATCAAATGTGATGTAAACAAAACCAGGAAAGCATGCATGGCTAAGTAAAATGTAAGAATTGACTACAGTAAACATCACATCAAGTCTTGCACCAAATCAAATAAGAGAAGTACAGCTTCATATTCCTTTTCCATTTCGAGTTGCGCTAGTTCATTATCAACACAGTAAGAGATATTGGCCATCAGTCAATATCCTAAATATCCAGGATAGAGCATCACATTTCCACCACCCGCTTATCTCCGACGAGGTGGTGTCCGAGAGAAGCTTCGACCCCGTGACTCTGTCCGACGTTTAGGGGTGGGCGAACGAGAAGCCGAAACGTCGCGTTTGCGGCGTGGAGGCGATACAGATCGAGAAACCGACCGTGTGTAGCTTCGGTTTCTTCTGCCAGGGCTTTGGCCACGACGTGGGGGTGTGACAGATCGGGAAATCGATCGGGTGTAGCTGCGGTTCCTCTTGGGGCGGCTCTTGTTGTCCGGTGTGACAGACCGAGTGACGGAGCGGCGAGACCGGTATGGACTGCGGCTGCGGCTACGACTGGGGCTTCGCGAGTATGAGCGTGCTCGGCTGCGCTTGGCCGGTGTGCGAGAGACAGACCGGGAGTGGGAACGATCTGAAGGAGTACGGGACCGACTGTATGATGCGCCACGACGGCGGCCAGCGGACCGAGAGCGGGAAGGTGTGTAGCTTCGTCCGCGGGAAGAGGGAGTAATAGAGCGAGAGTAGGAACGGCCACGGTCCCTGGAAGGAGAGCGGGAGGATGAGTAAGACCGGGAACGGCGGGAGTGTGGGGATCCAGTGCAAGTAGAGCACATGGATTGTGATCGGGATCGATCGGATGGAGTGCGCGAGAGGGAACGAGAAGATGCCCGTACAGGTAAAGCTGGTACTGTGGGGCGTGGGAGATTTTTGAGGTGCTCACGCATGTCCTCTGTCAACACACCCATACCAATACTGGTGAAGTAGTTGACCGAGAAACGGGTGTGACGAGGGTTCTCTGTGGGGAAGAGACCCTCGAAGCTTGGCCGGAGAATCTCATCTCTGAAGCGGGCCTGCAAACCAGGCAGACCGAGGTTCTCTGCCAAGTTTTGGAAGAGAATTTTAACGAAGATGCGGCTGCTGGATGTGGTCTCCTCTTCGTTGAGGTGAATCACCGACAAGACATGCCAACCGATGGCATCGTTGCTGATCAGATGACCAAAGAACTGTGCGATGTTTCGAAGGCGGTTCGTTTCGTAACGATGGATGGTATCATAGTATTTCGCAAAGGCAGCCTCGAACAAGTCTGACCACAGGCGGTTGATCTTGGCGAATCGCTCTCCAATCAAACCATAGAACTTGGAGTATGTACGCTCTTGGGAGCAACATTCAATGATCATTGATGGCAGCTCAGGCTCCAACCCGGCCGGCAGGTTGATCTTCATCAGCTTGTGACAGCACTCTTCGAAGTCAATACTGGACATGATCGTAAGGTAGATGGTTCGTCGAAGATTAACCAGGTTAGTGTTACTCTGGTCCTTAATGTCCATCTGTTGTTCTTCGGTATCTGATTCTTCCTCCTCGCTTTCATCAGACCCATCCTCGTCATCCTCGTCACTGTCTTCGCCCAAAATCTCGGCCTTCAACCTCTTGTAGGCCTCCTCGTGTTCTTCCCACTCAGTATCGAACTTGAAGATGTTGAGCGAGTCTTGCGTTTCTAGATCGTCGTCTAGACCGGCACGGTGGGTAATCTGATCTTCCTCCTCCACGAGATCCAGCTCCTCCTTGATCGCTGGATTGTCCTTGTACCGGTCCTTGCGCACTTGGAAGAGCACCTCAATCATGTATTGCACACGCTTATCAATGTCGGCCTCGTGTAGAATGTTGCGGAATTGGTCGAACACGGCGAGTGCGATCGGGGCGTTCATTTCTTCCAAATGCTGACCAACTTCTCGAGTCAGTCCCACGGCAATTTCCACACTGTCGTCCGTAGGCTTATGCAGGAGGAGTAGCAAAACCTGAGCCGCCAGCATCTCGTGGGCAACCTGCTGGTTGCAAAGATGGGCAATGAATGTGGTGGATGAGATGCACACTGCCTTATCATTTCGCTTGAACGCCTTGCGGAATTGAACAATCAACCGTGAAAGCAGTAAATCGCCAACTTGGGGTAGTTTTGTGTTCACAATTGAGGCCATCGCTGCATAGATCGGGGTAAATGGCAAACTGGCCGCCTGCGCCTTCATGATAGATCGACAGAACAAGCCACGACCCCGAATCAAGTTCTCGCCAAACAGCTCCGGCACAATAAACTTAATGTTGGAAACGTTGACCTTGTTGATCAAACCGTTGATTGATTTCTTCAATGCCTCCCAAGCCATGCGCTGATATTCCTTGCTCGTCTTATCCGTGATTTGCGCCTGCAGTGCGCGGAGTCGAGCTGGAGGGATGTAGGTACCGCCCGATCGCATATTGAGCAACTTTTCGTATTCAGCCTTTGCTGAGGCCTGCTTTTCCTCCTCACTTAAAGGCTTTCGAGCGGCCTCGCGCTTTTCATGTTCGCGAACGCGCTCAGCGAGTTGGCGCTCTCTATCGATGGCACGATCCGCATCGAGCTTGGGTGCCTCGGGGCCATCTCTGGCTAAATCACCGGGAGGCGACCGTCGACGATTCGGAGAGGGAGAACGAGACGGAGGGGAGCGCTTCCGAGAAGCTGCGGCTGGCGAGTATGACACGCCTGGGGGAGGCGTGGGCACGCGAACCGCAGACTGGAGAAGATCGGAATCCGACATTCTCAATTGTCAGGGTATCCTCCAGGGTATGGGAAAGGATTGGGATACACCGGAAAGACGGTGGTTGCGAAGCTCGACTGAGGTTGCAAAAGATTCAAGGACAGGAGAAAGCTCTAGCGCGTGGACACGTGACCAGAGGACAGACAGCGGGAGGAGCTCCTGAGACCCTCGTTGTTTTGTCAAGCTCAGGTTTCATCGACGTTCATTCTTTTCCTTTCTCTGATTTTTCTGGTCACCACTCCTTATCAGAATGGTAAACCTGTCATCTCATTCAATGGTGAATTCCCGCTAACCGCGTCTAGCTGGGCCAACTCGTGGGATCCGTCATGCTCTTGGTCGCAACCGCGATCTTTCTCTACTACACCGCGTGGACCCTGTTGATGGTATGTAAATTTACCTTCAATGTCTACGTTTACTGACATCCGCAGCCCTTTGTCGACCCCGGCCACCCTCTCCACGACATCTTCCCACCCCGTGTTTGGGCCATCCGCATCCCCGTTATTCTCACTCTCTTGGGTTCCGCTGTGGTGGGCACCTTTATTGGGATTGTGATGATCAACAGCAACAAGAAGAAGGCGGCCAAGGCCAAGGCTGCTAAGAAGAAGACCTAAGCGCGACATGGACGTCACATCGGGGAGGATCGCTGTACCATCATACCGGAAGGATCTCAAAACAATCTTAGTTACCTAATCAGCCTTGAGCGCTTTGTCCATGTTCAGATAATCAGATGGTCAAGCCTAGTGTCTCAGCAAATGACAAGTTGCCTTTTGATCGTCATTCCGTGATGCCCCGTGACCTTGAATCCGCGATGACGCCCAGCCACAAACAGGGAAGAGGAATGGGACGGTTGGACTCGGCCTGTTCCTCTGTTGTCAGTTCCTTGGATTCATTAGAATTCACTTGGTTCCCTTGGAAGCAGTAAGGAGGCAAAGAAAGAGGTCAAAGGACCATGCAAGCCTCAGGTGGAGGCGTAGATGACTAAGCCCTTATCGTGGTTTGCAACTTTTGCCTTCCCCTCACCACAAGGGCCTTTGTAGTAACAGGATTGGAGGGTTAATGCAGTTAGCTGAGTAGTGAGAACCAGAGGGAACTCTAGACTCCGATCATGCTCCATTAGGGAATGACAGCATCAGCCCTCTGTCTGACTCAGGCACCCCCTTATTTCCCCGTACCTGTAACTAGTGACCTTCTCCCCTCCCCCTCCTCTTATCGCAAACCATAACATCATCGTCCATCTTGACTCATCCTCCTCTTTACACACTTGTGCTCTTCTGCGCAACCTCTGACTTTAACTTAGAACTGGATTCAACTTGTGCACAGCTTGAGACACAGCTGTACGCGTATCTTATCAAAGCTTCCCCGCGTCTCTAGAGTGATCTCCGCTCTAGATAGGCTGCCACCCGGTGTCCCCATTACTTCGTTTACCTGTCTATAATAGACAGTTAAGCACAGGTATGTATTTTCTTCATGGCAACAGGGACTGTGACTGATTCCCATAGTCACTCCTTTAGTGCCCCCAAGGTCCCGGCCGGCGTTGCTCCGGTACGGTACTCAGGAGCCACTTCAAGCAGAGCGTATACTCTGCACCCCGTTCTCAGGCCTCAGTAAAGGTCCTGAGGGCGGTCTTCCTCGTTGTTTTCCTATCGCCTCCCTACGAGGCATCATCATTTGAATGCCCCCGGCAGCACCTGACGATATCATCCGCCAGCACAGCCGGTCCCTTGAAGACGATAGTTCCTTCACTCCGGATACAAACCGAGTTTCAGAGCATGAGCCTAGTGGAAAGAAAAAGAAGAAGGCAAAAAAGGCCAAGGCCAAGGCAGCGACAGAGTCACCACCGGATGAGATGTATGTATCCGGTGATTGTTTTGTTCCGGAGCGTGCGCCGTTAACGCCAGAAACCATGTGTAGCATCCAACCATCTGCTCCACCTGTGGAGCCTTCCTCCTGCCCAGACCCACCCCTGGAGCATCATGTAAAACCATCCGTCATGATGCCGGCTCTCGATGCTCTTGATTCGCTCGATGAACCTGCAGACAACGATCTTGCCTCCCGAACGGATACCTGGGCTCAATCAGTACCGTATGGAAAGAGCCCCCCCACCGATCTTATGGATGGAGATATTCCAAATGCATCGCCCCTCAATTTTCCCACTATCCAGGAGAGGGGTGGATTCAGTGATCCCTCCTCGGCATCTCCCCCACCTCGAACCCAACCATCCAGTTATGGCAACGGGTACCGGAGCAGCATGCAATCACGACAGCAGTCTGTGGATAGAAGAAAGAGTAATTCTTATGGGAGTCCGATGAGCAATCATGCCCCTCTGCCTCACCTCCCCCAGCCACACTTCTTCGGAGCCCCGGAGATCGATATTCATCCGGTTCAGAACCGATCCTCTACCGATGGGAATTACTCCTTCTGTAGCTTTGAAACGCTTCCTACTCTCTCTCCCAAAGCCTCCCGAACTGGGACGAACGTCTTGCTAGTTGGGACTGATGGGGCCGTGGAGATCCTCGCAATCGAAGATCGTCGGACTCGGCTTGTAGGGCAGATCACTGGGTTGAACGGTCGTGTGATCGAAGCCAAGATCCTGTCTGGTCATTCATCCAATGATCCTTTTGCGTCAGCTCGACCTCACGTTGCTGTCATCGTTCATGGACCCTTGGGCCCAAATGAGGAGGAAGGTCGCATCTCTTCAGCAGCGTCGGATGCGAACGAGATTCCTCCTTCTACAGCCCGTGGCCACTCGGGCGACAGAAGACCTCCCGAAACTCCTCGGTTTTACCAAACACGAGTGGAAGTCTATTCATTCCGGACTGGTGAACATGTTTCGACTCTATTTGCAAGCAAGCCCGTGCCGTGTTTGGACAGTCTTCCTGGCATGCCTTCCTTTGCCCCGCCGCCTGTTGGTAGCTTGAAGCTTTTCACATCCAGTGCTTATATCATGTTGGCATCTGGTATCAGTGGCGAAGTCTATATTTATAGACATGCCTTATCTTCGGGACCAGGTGAGAGTGCCTATCAGTGTTTGGGTAAGACGTGGACTGGTATTCAGGTCAAGGAAACTCGTCGTTATTCCACCTCTTCGAGCTCCACCACTGATCCGGAGGGTACTCGCAACGAGCCTCTTCATGGCGGCTCTGTCTTTGAAAGACCAATATTAGCCGTGCAAGGAAGATGGTTGGCATTTGTTCCTCCGTCCTCGGCCTATCGAGGCTCTATCCACGGAACTGTGCCGCAGAGCTTGATACATGGAAAGGTTCCTGGACTTGAAACTCGCAGCCCTCCTACTGTTCCATCAATATCTTGCGCGACAGATGTCGGGGAGGGAGAGAGTTTCTTCGATAAAGTGGCAAGAGGTGTTGCTCAAGAACTTGTTAAAGGTGCTCGCTGGATGGGTGACCAAGGCATGCAGGCATGGAACAACTACTGGAATACTCAGCAACCAGGAGGCACCTCTCCACGTCGATCAGCGCAGGGGATTGATAGTCCAGCACAAGGATATGGACTATTCCCACCAACTCATGGTCACGATACGCAAGCATCCTCGGCTGTTGAACCCGACACTGTATCCATTATTGACCTGAAACGATTTGAGGATGGATCCGATATACGAAATGTGTTCACTCACCCCGTGTCGACATTCCAAGTTCCCAACGGTTGCAGCTTCTTATCCCTCTCGCCAAATGGCCTTATGTTATTCACGGCGAGTAAGAAGGGTGATGTGCAATATGTCTGGGATCTGATGCAACTCAAGCATTGCCGATCCATGGCTTTCATGGCTGATGACCAGGTTGGACAGAACCCTAATGTGCGTCAGATTGCACGATATGCCCGTTTAACCACGTCAAGCATCGTTGATGTGATTTGGACTGCACCAGTGGGTGATAGACTGGCAGTCATTACACGCAAGGGCACTATTCACGTTTTTGATCTACCTCGAAGCGCATTCCAATGGCCACCTTTCCGACGTGCACGGCCTTCTGTCAGCAAATCGCCGGCCGTTGATCCCATGGCGGAAGAGGTAGGCCAAACAGCGGGTGGTAACCCCTTGTCAGCAGCCATGAAGTTGGTGGGCGGTAAAACGCAACCTTTCTTCTCTGCCGTTCGGGGTCGTGTTCCCTCTGGAGGTGCTGCATTTCCTAACATGAGTGGATTTGCGCTGCCCTCTGCCGCGAGCGTCAAGAGTGGAAAGGTTGTCGCTGCCGGTCTCAGCAAGTCCATGGGTGCTGCAACGGGTACTGTCAATACCCTTCGACATGTAGGAGAGAATCGTCTGCATCTTCCCGGGCTCGCTCGAGACCCTACACCATCGCGAGTGACTTGGATCTGTACTAAAGGTCTTATATTCCTGGGGGTGGTGGATGGCGGATACTTCAAATTGTATCGCTTGAAGCGTGCTGTGTCTAGTCACAAGAACCGACAGCCACACTCCGTTGTTGGCCCCAGGGAATCCCAGGTCAAGTTGCCCGAGAATCTACAAAGCCTTTGTGGTCCTGCTCCTGTTGCCACGTTTGACCCGGAACTTACAGTCCACGCTTCTCTTGTTCTTCCTTCGATTCCCTCCCAAGCCAGTGCAGGAAGACCACTTTGCCAGCCCCTCTCACAGGCAGAGATTGAGACCAACACTCCATACCAGCCGTTCCACACGGATCAACGAGTTGGCTTGAGTGTCTTCTCCTCCGGCAGTGATGCAAGCGAGCCTAGTGGACGTTGGGTTTTCGGGAATGATATCCCCATGACCAAAGTACACCTGAGATCTTTCAACAGTTCCAGTGACGACCATGGAGATGATGAAGATGAGAATGCCGCTATTCACGGACACTCGTTTGGAGCTGGTGGAGATATGGAAAACCTTATCACCCTCGGGAACAGCACTGGCAATGTCGAAGAAGTGGTCATCACCACCCGCCGGAAGAAGAAATACTCAGCCCCATTGAAAGCCGATGACGGTTTCTTCGAAGATGACTGCGAGGTCCTCGACTTCGCCCGGGACCGCGTCTGATTCGATTGATTTACACTTGCATTGATTTAGAAATTGCGTTCGCGCAGCGTCGTTGATCACAATCGGAGTTTGGTGCTTTTCTATTTGCTTTTGTTCGTACATATCAAACCCTTGCATAAGCTCATACTATCTTTTTCGAGAAATTAGGTGGTTTTCGGCCCTTTGATTTATATTCTCTCTCGGATTGACGTTCTCCGCTTGATATTCACAAACCCAAATACCCCGATCCCCGTTCCAGCACTCAGTCCAGTCCAGCTTCAGCTTTCGGCGTTTTGTTTTGATAGAAGGGAGGATTTTTGATTTCGGTTCGTTTTGCTTCAGGCGATGGGTGGGCTATTTTACCCCTCAACGGCCCTGGCTAGAATGGAATACAGTCACCGTGTATTAAGAAACAAACAGCTGCAAAGCACCAAAAAAATACATTGATTTCGATATCTGTTTCAGTCTGTATCCACTTCAATTTGCATTTCTCTAAACAATATGTAAAGAACATGTCCCTGTCGAAATATATACTTCACTCTATACTCATGTTTTACATCAACATCAAATATGCATCTCATCCTCCCACCACCCCTTGAAAACTCTCAACCTCTCCGTCCTAATCTTAGCCATCTCCCTCCCAGTCTGAGTCTTCATCATCCCTTCCAACTTCTCCAATTTATCCCCAAAATGCTCAATCGAATTGCCCATCTCCCACTTGCCCTCTTCACAATATTTCTTCCCAACAGCACCAAGAAAAGTAAAACACCGCCCAATCCCAATAGCTCCAATGGCATCAAGTCGATCAGCATCTTGTACAATCGCCAACTCGCCATACCCCTCTGCAATGAGGTTCCTGATCACAGATGGATCTTTGCATTCAGTTGTATATGAGACATGCGAGACGACGGTTTGGACCCGACCTGCGAGATCTGCACTCGCGCCTTGGGCCAGGAGTGCGTGTTTCACCATCGTCGTTGGGTCTACGGCTTCTGTTCCAGATGCGGTGTCAAGTTTGGAGATGTATTTCCTATCGCCGATGTCATGCAGTAGGGCTGCTAGTTTGACTTCGGCTTCGTTGAATTGTTTTGTGGGTTTCTTGCTTTGCTCTGAGGCTAGGATCTTCTCTGCCAGTGCTACTACCCGGTGGACGTGGGCTGGGTTGTGGGAGGGGTCGTGGCCTGACATGCACTCTGTGACGAAGGCTGACATTGCGCTGTACAGCTTTTGAAATTCTTGGCTTGATGTGTCCATGTTGAGGTGCTTGTATTGTTGGTTTGGGGTGTGCTTGGTATTGGGCTGAAAGTTGTGAGTCGCGTATATCGCGTCGAATCTGCCATTTCCCGCCGCAGTCAACAAAGTTTGGCGGTGAACTATAGCTGCCTACTGCTGCCTGTATCAACTGAGGGTGCGAACTTGGTGCATAATTACAATTCACTGAATCCATTCTGATTTTACAACTCCCCTGCCGGGTTCGCAAGTCTAGACTCTAGACTGGACCCTGGATGTGAGGGTTACAGACTATGCGGGGATCGATCTACACAGAAATATTTACTGAAGAATGTCCAACGCAACCACACGAGTACTCCAAATCCAGAGAAGATTGCCAATCTAGGAATCAATTTTCATTCACAAGGCTCCAGAACCATATCCAAAACATTGTAAGTGGAAGAAAGTACAAAACAGGTCCACAGCTACCCCGAACGATCCAGATCCGAGGCAGTGATCTGCACCCACAGTATTACATAATGTTAGAACCAAGACCCATTGGTATGTGCTCATAGAGCAAAAGCAGCAACAACCAGACCGATCAGGCCGGCGGCTGAGGCACCGACCTTGACGGCGGCGTTGGTGGTTTGGGTTGAGAAGCCTGAGGAGCTGGTGGCTGTGCCGTCTGAGGAATCCTCGGTCGAGGTGGAGTCGTTGTTGTCGTTGCTGTCATGTTCCGAGGCTAAGACTTGTTAGTGGGGAACCTGGAGCTTGTATCGACATGGCTGTGAAACATACACTTGGAAGAGTCAGTAGTGGAGGAGTCAGTGCTGGTCTGAGTAGCAGTGGCATCGGTAGCAGTGCCGGTATAGGTAGAACGGGTGGCCGTGGGGCCGTTGCCACCCCAGAAGTGGGAGCTGTAGCAGGTCTGCTCGCAATCGGCGTACTTCTGAGCATCCGCAGGCGAGCCCTTACCCTGAGGGCAAGCGGCGACACAGCTGTTGGTATCGTTGGCCTGGTTGTCGCTGGGGCAGGGGACGTTCCAGCACTTGGCAATGCAACAGGTATCGGTAGATTCACCTGGATCAGCGTCAGTATAGATTGTGAAACAGGATCTTTACATATGGAACTCACACTGCTTAGCACACTCGACGGAAGGGTTGCTGGTGGTGGTAGAAGCGTCCGCAGTGGTAGTCTCAGCGACAGCGAAGGCCAGAAGGGCAGAGAGGGCAAGGACGTTGAACTTCATTGTGAATGAAAATAAAAGATTGACTCAAAAAATCAGAATTTATATGAAACGACAGTAGCGAGTGACGGATGTAGAGATAGAAAGCAGCAGAGGGAGGACAAGTGATTAAATATAGCAAACTGACCCTTGGAATTCGCCCCAGGAAAACCCCAGAGACGAAAAAGAACAAAAAAGACATAGCGCAAGTTTCCATTCGACATGTCTCAGGTTTGATTCGAGGGTTTGGGTCATTCGACCTCATTTGCAATAAAGCAAGACTCTCTAGCCGATGCACGGTGGGAACCTTGCTTCCCCAGAGGCAATTGAGGTCGATCGCCCCTTTCGAGCAGGATATTGTCCTTGTTAACCCTAGTATGAGTGGATCTGTCAGATGCAGAGGGGCGTTAGCGGCCGAGCAAGGGACCGCACTAGTTGTTTCTCTCCACTATGTTGCTGCCGATCAAGGATATTGTTACAGTCTGATCAACTCTCCTTTAATATTCCGTGGAACAGATGTGAGTTTCATTTAGAAAGTATGCTTGAGGTGTAGCTGTCCACGTATAGAGGATTTCCCTATAGTTCGGGATAGACATCTGTAGACCGTATGGGCCCAATATTCCACGATGTTGTACAGTATGCCCAGGACGCAGCTTGCAGAACTATATGCAGTTTGACAAAGTACTTCCGACGTGGTTCAGGGGTGCACTGTCTGAACTATACAGAAGTAGACTGCAGTAGATGTTGCAGGGTCCAATGCAAACCACACAAACAGTCACCTGATTTCGCGTCGTGTCGCGCGTCGAGGTAAAGACGGGACATAGTCTCGACCTAGGCTTTATATACGCAATGTCTGCGACAGACTCCGAGTCAGATTTTTTCGACGATGATGACTTTATAGTCCCTGATGAACCCGTAGCCCGGGCCGCCAAACGTCGTCGTGTTGAAGCTTCGAAGCGGGGAGAACGCGATGACCACGATGGTTCCTCAATCGATTCGTTTTCTGATATGGGCGACTTGCAGCCGCAGCGTGGAGATTCTGCGGGCTTTGATGAGTTCCAAGAGCGCCCTAAGAATAGGAGCTATGTGTTGAAACAGAACAACTTCCAAGAAAATATGTTCGTCACGCAACTCACGCAACCGTCTTCGAGCCCGGAACACATACGAGGTCCACGATGGCAGAAGCCTGTTGCGAAACTTCCTCAGCCGAAATTCGACTCCGCTGGACAAGCAAATGGACAGGAAAATGGACGGGGTGCTGGACAAACGGTGCAACAGGCGCATGATTATAACCAAGATAACGAGCTGAGGGCGGCTATTGCTGCTTCGTTGGACTCATTTGAGGAGGAGAAAGAAATCAGAGGAGCATTTAGCCCACCGAGTTTGGCACGGAATCCTCCCCCCAGAGTTCTCGCACTCCCACAACAGGCAGGCACGCATGCTTCAGCAGACGTCTCATTCGAACTGGATGACATACCCGACGACGCATTTGATACATCACCGTCATTGTCACCTGTAGCACGGCCTACTCAACCTCCACAACCTAGTATTGCTAGAGCACCAATTCGACAAGCGTACATGCGCCAGACAACTTTGTTTGGCATGACTGCAGCCCAGGACCCGGCCCCGCGTGAGCAAGACTGGGGCCCGCCAGACAAAGCCGAAGCTCCAACCCAACACAAACTGGTCAAAGATGCTTTGGATACCTGGGTTTACCCCACCAATCTGGGTAATACTCGAGATTACCAGTTCAATATCACCCAGCGTGGTCTGTTTCACAACCTGCTTGTGGCTTTGCCAACCGGTCTGGGAAAGACATTTATTGCTGCTACAATCATGCTCAATTGGTTTCGCTGGACGAAAGACTCACAGATCATTTTTGTTGCCCCAACCAAGCCCCTAGTTTCTCAGCAGGTAACGGCTTGTTTGGATATTGCTGGAATCCCTCGATCCCAAACGACTATGCTCACTGGAGGTGCCTCACCTGGCATTCGTGCGGAAGAGTGGAAAGCTAAGCGAGTGTTTTTTATGACTCCTCAAACTTTGATGAACGACTTGAAGACTGGGATTGCTGATCCAAAACGGATTGTTCTGCTGGTCGTTGATGAAGCTCATCGTGCGACGGGTGCATATGCGTATGTGGAAGTGGTCAAGTTCTTGCGGCGGTTCAACAATAGTTTCCGCGTCCTCGCATTGACAGCCACTCCGGGTTCGACAGTTGAATCCGTACAGGCAGTCATTGATGGATTAGACATCTCACGAGTCGAGATCCGGACCGAGAACTCGATTGATATCCGCGACTACGTTCACGATCGTAACATCGAAATCGAAACATTCGAAAACTCAGATGAGATGGTCTTCTGCATGGATCTAATGTCAGAGGCCTTGCGGCCTTTGCTTGATCAGCTTCGCACACTCAACGCCTACTGGGGAAGAGACCCCATGGGTTTAACCGCCTACGGTCTCACAAAAGCCAGGCAACAATGGATGCTGTCCGATGCGGGTAGAAATGCCAACTTCGGACTCAAAGGCAAAGTCAATGCCATTTTTTCTGTCCTTGCAAGCTTGGCCCATGCCATCGATCTGCTCAAGTTCCATGGCATTGTGCCATTCTATCGCCATGTCGTTCACTTCAAATCAGGCACGGAAGGACAGAAAGGTGGAGGTGGCAAATGGCAAAAACAAGTGATTCAAGACGAGAATTTCAAGAAACTGATGAGCCACATTGAACCTTGGTCCAAGAATCCGGAGTTCATTGGTCATCCCAAGCTGGAATATCTGAAATCGGTGATCTTGAATCACTTCATGGATAGAGGTGAAGGAAAGGAGTCCGCTGAAGGGAACGTCGAGAGTGCGACTCGTGTCATGATCTTCGTGCACTTCCGTGACAGCGCAGAAGAGGTGACGCGGGTGCTTAAACGATACGAACCCATGATTCGACCTCATGTCTTCGTTGGCCAGTCTAGTGCCAAAGGCTCCGAAGGCATGGACCAGAAGACACAGCTCTCGATCATCAAAGATTTCAAGAAAGGCACGTACAATACGATCGTGGCCACATCGATTGGCGAGGAGGGCCTAGACATTGGAGAGGTCGACCTCATCGTGTGCTACGACTCCTCGGCCTCACCAATCCGTATGCTGCAGCGAATGGGTCGAACTGGTCGTAAACGGGCTGGTAACATCACGCTGCTGTTGATGAAGGGCAAGGAGGAGGACTCTTACATCAAGGCCAAGGACAACTACGAGAAGATGCAACAAATGATTGCTAGCGGCTCCCGTTTCACGTTCCACGACGATCGATCTGCTCGAATCTTGCCTGCAGGAATCCGTCCAGTGCCTGATAAACGACAAATCGACATACCCCCAGAGAACTCTCAACAAGACCTACCCGAGCCGAAACGCAAAGGCCGAGCACCGAAGCGACCCCCAAAGGTGTTCCATATGCCGGATGATGTGGAAACAGGATTCACCCGCGCTTCAACCTTCACTGGTGATAAGCCTCAGCCCGCGAAAAAGAAAGCCGCCACTCCTAAAAAGCGGCCACGGATCCCTACACCTGAGCCTGTCGATATTCCTTTACTGGATGATGTTACTCTGACTGCCAGCGAGCAGAAGCAGCTTGAAAGCCATTATCAGAACATCGGAGCCACCTCTCCTCAGTTCATTCGATTCCCTCGCATTGATGCTTTCCCTAGCCTTCAGCTTGTTCCAAGGCCCACGAAGCTGGTTGAACATGGAGCTTTGACAAAGCGTATGATTTCAGCGTTGCAGAAAATGAACGAAGTAGGACCGGACTGTGATCGTCGGTTCAAAGATATTCTGGCTCGCCAACATCTGTCTTCTGACGAGTCCAGCCAGCCCCGGCCGAAATCAACCAAGAAGTCTAGAAGTAAGAAGAAAGATTTCAAGTCCCCGTCAAAGCCTGCCTCTCGAAAGTCGTCAAAGAAATCCGCGACACCTGTTGGCGGTGAGGTTTTATCCTTGTTGTCTCCCAATCAGCCAGATAGCGTACAGCGGAAGCTAGATCCCCTAGATTTCCTGGATGACGACTTCGATGATGATGACGATGACCTGCCGGATCCAAGCCTTCTCCTGAGCAGTGTGACCAAGCCTAGTAGTTCCCGAAAGCAGAGCATGGCGTTTGTTGACAGTGACGATTTATGACCATAGCGACAGGCGTTGGATACATGTGTCTGGATATGGATTCACCAGCTCCCTGAATGTACATAATAACAAATTCAACTTCGTACAATCACCGATTTATTCAGGCGGAACTGTGTTAAGGAGTTTTGTCGACATAGATGTTGTTAATTCCACGAGCGACATGAAACCCGCACGCACCTCCGCCTCAGATCACCGCCATCCCGCATTGCAACAGAGCTATGTACAACCACCCACCGCAACCATGGCCGATGCACAATTTGACAGCGCGCTGTGAGTAACACATCTCAGAATCCCTGATGAGAAATCAATCACCCAGCCCGACATCCATGCCACCATGCACACCCCCAACCCGACACAACCCCGCCCCATGCACGGGGAACAACCAAGCTGACCACCCATTCTAGCGATCTCCTTCGACGCCTAAACCCACGTGATACCAAGAAGAACCTCCAAGCCATCACCTCAATTGTCCCAGACCTTACCGAAGACCTCCTCTCCTCCGTCGACCAGCCCCTGGAGATCCGCCGCTGCCCCAAGACGAACAGAGACTACCTGCTCTGCGACTACAATCGCGACGGTGATAGCTACCGCTCACCATGGAGTAACGAGTTTGATCCCCCGCTTGAGGACGGGACTGTTCCCAGTGAGCGTGTGCGCAAGCTTGAGGTTGCGGCCAATGAGTCGTTTGATGTTTACCGTGAGCTGTACTATGAGGGTGGTGTTGGGAGTGTTTATTTTTGGGATTTGGATGATGGGTTTGCTGGTGTCATTTTGCTGAAGAAGGGTATGTTCATTCATTGCTCGGGGGGTGGAATTGTAATTGGAGGAATACCTACTTGAAATCGCGACTGACAACTGCTTTGGATAGGTGTTACCCCCGGTGCTCAGAGTTCTGGTGAATGGGACAGCATTCACGTGTTCGAGGCTACCGATCGCGCTCGCATGTCGCACTACAAGCTTACCAGCACGGTAATCCTCCACCTTGCTAACAAGACTGAGGCCCTGGGCGACATGGACCTGAGCGGAAACATGACTCGCCAGGTTGAGGTTGATCTGCCCGTGGAGTCGGATGGTAGCCATGTTGCCAATGTTGGCAGGCTAGTCGAGGATATGGAGTTGAAGATGCGGAATTTGCTTCGTATGTCCCTTGGCTCTGTTGGCTTGGAGTATGCTAATCTTGAAACACAGAGGAGGTTTACTTCGGCAAGGCAAAGGATGTGGTTGGTGAGCTCCGAAGTAAGTTGGGCATGCTTTAATAATTAAACAATATGCTAATTCAAACCCAGGCTTGGGACCCCTGTCCGACGCAAACAGAGATCGTGCGACACAGCGGGAGATGATCGCTTCTATGCAGAAGTAGAAGCAGTCCTTTTTATTGTCTGATAGTTGTCACTCGGCTAGGCCGATGACCTCGGAACTAGACCTGTTGCGTTCTCGTTTTGCATAGCTTAGTTCTGTGAACATGCTCGAATACTGGCTCATACAATTGCTAATCCGATTACTTGTAAATGGTCCTTGAACAGGACTCAATGTATTCTGGGGTTTCAATGTCTGTGGCTACAGAGACCCCGGGGTATCACATAAATGCAGAAATAAATCACCACCTGCGCGTGGAGCACCGTTGTCCCTTCAATCCTCCTGCATCTTCTCCGAATCATTGACCTTGTCCTGGCAGTGCGGGAGTGAAATTCCATCAACAAACTCCCGAGCGGCGGCCCAGATCTCTGCCTCCTTGTCCATTGCTGTTGGATCCTTCCGGCTGTTAAGCCGACTAACATCCATTGGGTTCGCAGAGCTCGATGTACCAGTGCTGGAGTCGGTCCTGGTGCTTTTGCCCGAATCGCTATCTCCTCCAAGGGCACCGGCGTCGTCTAGTGCGTAGACCTGGCGACGTAGACGAACATCGATTGAAGAAAGAAGAGAGAAGTATTGACTGGTGGCTTCTTTGAATCGTGCTTTGTGAGAGTCGAGCGAGCCATCTGCTGCGGGGCAGGAATCGGTTGGGACTGGCTTGGAGCTGGTTAAAGCTTGAATTGCGAGGCCGGCTGAGTGAATGAGCTTGGTCACATCCTATAAGACTATTTTTAGCAGCTGTTAATGTCACGAATTGTGTTGGACGGAGTTACTTTATCCACTTCATTGAGCTGTTGGATGCGGTCCAAATACGTGAAGTCCTCTGGCTCTGGTGGTGCTTTGTCGCTCATTTTGACTGATGAGAATGACCAGAAAGTAATAGCAGGACCTGATACTCCGTAGTCGGATTGAAATTGTAGGCAGAAGCTCCTCGAAGCCAGTTCAGGTAGTAGATCAAAAGTTGAGATATTGAAGGAGATCACGTGCCGAATCCGGGGCAGCTTGATAGGCGGTGAGGCTCGGAGACGCGATAGCAATTTCGACCCATCTCCGTCATCGCCAGGCCGACGCCTTTACAATTGACGCCGACGACTCATCGTTCCTAACCTCGTCGCCAATCCCAATCACTCTGTCGAACGTCACGCCTTGCCCGAAACCAATAACGAGGCGGATCCGACCACCTTTCGTCCAAAATGTCCGGCCCAGGCGGGGCCCCGAGCCCTGCTCCTCGCAGTGGGAGCATGGGACCAGGTTCTAATGGTACTGGCATGTCGATGGCTTCACAGCAGCCCTTGTCTGGTACGCCCGTTCATCAGCCTTCCACGCCGGGACCAGGACCGTCTGCTCCACCCAGCGGTGCCATGTCGCAACAGAACTTGAATCAAATTGTAGGTGTTTGAGCCTTCCCTTGCCCATTTTGCAGTGTTTTTGTTTGTTTTCGGCGGAGGTCCTTGATCGCACGGACGCCATTATTCCCAACAGCCTGTTGTTCAGCCGTGGAACGACCTCGGTCGTGCACGTGCTTGGTATTGGACGACAACGACATCATGTCAATCCTGTGTCCATCCTATAGATGGTATGGGCTATATGTGAGAGATGGAAAGTGGCTACTCACGTTTCCGGCGTGCTGTCAAATTGAGAAGCCCTGTTCCTGGGAAAGCACAGTTGGAGATATTGCCATGGGATTCGCGAAAAGCATCCGGTGATCTCAACATGGCCTGCAGGGTGCGCCTGCCAAATTGAATGAATTCACTGTTCAAGCTCAACTTGCTTCAGTCGGGTTCTATTCTTGCTCTTCGGATTGACCGCCTGCCCACGAGCTTGATTTGTCTGAGGATTTCTTTACCAATCCCATTCGTATCTCCTCGTCACTTCTTCTTTGGCTTTATCTTGCATCTCGCACATCCATACTCTGCACCTAATCTTTACTTTTCATCTTTACCTTGCCTTCCTGTTTTATAAAGTCCGGAAGTCGTCCCCCTAGCCTCGATATTTTGCTCTTTCACTCCATTCCACTCGCTCCCGCGTCGAAATATCAATATCCTCCGCTATGGTCAAAAGGGGATCAGCCCGCGAAAGACGATTGAGAGCTATGTTCGCATCGCCTCCGCCTGATATCTCCAGAGGCCGCAGCCGTCGGGCTAGCCAGAATGCCCCTCCCAACGACCCCACTGAACCTCAGGCTATGGTGGCTTGGTCTCTAGATGCCACCAGGGAACATCAGGTTTCCGCTACTTCTCCTTCGCGCGTTTCGGGGAGACCTGGCATTTCTGCCGAGTCTACCGTCAGAGGATCTCCTGTGCGCACACATCGGGTTCCTTCACGGTCTGCTCGCGCTCGTCGTGCCAGTGCAAGTAACAGGCCGAGCGTTCCAACGCCGTCATCGTCACCGCTAGCTGCCCCAGACACCAGAAGGATTTCCAACTCTTTTTCGGGGCGACCTCCGATTGCCCGATCTGGCACATCATCTGCCAGCCCTTCCTCGCTGCGTGAATATTTACGAAACACTCCCATGGGTACTTCAGCATCTTCCGAGCGTTCTGAAGTTCGAAGGAATGAAGCTGTTTGTTTTCCCACTGAGATTACTGCCATTTCGCGATTACTCTTTTGTTTTTTTCTTGTTTTTTTCTTGGTATCTCATATTTGTCAACCATTCACTAACGTGCAAACTTCCTTAGGTCATCGATTACCTTGCAAAGAAGGGATACAGCCGCACCGAAGCCATGCTGCGAATGGAATCTGCCAATCAGGAGATCGATGGGCGTCCCCTTCCCCAGCTGGGAGAAGACTCTCGCCCCAAGACCCGACAAGGATTTGGTATGTCCATGATTACACGAACCTCTCTGAAAGCCCCACTAATACCTCGTTTAGATTTGTTGAAGAACTGGGTTGAGGAAAACCTCGATCTGTACAAGGTGGGTCAAACATGAATCATATCAATGAACATGTGCTAACATTCTACAGCCTGAGTTGCGTCGCGTTTTGTGGCCGCTCTTCGTCTACTCGTTCTTCAACATGGTTACATCCTTCTACCCGCAAGATGCCAAGAACTTTTTCGAGGCCAACAAGAACATGTTCCTGCCTGAGCACACGGATGATATCCGCCACTTCGAGCCTATCAGCTTGCCAGAGCATTTGCAGGACAACAGTGTTGCCAAACTCTACCGTAGCAACAAGTACCGCGTCGTTCTGAGCAACCCCGCATACACAAACCTGCTTCAGTTCCTGGAGAGCAAGGACAAGGAGGGCGGCTCCGTGATGAATGCAATTCTCAGCAGCTTCTGCTCCGTGAAGACCATGGACCGTGCCGCCGATGATCGATTCAGCTTTGCTTCTATGTTGAACCAGATGGCCCCTGGACAGAGCTCACCTGCCGAGGATGAAGGTATCCCTGGTCACCACCCTGGTTCCGCTTACACCGGTGACAACCCTGCTATGGCCGGAACACTTCCGCGTCTGAGGCTCGGAAAGCTTCCAATGGAACAGACACTGGAGGAAGATGTGCGCGCCGAACTTGCAGAGGTGGATGCGAAAGAACCTCCCGTCGCTGGCCGCAATACACTTTCCCAGGAGTTCGAACAAATGATCAAAAAGGAGGATGAGGATGAAGCCCCCTCTCGTGCTGATATCCCATTCCCGCCTTCGATTGCCCGTGACGTTGAAGTTGAGGTCAGACGGGTTATGGAGCACCGTGATCGCTTCGAGATCAAGGGTCGCACGGGTGGTGTAGGCCCTGGCGTCAGTGTTTGCATGTTCACGTTCCACAACACTTTGGACAAGTAAGTCTTTGGCGTGACCTTTTTCTATGAATCCACTAACAGTTCAACAGCATCAATTGCATGGACTTTTCTGACGACAACCAGCTCGTCGCTTGCGGCTTTGCCCAATCCTACATTCGTGTCTGGAGTCTTGATGGCAAGAACATTCAAGGTGCCCTCCCGGAAATTGACGACTTGCCGCCCGCCAACTCTCGCCGTCTGATCGGCCACTCAGGTCCTGTCTACGCAGTCGCTTTCCCTCCCTGCGCTTCTGCTCGCGAGAATGTCCCAGAAAGAGATGCTGTTCCTACCAATGCTCGCTGGCTGCTTTCTTCGTCTGCGGACAAGACTGTTCGTCTCTGGTCTCTGGACACTTGGCAGTGCATGGTTGTTTACAAGGGCCATGACCGCCCCATCTGGGATCTCCGCTGGGGACCTTTCGGACAATACTTTGTGACCGGTGGATCGGACCGTACTGCCCGCTTGTGGGTGACCGACCACATTCGTCAGCAGCGTATCTTTGTCGGTCATGACCAGGATGTGGACTGCGTCTGTTTCCACCCCAACTCGGCTTATGTCTTCACCGCCAGTTCCGACCACACTGTCCGCATGTGGGCTGTCACTACTGGCAATGCCGTCCGTATGTTCACTGGCCACGCTGGCAATGTTACTTCCATGGAGTGCAGCCGCGATGGCAAGCTCTTGGCAACTGCCGATGACCAGGGTACTATTATTCTCTGGGACCTCGCTCCTGGCCGACTCTTGAAGCGCATGCGTGGCCACGGAAAGGGTGGTATCTGGTCTGTCAGCTGGAGTGTTGAGTCTACTGTCCTTGTATCCGGTGGAGCTGATGGCACCGTTCGTGTCTGGGATGTTGCTGAATCCCAGGAAAACACCCAGGGTCGCGTGATCGGCGAAGGTGGCGCTGGTTCCAAGATGGATGCTGGCTCTACTTCCACCACTCAGAACAAGAAAAAGAAGGGCAAGGATGTTGTCGTCACTGCCGATCAGATCAGCGCTTTCCCGACCAAGAAGAGTCCTGTCTACAAAGTCAAGTTCACCAACATGAACTTGGTCATTGCGGGGGGTGCCTATCTTCCCCTGTAGATGGCATTTCGTCTCTTTCTTGACGACCTTTTCTTTCTTTTTTTTCTACCATTTTCTCAGACAACACAATACCCCATTTCTCTACATTCCAAAATTTGTTTTACTAAGCTCGTGTTTTCAACTCGCTCATCATCAGCGGGATCCTGGTGGCGTTCGGAATTTCACACTTCATCTACGGTGTTTTGCGGTGGAGTGGCATGGATCTTTCAGGTGCTTGGTTCAAGCCCTACCTTTGTTATCTTTTCAAATCTGTCTTCGCAGTTGGTGGCGAGACGTTTTCTTGTTTTCTTGCTGGTAGATCACTCAGTGTATCTTCATGTGTGTGTTGCTGAACCAGGACTGCAAGAAAGGGATCACTGAGTTATCATTACCTACTGTAAATGACATCCTTTACCTGTCAGATGGATCATTATTCCCACCTACTAGGTGTGTCTCTAATGGACCAGAGCCAGGAGAAGGTGCTCACTCAGTTTATTCTTATCTGTTAATGGTGGACAGTCTTTCTTTAGGTGCCCTTGCCATCGGTTCTTATAGTTCAGATGAAGCGGGCCCCAAGATTACATTATCTTCATTCGAAACCTTTCCCTGGGCTGCAGCCAGTAGAATATTTCACATACTGCAGCATCGAGTAGCCTTAAAAGTAGTTCATTACACCAACAAACAGATGTCCAAGAATCACAAGTGCCTTGTCCATTACTTCAAGTGTCCCGTCGCACCACCTGAAGCACCTGTCCCTTTCTTCATCGCGGCTGATGCCTGCATATCAGCGACCTTTGGTGGAAGAACCAACGCACTCCGATCATTCCGTCTGTAGAAGTCTGCCAATATCTGTGCAGTCTTTGCAGGCTGGTCTTCATGCACGAAATGGCCAGCTTCAGGGAATACTTGCAATTGATATTTACCTGGGAGTGACAGGCAAGTTAGCATGATATTTTAATGTATTCCAAAGGCTAGATAAGTGCCTACCTTGCATCTGGCCAATCATCAACTCTTTGTCTAATCGGTCGGTGCCAGCAAGCAATAGTAGTTTTCCACCGCGCGCGTCAAGAAACTTTCGACTCAAGCCAACAAACCAGTTCTCCCAGAATGGCTTTGTTGCAGAGAGGTTTGTGCGCCATAACCAGGGGCGAGCAGGGTCTGTGGGCTCACTGTCTTCATATAGAAGTGATGGAACGGAGGCCCTGGCGGATGTAGTATTGCGGATTGTACGGGAGCGAGTACTGCATGGTGAGCAAAGGAAAGAAAGTCATAATATGAAATACATACTGCCAGTCAATTCCTGAGGATAATGACGGAAACCGGGCTGGTCGTGTGGAGAGGTACATTTCCATGCTTTGGAGAGCATCCATTGCGGATCCTGGACAACATGGTCAGCATATACCAATAGAGATGATAGGAATTGACTATACCTTCTACAACATCCAACACAGCATATGCCAACGGCTTCACGCCTAGCTCTCCGTTCTTCGCGACATCTGTAATCACCGCACCACCCAGGCTGTGCCCGACAAGTACGATATCCGGGAGTATTTCCCAGCCCATCTTCGCCTGGGTCTGACGGACCACATAGATCAAATCTCGGCTCAGAGTCTCGAGACTGAGATCAAGTTCAACCGCACCGGAAGCTTCAATCTGAGCAGCAGCGGCAGTAGACGGGGCTTTGTCGTCTATTTTACTGTCTATTGGGGTCATAACGGTTCGACCATGGCTTCGAGCATCCAGCGATAAGACACCCGCCTTGGGGAGGATTCTTCGGATCTCTTCTGTGCAAGTCGCAAAGGAAAGACCCGATGAGCCAGCTCCATGATGCATCACAAACAGCGGACCCTTGTCAGTTGGTGGGGTGAGATATGCATGGTGGGTGATGTGAATGTTTCCCACTTCTTCGGAGAAAAAGAGCTCCTGTTCGAAGAAGTCTGTCCACGATAGAGATGCATGGGATGATTGCCTGCAAACCAATGTTAGTCCAAGTAGGCTAAGTATGTAGATGATCGTGTCTTGGGGGACTTGATAGTGACAGAAAGCAACGAACCGTCGGCCCGCTCGGGCAAAGAGCTGCCGTGTCGGCGATGGGACAAGTGTACCCGTAGAGGAGACTGAAGAGGCAGAGGAGTCTTCTTCCCATGCATCCTCATTCATTGATTCGGGCATTGGGGCTTCGGATGGAAGTTTGGCCAATTTGGCTTTGGCGAAGGATCTCTGAAGGTCGCTCATGGAGGTGGAGACTCGTCGATCAAATTGAGGGGCAAATTGGCCACTAATTCTCGAGTTTATACATTGAAAACATTCAGAGAACTCAACAAATACATTCGGGCCATTGTGTCGTCAGGTCGATTGCTGACTAATATCCCACCTGCCCAAGCGGGCGTTGGATGGTTTGATGCTCTCAGCAACCAGAAAAGACATTCCTTGGTAAGTCGGGCAGGCTTGTAGGCTTCTGGTCTCAATGTGAAGCACGTTCTTCGAGGTTGGGGCCCTACTCTTATGCTGTCGCCCACTCAGGGTCGCTCCTCAGCACTGTCGATGCGGTCACAGCATATTTGTCAGTGTTTGCGTTCGGTCTCTTCTTCTCTGAGCGATACTGCCAGATGTGTCTTTGGAATCATGGTTGAAGTTGTCAAATTCAAGTCTTCCAAGATTCCATACCAGGCCGGCCTAGCAAGCAAAGCTACATCAAGTTCTAGCCGAAAGTAGAGAGCCATGGTGGTGGTGGTACGTTATTATATTGCTGAACAAACGGCCATCTTCATCCTAGTTCTCGCATTCTTCAACCAAAGTCCGCAAACCATTCAACAGATCTTTCTGTAGGTCTTCAAATGTCTCAATTCCCACACTCACCCGCATAATGTTCTCCCCGGCCGTGGGATCGGTCATCTTCCGCCATTCAATCAAGCTCTCGACACCGCCAAGACTAGTCGCATGTTGGAAGATGCGCAGCTTGCTCGGCAGTCGCCGGGCCTGATGAGCATTCTTCATAATCATCATGAAAACAGGTCCAAAGCCATTTGGCATCTGCTTTTGAAGCCAATCCATATCCTTCTTCTGCAGACTAGCATGTTTGAGACTTTCAACTGTGGCATTCACCTCATTTGGCGTCGGAGAGTTGATCATCTCAGAAAGCCACGTCACAAGCTCCGTGCAGTTCTGGCTTTGTCGGATGCAGCGAATGTCTAGCGTCCGCAAACTGCGAAGACCGAGCCAGGACTCGAACCCGCCCATGATGTTTCCAAGTGCGCATCGATCCTCCCATAACTTCATGAATAGCTCTGGTCGCTCAGGAGATGTGCTGATAACACCACACATGATGTCACTATGGCCGCCAATATACTTGGTTCCACTGTGAATAACCAAGTCGGCCCCCCAGAGGAATGGTTCTTGCAAGGATGGTGGCCCGAATGTAGAATCAACAACGAGATAAAGTCCCTTTGCTTTGGCAATTTTGGAATACGCGGTAATGTTACGTGCCTCGCCAGTTGGGTTAAGAGGTGTTTCAAGATGGATCACGTCTCCTTTCTCGAGTTGGTCTGTCTCGTGTAATCCGACCTTCTTGACTCCTGTCAACCGCTCCTGAATCCGGAGTACATCGTGTGCGCCATGATAACCACCAGTGATAGCAACCTTCTTAGGAGTAAGGCAGGTAAGATAAGCGTGAATTGCGGCGAGACCAGTTGCATATGTCAAGCATTCTCCTTTCAGGATCGTTGACAGGACAAGCTCCAATCGCGAACTAGTCGGTCGTGCGAGTCTAGCATATACGTGCTTTGTTTTCTGAATGCCAGCATCGTTAGAATTACTCAGACCCCCGACAATTGTTTGTTTTGACTCACCGACAGAGCTTGCTGAGGCTCTAGTTCGTCGGAGTTATAAGGGTATCGGAAGGTGGTAGTGGGATGCATCGCAGGCGCCAACTCGGGCCCAGCGTATCGATCATCAACATGGATGGAGTTGGTTGCAATGGAGAACTGTGTCTCCAGTTCAGAAAGAGATATCGACATATTTATAGAGCGACAAGCAATTTATTTTGCGTCGCAACACCGTGAAATTGGGGACTTCAGCTACTTTATACTACGGGCCGTACAACCAGGCGGAACTAATAACAGCAAGCTGAATAGGATCATTGAGTCCATAGGCTCCCGTTGTGCCACTTGAACTTGTCAAGTATAAAATTTCCGCTCAGCTGAGCGGAGCGGGTCTCCGCCTCTCCGTCCGCGCGAGTCACGACTTCGGAGTTGCGCCGTGAGGAGAGGGTTGCGATGGCCAACACAACGGAGAATTTGAGCATCTTGAGGCGCAATAACACGATTCATAGACATTTCTCTGATTAAGCGATTGACTTCATAGGGTCTTAGCACTTAGTTGAGGTCGGTTGAAGCTCAATACAGGGGCTGGAGAGCTTCTCCAATACAGCTTTGAGGCCGGTCACCTTTTGCTATTGGTCTCGTCACCTGAGGCAAGCTAATTGTACATTGTAACACCCTCAACGTTTCTTGATGTGAGTGGCGTGACATAGTGCTCGTTGTAGATGGATTGCCGCTGCAAGCACGGAGCTTGTGGATACTAGATAGTCGACGCTTGATCACTTATAGTGCTAACAAAAGATGGCATTCTCATGGACTTTTCACTCCATGAAACTGCAAATTCAACTATAATTCAACCTTGAATGTTTTAGATAAGTCGTCTCAGTATCTTCCAGAGAAAATGGCAGTGCATCGAAGTGCACTGGCCGCTCGTGGTGACTGCCAACTCCGCACCCCACGCCGGGTGTAGATCGAAGTCGACGGCTCGGGATCCAAGCCGACCGTTTCTGTAGGAAGGCCGAGTCAGCTGATCGGTCCTCTCTTTTGATTACGGGTTGACAGTTGACCTCATGGACATCGTCTACTCTGGACCTATCTGAAGAAACACAATGCCGCCCAAGCGCAAGGCACAGCAAGCCGAGAACGGAGATATTGAGATAAAGTAGGCTTTTTTGACCAGAGTCTGCTGGGGTTTCATCTAACCAGAAATAGAAAACTTCGCAATCGAGTATCTCAACAGGCTTTTCGCCGTCGACAGTCGGAGTATATTAAACAACTCGAACGCAAGGCCAAGGCTTACAAACCGGACAACGAGCGCATTATTGAGCTTGAAGAAGAAAACACCTCGCTTCGTGAAAGCCTGATACAATGTCACACGAAATTGGAGAGCCTGCGCACGACAATATGCACGCTTAGTGACGGCGTTGCGCGCACATGAGACGAACCTGTATGATGCTTGATTGATCACGAGCTCTATCTATGATTCTCATCATTCTTCTAGGACGCATCTACGAAAAACTCCCCGAGTTGCAGGGAGATAAGTGAAATGCCGAATAAACAACCTCCTCACGCGCCCGCGCAGATCAACACGAATAAGGACATTACGCAAACTGGGCGAGATGTGCCATTTGAGTGTAAAAAGTCAAAAACGTTGGACACTCCTGTCGACATAGATGTCTTTCTTGATCCCAAGACACCCGAGTTCGCTCGCCCTGGATTGATTAATGAGCAAGAGCCGAGCGTTGTGGCTCCCCTGTCAGATATTTGGGCACACGAGTTCAAGATGGGGCCAGGCTCATACGTCGATTGCTTGGCTGCCAATGATGCGATCAGCGAACAATTGAAGATCGAGTGGGCTCCCAACACGCGCTTTTCTGAGCATGTTGGTACGTTGAAGAGCATTCTCAAAGCAAAATGGGACGGTATGGGACGGGATCTCGAGTCATAGTCTCATCTAGAAGCAGCAAGAGGGGGCCTAGCGGCCTGTCGATAGTCTTCATCCAAGAGGCAAGTGCCGAGGATAAAGCTGCGGATAATTACCATCCTTGCCAGCCCAATTGCACATAGATTCAGTATAATATAGAGAGCGGAACATCGTGTGGTATTCGGAAGTCGATTTTACCCTAGTCTGCCCTTCTGGATGACAGTGAATAACTGCAATATATATATATCAACCAACGCCAAGATTGCACATAGCTAGCCAAAGTACTTCCAAGGAATGAAACCTCCGTTCTGATCACCCGTAGAGATCCGACCATAAGCTGATAAAATATGGAAGGCATAGATTTGTCGTAAAGAGCCCTGATGGGCCTTGAATCGAGCGTGAGAATCTACCAATGCCGATGAAGGAATGTAAAAGGCTACCCAAACGAGAACAAACAAGACGAGATCGGTGTAGAACTCAGACTGCTGAAGACCAAGATTGAGATCGTTCAGAGAGCTACAGACCTTGCCGATTGCATTCTTCAAAGCTGCAAGTTTAATACGAACCGAGGTCTAATGTTACGCTTGCAGGTTTTGCAGTCAGGGATTTAGGACAATCATCGACGCGTACTCAAAACTTCAACGCTCAACGCGAGCTTCCAAGAATTTGTAGTTGCAACGACTTCTCTAATATCCTCTATTGCGACGCGGGTATGGTCTGGATCCCGCATATTGAGGTTGCATCTAGGCATACCTTGTTGCTAGAGCCACACAGAGGTTCAGCTATGACAGACATGCACATGTAGAATTCCAATCCGGCATTGTGATACGTGCAACGCAGAATGAATGTACATGAGCTGATCTCCCAGCTCACCCAATTATCAAAAGAAGTAGCGGCATTGGGAGCTCTGCCGTCTCTCTTCTTCATGCAATAATTATGCAAGGGATCGGCGATCACGATGATCTTCTCAGCCCAGCGCCGAGACGCACGAAGTACTAGTTTCCCCACACGGGTTTTCCCGTTCGAGAGAGATCAAAATACTCAGGGGAAGGCTATATAAAGCCCCTGGTTTACAATCTTGAGTGGAAAAGAAAGGTTCTATTCCGGGCAGCCATCATGGTCAAATCAACTACCCTCATTTCCGCCTTCTTCTCTCTGCTGGCTTCCACTGCCGCAGTGACTATCCCTGACACTGACTACGAGGTCATTGTCGTTGGTGGCGGGCCTGCTGGTCTCAGTGCTCTCAGCGGTGTCTCTCGTGTTCGTCGTAAGGCACTGATGATTGACAGTGGTCACTATCGCAATGACCCAACCCGTGAGATGCACGACGTGATCGGAAATGACGGTAAGAGCAGATCTGCTGTAAAATTTGTCATGTAGCTAATTGGCCCAGGAACTCCTCCCGCCAAATTCCGAAACCTTGCGCGTGAGCAGATCTTGAAGTATGACACTGCCACTATTCAAGATGACACAGTCGAGTCCATCGATCCGATCGATGGAGACTTCACTTCCTTCAATGTGAAGATCACCAACGGAACAACCTATACTGCGCGTAAGATTGTTCTCGGAACTGGTGTCTACGACGTCCTGCCCGACACCCCTGGTCTGAAGGAAGGGTTCGGAAAGGGTATCTGGTGGTGTCCCTGGTGCGATGGCTACGAGCACCGCGATCAGCCCCTCGGTATGATTGGTGATATTGCCGATCAGCTCTCTAACGTCTTGGAAGTCCACACATTGTACAGTGACATGATTGCCTTTGTCAACGGTACTCAGACACCGGAAGGCGAGGCCAAGGCCACAGCTAAGGTCTCTGACTGGAAGGAGCAGCTCGAGGCTTGGGGTACCAAGATCGACAATCGTACTATTGCCTCTATTGAGCGTCTGCAAGACGGTGGCACGAACCGCAGCGAGACTGAGCACGCCCAGTACGACAAGTTCCGTGTGCACTTCACCACTGGCGAGCCTGTTGAGCGCAGTGCTTTCATTATCAATGTGCCCACTGACCAGTACTCGTCGTTGCCCGCCAAGATGGGTCTGGATATGGACGGCACCAAGATCAATGTTACCAGCGGAATGCGGACCAGCGAAACTGGTGTCTTTGCTGTTGGTGACGCCAACAATGATGGTAGCACCAACGTGCCCCACGCTATGTTCAGTGGCAAGAAGGCTGCTGTCTACCTTCATGGTAAGTTTCTATTATAAAGGCTCAAGGTCTTTTTCTAACGGACATGATTACAGTTGAACTTTCTCGTGAGGAGTCCAAGTCCAAGGTCTCCAAGCGTGAAGGCCTTTCCCGCCGTGAGCTCGAGAAGGAGGCTGACCGCGCCATTGGTGACAATCTCGAGAAGGAGTGGGAGCGTGCTATGCGTGGGTAGTTAATTCATGACCCCTTGAGACTTTATCAAGCTTTAATCAAATGCGAATCACCAATATACGTCCGACTGTGGGTCGACGCCTCGGCCCGGAGCCGCCACGGTTCTCGGTATAACCTAATATTGTTATCCTTTCGTTATTTGCGTAGTAAACTTAATTCATCCATAAGAACACTAGCTCTACTCTAATTTGGCATCCTTGAGGCATATATATTCGAAGAGGAATGTTCACTTTATGCAAGGAGCCCGTGGAGTGGAATGTGAACGCCAGCCAGCCATCCCATCTTCCTCTCGAAGTACATGCTGGTCTCAAAATGAAACAGATATGTCTTCCGGGGATAAAATCAACGCAGGTCATATTCTACACAATCGGGCCCCTAGTTGTCGCCAGTCTTCCCTTTCTGATTGCCGTGCCGACGTTATACAAGGCTGATATATTCAAGGAGTCATCTACTTTCAATGACACAGCTGGGACAACAGCTTTCCGGTACGAAGATATGATCCAGAAATCCGGGAGAATAATAGTATGACCCGGAACATTTGTCGGTTAAGCAGCTTGGGAAGGGACCACGTTCAATTGCTCGACTCAGATGTGTTATCCATTCCTACTTCGCTTCACGTCGACCTCCGCGGAAGTAAGAAAGAGCTGAACTTCGTATCTGCCATATGAACAGCAATAAGAGCAGCCTAAATGATCCAATATCAGTTTCGGCCTCATTAAAGATTACCGAGGTAATATACTCACCAGTGATAAGTCAAAATTCTCCGCGACAAGTACTTCCAATATCTGTCGCGGTAGTAGCGAGTGATTGCTTGCAGCTCTGGCTCTGGCTGTGGGGAGAGATTTGTTCATCGTCAAGCTTTCACGCACATCAACGACTCTCTGGCCATCCACTATGACCGCATATTCCGTGTACGCCATCGACTCTATTACTTGCACCTGGATCGTCACATCCTTCTCGTCTCGAGATGCTGCATTGCGAAATTTGAGCGTGTAGCCTTCCCAGCCCATTCGGAAGTCTACCAGCTCTTCGTCTTCTTTGCCCGGTAACCGCACGAGTAATGGTCGTCTCCATGCTAACGAAGTCGGCCGCGACTCGAACATTGGGAGTCCTGATGCATCGCGGAACTCGCGCGCCCTGGTATCGCCGTATTTGCGACCTGTGACTGTGAAGATGGTGGAGTCGTCCCAGTATCTCTTCAGTGTATATTCATCCGGCGAGTGCGGGTCATATCTTGGTCGCAGATACAGCAGAGTTTCTTCTTCGGCGATATGCTCTTGTCGGATCCCTATAGGATGCGCGATCTTCTTGACGGTCTTTGTGGGCGGTTGGGAATCCATGTTGTGTTTTGTGGAAAAGGAGATGAGACGTTGACGGCGGGATCGACACGGCTCCATAGCTACGTAACCGTGATCACCGGGAACGTGTAAGAGATCTCATCAGTGAACATTGAGCATTATATTAAAAGAATGAGAAGGAGTGCAAAATTCACAGCATCAAAAGAGTATCAAAATACACCCGAGTTGGGGTCGACTGTAACCCCTCATTCCCCTCAGATAAGCAATTTGCTCTTTTCTTTTGATTCTTTCTTTGCATTTTCACTCTCACCTCTTGTTTTATACTGCAATTGACACTCCCCCCTCTCGACACCATGGATCCGTATCTCTTGTGGGTAGCTGGTAAAGAGCAGGAAGGACATGCAGACATGTGGGTATGCCGCGGTGTTGACACTGATGCTAGACTGACAAGACAACAGTATTCCCATTGAAGACCCAGCAACAGGAGAGATATTTGCACAGTAGGATTCTTTGCTTTCGAAACATGGGAAGCCTCAATCTGACAAACACAAGTTGTCATGCCGCCTCACCCGAGGACGTTGAGACCGCCATCTCAGCCGCCCACGACACATACAAGTCGGGCATATGGTCACGCGCAAGTCGCCATCATCGCGCAGATGTCCTCGAGAAATGCGCAGCACTGCTTTCAAGTGCAATTCCAGAATTTATCGCCCTCGAATCGAAACAGACAGGTCGAGTGATTCGAGAGATGAACGCTCAGGTCCCGTCATTGACGAGATGGTTCAAATACTATGCGTCGCTACTACGCGTTGAAGAACGGTCTGTCCTTCCGACGATGGGGAAACTACATAATTTTGTCGATCGTATTCCTTTAGGTGTTGTCGTTCAGATTACACCGTTTAATCATCCGTTGTTGATAGCTGTGAAGAAGTTGGCCCCTGCGCTTGCGGCTGGGAATAGTGTTGTCATTAAGCCCAGTGAACTGACACCCTTGACTACCTTGTTGCTTGCGAAGATCCTTGGCCGGGCTGGAGTTCCTGACGGAGTGTTGAGCGTACTACCTGGATACGGTGCTATTACCGGCAAAGCGCTTGTTGAACACCCCCTAGTCAGAAAGGTGGATGTCACTGGTGGTACTGAGTCTGGCAAAGCAATTGGGAAAATCGCAGGAGGAAACTTGGCCAAATACACAGCAGAGTTAGGAGGCAAGGCGCCTCTGCTTGTGTTTAAAGATGCCAATATCGACGCAGCGGTTAACGGAATTGCCTTTGGAAGCTTTATCGCCAGTGGCCAGACTTGCGTTGCCAGTACCAGAATTATCGTTGAGAACAGTATCTTGGAGGAAGTTGTGCAGAAGCTCACAGCGAAGATCGAGGGAATTACACGACGCATAGGGGCTCCAAGCAACTCAGAGTCAATGATGGGTCCTCTCATCTCCGAAAAGCAATTACGACATGTCGAAAATCTAGTTGAAGAAGCTCTCAACGGAGGCAATGCGATATCCCTTACCGGTGCAAACCGTATGGCTGGTCAAAGCTCTCTTGACGGATCCAAGTTCGACAAGGGGTATTTCTACCAGCCGACTTTGTTAATCTCTCAGGACAAGGCGAACAACAGCATTGTTAAGACCACTATCTGGCGCGGGGAGGCCTTCGGTCCGGTAATTGTAGTGGCTAGTTTCAATACAGAAGAACAAGCCATCGCCCTGGCGAATGACACCGAGTTTGGATTGGGGGCTGGCATATGGACAACCAACCTCTCCCAATCGTTCCGGGTGTCAGAACAGATTCATGCTGGAATCACCTGGGTAAATACCCATCATCGCAATGACCCCAGCAGTCCCTGGGGAGGTGCAACCAGTGCCAGTGGAGTGGGAAGTGAGAATGGCATTGAGGCTTATCAGGCGTATACTACAACTAAAAGTGTCATCATCAATTATGCTGATCCGGAGGAGTCTCTGGCTATGGATGACTGGTTTGGAGATGGGTCAAAGAAGGTCAGATATGGTTGATTTAACTGAAAGTATCTATATTCTAGTTGGGTATCTCAAAAAACTGTTCGTTTTGATGATGTCCAACTGTAGAGTGGAATGCATGATGTCATACCCGCAAGGTTGACCTGCCTTGCTTTCTCACGAACCTGATCTGCTTGATCTGCATATGTTTGGTCTTTTGTAATTAATTTGTGAATTTGTGAATAATTCATACTATCCATCAACATGTCATCTCTGTGGGGTCGCAAAGATCCAGGGAGTGAGGGACGCTCTAGCCAAGATGGAGAACACCGTGCGCCAGAGAGATCCCAAGAGCCCACTGAACGAACAAGACTTCTCCCGGAGAATCATCAGGCATACTTGAGTCCTGATGACCCAGCAGTCAGTCCAACCTCCGAATAACGGCATAATATGCTAACAGGCGAACCAGGTATCGCCGTACAATCTATGGAGTGTCCGCGCTCTGCGCGCCATCTCACTTCTAGCATTGGGGCTTAGTTTCGTCTGGTGGACGTTCCTGTTAGTATCTATCTTCGTCAGTCCACCGATGATGCACCCGAGAGGGTCGGGTTTCTTCGCGTTTTCATACACGACTCTAGCGACTGGATACCTAGTCCTGGGACTACTATTCTTCGCGGTACCGTCCAAACCGATGACCATCTGGGGCATCTTTATCGCCGTGCTTCTTCTGGTGAATATGTGTCTTATCCTAGGTGTGGCACGGATCCGTCTTGAAGAAGGATGGGTTGGAATTGCCTCTGTTGTCTGGGTGGCTCTCATCTCTATGTGGCAGGTTCTTTTGAATCGTGCCGTTGCTTGGGGGAAGAAGGAAGAAGAGGAGCGTTTGACTGGTCGGGAGGAGACTCGTCGCTCGCTTTTGGAGTGGATGGCTGTCGTCGCTGAGACAGTATTGCTTGCCATTATGGCTATCGCTGTTGTCTTGTTCACATCTACGCTTATCATTCGTGCGCGTGACGTTTCTCTCCCTCCTCCAGGTGAGCGATACCTCGTTCATGGAGACCTGTACCAAGTACATCTCGCTTGTGTGGGAAACAAGACCAACGACGAGAACTCCCCAACGATCCTCCTCGAAGGTGGAACTGGCCCAGTCGAACATACACTGCAGCCGTTCATGGACGATCTATACCTCCGTGGATCCATTGATCGATACTGCTACTGGGACAGACCAGGGTTTGGCTGGTCCGACAATGCACCCTCTCCCCATTCAGCAGGCATGTCTGCAGATGTGCTAGCAGAAGCACTAGCTCTCGCAGATGAGACAGGTCCCTGGGTAGTCGTTTCAGCAGGGGTTGGAAGTCTCTATTCCAGGCTCTTTGCCAGCCGCAACCTACTTGAAGTTCGCGGTATCTTCATGATTGACCCGCTACATGAAGATTACTTGGGTGATCTTGGGAAACCAGGCCGTGGTTTTGTGCTCTGGTTCCGTGGTATCCTGTCTCCGCTTGGACTGGACCGACTTGGTGGGGCCTTGATCCGGGGTCGCACTCGCCTGGATCGTATTGCTGGGCGCTCGGCGTATCAGACTGGGAAGTTCATCAAGGCAAAGCTGCAAGAGAATCTCGTTGCGGTCACGATGACTGCCGCTGAGGTGCAGTCTGCTCGTCATGTCCAGATGGGACATGCTCCGGTCGTCGTTGTGAGTTCTGGCCAAGAGGTTCGCAAGGATTCCCGCTGGTCAGATCGACAGGAGGATCTGTCGCACATCACTAATAATCTTCATTCGTGGGATGTTGTCTCCGATGCACCACACGAAGTATGGATGACTGGCGAAGGGAGGGTTATGATTGAGAAACGCTTGAAGGAGCTTATTGAAGCAGGTCAGTCATTTGAGTCATGAGTCATTTGTTGATTGGAATTCGGCGAACATGCGAAATCGGGAGATTGTTAGTCCTTACTTATTTCCATACACGAGAATGAACGAATACAGACTGGAGATCGACCTCGACCACGGATCGGGCTGAACCATGGATGCCATGGCTCGATTGGTAGAGATCTGATGGATACGTAGATGCATAAGGCTGTGTATTGCCCGATCTATCTACTTTACGTCATGGCCCTATGGGGCCTTCCCAGAGTATACAATGGCTTCAAGCACCTATGGTATTCCTTTGCACATATCCATTGACATGTTCACTTCATACTTTCTGTGTCAACATGAATCCCCCGGTAATCGACTTCAGCGCTTTCGCTCCTGGTCATTCACGACCTGGAGGTCTAGAAGCAGCAGCTGACCGAGCCCGAGCCCGAGCACAGATGGACCGACAAGCTCTGGACTGGGAATCCAACGACGGCTTTGATGAGACTACATCGATTGAGAACCAAGTCACCGAACACGAATCCGATGAGGCACTCGCTCCGAAGTCGACCAACGTGAAAGAAGCGGAGACATCGCAGACAAAACCTGATTTGATTAAATCCGAGAAGCCTGGCTTTTGGAATGCGGTGAAACGAAGGATGAGTCGGAGTGACCACAAGTCATGAACGCGTCGTGACTGAACGTCTTTCGTTGCTTGAAATATTCTGTTGACTGGATAGGAAGGCTTCAAGCATCCGGCGTCATATTGTTCATGAATAAATGCCTTTACCCCATAGATAAAGTACTGTGCAATGTAATTAACTACGGGTAGTCCCAAAGATGTAGATGCAATGCCGGTCATCGGATCTAAATGCTGTGTAAAACTAAGCCGACCTCCAGACCATGCAAATCTCGCTCAATCCAGCCAAATTCCACCGCAGGCGTGGGAGTCGTTGGTACAATAGGGTGAGATTTGCTACACTCCACATTTTCCGGGTAAAACGATAGGAAGACGATCGGACTGGGGGGACTAATGGAAACCGAGCGGTGATAGGACGAAGTCACTCTAGACTAGCTCCCTTAAACCTCTTAGCAAGCTGTTCACCATCCGCGTTGGGAGTATTGGAGCGGGATGTATGGGAAGAAGGGGGGTTGCGACGTCCTCGCGATTGGAGATCCGGGCGAGGAGACTCAACCGCGGTGGGCCAGGGGCGCTTAGGGGGCGCTCACCACTCTCCTCAAGGATGGTCATCAACGTTGCCCATCCTGATGTATTCAACAGTTGCATTCCTTCAGCGGGGGATTTGGTTTTCGCGACGCGGCACAGAAGGGATTCCTCATCCTGTGAAAGTTGGTCAGTATCTGAGGTAGACCAAGAAATTAAGAAGGGAACACACCTTGTTGAAGGTGCTAAGTCCGTGCAAGAAGCACAGCAAGTGGAAGTCGGAGACACCTTGAATGGCCCTTTGGGGGTCTCCGGGCATAAGCTTCTGGGCGACATGTCGCAACTCTTGACTTTCGCCAATAATTTCGCGGTTCTCGATGGGGAAGCGACTGTTGGTGAACAATGGGGATGACTCTGTGGGGAATCCATGGGTAAGAGTAACTAGTAGGAAGTCGACTGGGAAACTTGGCGAGGCGTTTTCTTGAACACTGGCACCGTACTCGTTGATGCGGCGGTAGAAAACCTCGGGGATGTACCGAGTTCTGGCTCCGATATCCTCGTCGGTCTCTGATTGTACCAGCATGACAGAAGGGTCGGCGGAGGGCTCAATAATGTCCCCACGGACCATCTCGACTGCAGACACAGAGGCTTGGTATGAGCTGATGCTGATAGCACCTGTTTCATCACCGCTGAGTACACATGTGACGAAGTCGGAACCGAAGCGTCCCGTGCGACTCCATTTGGTTGACTTGGGGTTTTGTGCCTGAAGGCGTGCGGCAAAGGCGATTTCCAGAGAGGACAAGAAGTATGAGTCGATGTGACGCTTGCATACCACCGAACCGTCTCCCTGGCCGCCATCGAGAAGATCTGTAAATATGACACCAACCTTTTGCAATCCGCAAAGACTAGCCACCTCATCTACTTCTTTCTCGTTGTGCCAATCGTGGAGCGTAACACCATCGACTTCGCCCATTTGTGGGGGCTCGTAGATTGCTTGCACAACAGCCTTGACACCCAGTGGTACTTCGGTGTACTCCTCATACGTTCCGTACAGAAAGCCAAGGCGCTGGGCACCAGACTTTCGCCAGAAGTCAAGAAGAGAGTTGATGAGATCTGGAGAGGCGAACTCCACGTGGTCAACCATCCGGAATTCCTGGGGTTGCAGACTAATGGCACTGGGTTGACACTTTGTGCAAATACCCTCCGGCCATGGCGAATGTCCCGATGGGCAGTCAGTTCGCACTCGGTAGTATGGTTCGTTGAGTGGTGGCATGAAGGAGGTTCCCATCTCGGGCTTATTGGTTGCAGCGTTGATCTTCCGCAGATATGAGTGGAACGAAAGATGCTTGATCTTCTTTTCGGCCATGTATTTCGCATCATATGGTTCGAGTGGCATGCAGTAATCACACATGCCTCGAGGGCCATGCTTGCACATCTTGTGATCCATATTCCGCTTGATCTTGCCATCTTTCTTGTCCAGCAGGTTGTCCAGCGGTGATTGCTTCACCACATCCCAGGGGTTCTTGATTGTTGCGGAGGAGGTTGCCTGGGGACGGATCGGAACAGTCTGTTGCTGGGGAATCGGAGCGCCATTTAATCGTCGCTCTGAGGCAGATGTGTCGCCGTTTGAAGGTCCATTCTGTTGTGTCTGTTCCTTGTACCCAATGAAGAGCTTATCACCGTGTCTTCAGGAGCATAAGTAATTTCCCGGCAATCTTAACAAGAATTAATACTTACTTCAGTCCGACTTGCTGAATTGAAACGCCTTGTAGGCCATCTAATTCTCTCTCCTCGCCGCCTGTGCCGATGGGTTTGTTTGAGATGGCAATGGATGAAGGATCGACACTTGCCGGGAGCTGCTCCACGATCTATCGTAGGCAGCAAAATCAGCTTATGAACTCAACCACATATTTCTGAGAAGACAGCGACAAAACAGTGACAGAAATACCTTTTGTTGAAGGGATGGGAAGAGCTCTGACGGGCTGACTGAGAATCGGAACTGTCCGTTGCGACTCTCAAAACGCAGAATGATCGGACGTGATGCCATGACTGAGAAATCTGGATCTCAAAGATAGAAGAGATGGAGTCACAGATGCGAAGGAACAGCTTAACTTGAAGCTTCCCTGGTCACGTCACAAGTCGGGCGGTGGGTAATCTGCTGAATGTCAGGGCGGTGAACAGACCCCGCCATAACTAAACTTTTTGATATTCACTTCGCTTGCTGTTTCTTGCATATTATGTATTATGGTATGTGATAATGATTCTCGCTTTTTAAGACTTCTTGATATAGCCCTCCTGCTGTATGACTAGAACACACTGGCTATAGTTTACTTCTATCGACACGTTGTACCTCAAGATCATAATACTGCCTGAAATGATCCAGACACCCTGGGTTCGCCACGGTGCTGCTGATAGTTTTTGGCAATTGACCCGATGAGATTACCTGCTTGACCAGGGTCTCGATCTTTTTGCCATTAACTGTCATGGGGACTTCTTTCACCCCAATCACAAAGCGAGGAACATGTTTACTGCTCAACCCTTTGCGAATTGCATCCTTCAGCTCGACTGCAAGTTGACCAGTGAATGAGTTGCCAGATTGCATGACCACAAACAGAAAAACCACTTCATCAGAATCATGAGGTCTTCTTCGACCGACGCATAAGGTTGCTGAAATTACCGAGTTGAGAGGAGCGGACTCAGTGATCGAGTAGATATCAGAGCTTCCGAATCTAATACCCTGTGGGTTCAGAACACCGTCACTGTAGGTATCAGTCAGTACGTGGACCACTAGTTTGACTTGGACTATCATACCTTCGCCCATGGATTTGCCAGCCCTTTGTTTGTGGATTATAGCTTGCCCAGTCATGCTGAGCCCAACAGTTCTCAAACCTGTCAAAATACGTACTCTTGTATTTCGCTCCATCTTTATCGCCCCAGAAAAAGACAGGCATTGATGGGAATGGCTTGCGACAGACAAACTCTCCATGTCTACCAGAGTGTTTGATTGATTCTCCAGTGACGGGATCAGCAACATCTACATCCTGCCCCAGCATAGGAAGCTGGATTTCTCCGGGATACAGCGGGCCAGCAGGATCGGTTCCAATCCAAGAAGTGACCAAGTCAGTACCTCCAGTGACACTGGTGAGGTGTACCTTTGGCGGGAATGCTCGATAAAACCAATGATATTGATCTTCACCAAGATGCGAGCCTCCTGTTTGCACCATGCGGAGAGATGACAGCTCAAACTCATCCTTTGGAACACAGCCAGTCATCTCGAGCTCCTGCAGATAGCGAGGCGAGCAGCCCCAGTAAGTGACTCGATGATACTCCGCGATCCCTGCCATTCCTTTCGCACTTGGCCACAAAGGTGATCCATCGTATAGAATCAGAGTCGGACCTACCGAGAGATGGCCGATCATGATATTCCACAATACCCAAGAGGTACTGCTATACTGGAAGACGACATCTTTTGGTGTGAGAGAGTTGTGCAGCACAGATGTCTTTTTGTGTTGTAGAATAACACTGTGGCTGTGGACCAGGCACTTCGGTTGGCCGGTAGTCCCGCTCGTATAGAGAATATAGAGGGGATGAGAATAGGGTACTCTCTTGAATCCGAGTTGGTCTTCTTGTCGTGACTTCGAGAGGAAGTCGTTCAGACTGGGAAAGGCTGGCTCGTGGGCGCCAGTGATTGGAATCAAAAACACCTGTGGCTTTATTTTCATGGCCTTGAAGATGCTTTGTATCTTGACAACATTGGATCGCATCTTCCCTTTGTACGTCGACTCGCCATCAGCAAAGAGTACGCGAGGGGTTACTTGCTGCAATCGAGAGATACAGCCCTGTTGTCTTTGATTAACCTGCACACCGGCATACTGTCGAATGATAACTCACTTCGTCACCCAAATCCGGCGCAATGCTAGTCCAGATGGCTCCAATGCTTGCTGTCGCCAGGAACAGGCCAACTGACCAAACGCTCGTGGATATAATTGCAGCCACCCGGTCACCTTCCTTGATTCCAAGTTGACGGAGAGCACTCCTTGCCTTTCGAACATTCTCCCTCAACAAGCTCCAAGTCCAAACCTCTCCATCTAGATCTTGACCCTCACGAACTCCAACAAGAGCAGTCTTTGTCAAGTCCCGACCAGAGAGCACATTCTCCGCATAGTTCACGCTTGCTCCACTGAAGAACTCAGGCAAACTTTGCATGGGCACACTGTCATCAAAGGCAGTTGTCACAGTCGGAGGCAACGACGGAATGATCCCCGTATATTGATGAAGATCGACCCAAAAGTCTTGTAAATTTTTAACAGACCATTGGTGCAAGTCTTGAGAGGAGCGAAGGCGCTGCTGGAACTTTTGGTTGATATGCGCTCGGTAGATGTTCATGGGAATCTGGTCTTGTGGCAACGTAGGTAGCCAAATAGGCTTTACTTGTGATGATTGGGCCATTGTACTTTCTTTATGATGTTTCAACAGTAATAAGCTAAGAATGCTGAGAGCGAATGCAGGGTCAGAATAGCCGCATTAATAGCCCATCGGCAATCGGCACATGCCTATGTAACCCCCACAGTTATGACCTCTGGAGGAGACGCGTCTCCAGGGAATTGTCATCCTACGGTATTCTTCGGTGATTGTCGGTGCAGGTCGGTGACACTTCTCGGTGACTTGTGTTGTAGATCAATCCCCGCACGGGGTAGACGGGGTACAGGAAATGGGATGAACTATAAGATTGGACTTGTGGCAGTCTGTATCTTAGCAAGAACGGGCTCTGTCTATTGTTATTGCCAACATGTCTGCTCCGCTGAAGTCCTCTACTGCAGACGAGGGGTTTATCCTTTCAACGCCGGCTTTGGAGAACCCGTACACCTCGGATGCAGTTTTTCTTCGAATTCTCCAGTGTAAGGATGCTTCTTGTGGTACTTTAGAAGTATTTCATACTGACTTTGACATATAGGGTATCTACCGCGTGATGTGTTGTCAAAAATCTTATCGGACCTGCAGCACTTCGGCTCCGAAGCAATCTCAGACGAGACCAACGGTTTGATTGGAAATGCCGAGACTCAGCTGCCATATATCAAGACACGCAATGTGTGGGGAGCGCGTTACCATGCCGATCGTCTGGTAACTAGTGCTGGTTGGAAGGGGCTGGGCAAATGGGGTATCAAGAATGGGTTGGTTCAGCTTGATGGTCATCTATTCCATGTACTAATTGCTGGTAAAGTGTAGTTGGGCTTGGATATGAAGAAACATTCGGGCCATATCGCAGAGTTGTGCAACATGCATTGTAAGTATGTTATCCAATTTACTGGAAGGTATACTAATCGTCCAGCAACTACATCTTCTCTGCGTCCTCCGCTGCCTATTCGTGTCCTGTCTCAATGACATCGGGAGCGGCACGTCTAGTTCGACACCAGATTCGGGATTTACCTTCCGATCATCCATTCCATGAACTCTATGCACGTCTCATTGCTCGCGAGAACAATTGGATTTCCGCGCAGTGGATGACCGAACGCCCTGGTGGCAGCGATGTTCGAAACAGCGAAACCGTCGCGGTTTACTCTCCGCTGCAATCGAAGACTGGTCGTTTTGGCAATATAGAAGAAGGGGACTACCTTTTGTCCGGGTTCAAGTTCTTTTGCAGTGCGACAGACTGCAACATTGTCTTACTTCTTGCAAAGACCGAGTCAGGAGAGTTGTCCCTATTTGTGGCACCGACATCTATAACAGGCACCGATGCCAGTGGGAAGAAGACTAAGTTATCAAATGGAATTCGTATCCATCGACTGAAGAATAAGATGGGTACGAAAGAGCTACCAACGGCCGAGATTGAACTCAAGAATGTCCGAGCCCATTTAATCGGCAAGAAAGATCGCGGCATTGCAACTATTGCCTTGTTGCTTAACACTACACGCACCCACAACTTCGTCACGGCTGTTTCGTGCCTGCGTCGCGCCTTGGATATTGCCAAAGCATTTGCCCGTGCTCGCAAGACCATTGATCAACCACTGTGGACATTCCCAATGCACTTGAATGTGCTTGCCCAGTTGGAAGTCAAGCATAGGGGTTGGCTCCAACTGGCTTTCTTCACTTCATCGCTTCTCGGCTTCGTCGACAACGGGTTCCCGAAAGAACTGCCTGCACATTACAATGTCCTTGCTAGATCTCCTACCGCAGCAACACTAGTTTTGCGGGCTTTGACTTCGACGTCCAAGGCTGTGATTTGTAAATCATCTACGTTAGCATTTCAGGAATGCCAGGAAGCAATGGGTGGAGTCGGATACATGGGTGAGTCTTTCTACTCAAAAAACCTCTCACCTAGACACTGACTATTCCACAGATGAGCCTGAAGAACCCGAGTTCAATGTTAGCCGGCTATGGCGTGATACAGCTAGCAACAGTGTATGGGAAGGAACAACCAATGTCCTTGCGAGTGAGACTGTGAGGCATTTGACCAATGGACGTAACTTGGAATCCTTCAGTGCCTGGATCAACGACTCAATTGGCTATATCACGGACGATGCTCTAAGAACCACTTTGAAAAATGTCTGGGCAGCCCTCGAGAAGAAGCTCGCAGTGGGACAAGACAACCGCAGTCTAGCAGGTGTTCTCGGGCTTGGTCGTCAGATAATGTTCACTCTTGCTTGGCTCATCAGTGGGATACTGCTCGCCATGGATGCCCAACGAGACAACGACAATGTTGCCTGTGAAGTATCTCACAGATGGGTTCTAGATGGACAAGGCGTACCAGCAGAATTCGCATTCCCTGAACTCATATATCAGCGCTCTGCAGACCAGCCTCGTGTTATGAGCGACCAGAGTCGGACTAATTGGGATTGTCTCATTGTTTGGGGAGCGGACCTTCCGACAGATTCTTCGACAGGATACCGGGCTAGAATTTGAATGGAGAGCATTTAAACATGTCTTACAATAGGGATCATAAATAGGTTCACACTGGCATGAACTATTGGACAATTTTAATACGAAATGCTCGAAGTGAGTTTATTATTTGATCCTTCTTTGTGCCTTAAGTTAACCTCTTTTTTGGCCACTTTCTCCACCGGTTCCGAGTGCCTTAATTTTACCACCTAGATCAGTTGAAAAGGATGGGGTGGGGTGCGTGAAAGGACCTTTGGATTCTGTTGTATGTAGCAGAGTAAGACTGTGGAGCTTTGAATCAGACAAGTCAAATATGGCAATGATGCAAACTATGGATTGGCTACTATGTTAGGCATAGAAGGCAAACATGAACATTGAGATAATACGACGTAGCTTAATTTGCAAATTGTTTCCAGTCTGCGAATAGCTTCGTTAACTACAGCTTTGCGCTTGCATTTTGCAACGACCGATGTCCAGATGCACGATTTGCAGGCAACTCAACACCCCAGGCGATGCGACAGTCCCACTGTAGATGCTCCTCGTCCGAAGAGACAGTGGTAGCAGAACCATGAGCTGTAGCGATATCATGGAATACCATGTCGCCCACGCCACCCTCGGCACTCAGGATCCAGCGACGGGCAATCTCCGTGCTTACAGGGTCACGATCACGTTCAGAGTCCAGCGCCAACAGGGCTCCGGAAACAATCCACGCAAGGGTGAACATGTAACGACGCGCATCGGCAACTATTGTAGCAGGGTCATTCTTCGAGAACCTAGCGCGAAGTGCAAACCAGGCAGAAACCAAAGCATCGCGTAGACTGGCTGTTTGAATAAGAGCCAAAGTACGATCAATCCATACTCTGAAGATGTTTAGATTATCCTTCTTGAGAAGAAATCGAACCATCTCACTGGCGAGGACATTGGTGGTTCCCTCCCAGATTGAATTAACCGAAGTATTCCGCAGGATGCGAGAGATGTTGAACTCGGGTTCGTCGGCCTCATCCATATAGCCGACTCCGCCCATGGACTCCTGGCATTCGATGATCCCATGGGTAGCCATCTTGCTTATTACAGCCTTTGAGGTAGCAGTCAAAGTACGGAAAACCACTTCGGCTTCTTTCCCAGGCTGTGGAAGGTGCGCGAGCTTCGTAGAAGCCGTCGATCTGTTCTCGACAAGCCCGAACAAAGCGACCGTGAACCAGGATAGTGCCATACCACCCCGGTGTTTCACTTCCAGATCTGCTAAAAGTCGGAGATGCATGGGAATCAACCAGAGAGGTTCTCCGACGGTAGTCCGGGCCTTGGCGAAGCTTTTTGTGATGCTAATGGCCCGACGCCAGCCGGACAGGGATCCGACAAAGGTATGGATGCGGGTGACATTGAGCAGTGGTGCGATGGTGACAATACCCTGGTCCAATTCACCGACTAGATGGGCACGCATATCCTTGAGTTCCAATTCAGCTGTGGGCAACTCCTTCGTCCCTAGCTTGTTTTTCAGACGGTGGATCCTGACTCCATTCGATACAACCTTGGAGACACCATCGGGTCCGACGACTGTCCGTCGGAGTGGCGCGAGGAATGTGCTGAGCTTTCCAGAGGGTGTTCTCGCGAGCAAGAGAGCAAGGTTGGCATCTGTCGCGGACGAAAAGAATTTGAATCCGTTGATGAGATAATCTCCATCGCCCAGCGGATCAGCCCCTGAGCCTTCGGGCAGGGGTAAGTATGTAGCCCAGGTTTCGGTGTTTTGCACATCACTTCCACCAGCTCGCTCGGTCATCCACTGTCCAGAAGTCCAATGGTCATCTCCCTCGGAAGTCAGCCCTTTAAAGGCAGCATGGAATGGGTGATTGACGGGAAGCTTTCCGATCCTAGAGGAAAGGATAAAAGCAGCCCCATCGGTCATACTGATCGGACACGAGTAAAGACCTGAAGAAGGGGAGTACAGGTAGTTTCTGTTGTCGTAAACAGTAAGTGACTATATCCCATCCATCTGAAAGAGTCCTCACAATGCATATTGAACTGTTCTCCTATCGACACCCAAGGCTGGATCATAACCCGCAGACACAATTCTAGTCACCTCAAGTTAGTCAACCTATGCAGTCTGATTTGCAGGGGTGCCTACCTGTTCCGAGCACCCCATTTGCCGAGTTGCTTCCAACCCTCAGTAGTCACCAATCGATCATAGTCATATCGTCTACCCCAAACATTATGGCTTTTCACGTAAGGTTGATTGCGCTCAGCGTCACCGCTCCATTCACGGATCTGGTCGGAAATAGCCTCGGCACCGAGCTGTGTGAAATGCTGCTCTACAGATTGCAGTGTCGCGGATGGAAGGTACCCTAAAAGAGTTAAGATTCGATCTTACTTCGTTTACTTCGTAACGCAACGAGTGCTTACATGAAAGCGCTCGTTGGAGGCTTGTATCGGAAGAGTATGTGTTGTCCAACGGACCAGGCTCGGTCATATAGCCAATATCCGCAGTCGCCGGCTGAGGGGCAGATGATGGAGACATTGCACGCTGAAGTTATTGAGTGAAGAATGTAAAACAATATCTGGAATGTCAAAATGCGGGGAAAGTTGAGTTGACTGACTCTCAGGTGTACCTCGGTCCCAGTTGACGTCGCTCGGCTCGTATAGCCTCCGCAAAAGCGCCGAAGGCGGCTCACTGCTTTGATGGTAGGCACGACAGGTCTGATAATGATATCGCTGAGGCTAAAGGAAAAAAAGAAACGTTGGCCTCCCTAGAGAATGAGTCGCCCTAGACCTCTCCCACGGCTGCCAGTCTACGTAATGTGCCGTCTTCAAGAGAATTATTATTTCATGACCTCAAAACTAAACTTTTGTTTTCCTGGCGATGATATAATGCCTTTCACATATCGTGTAAGGTGTTGTAACCAGTCTCGATCAGACTTCTGGGTCCACGGGCATCAGAGCAGACATGCCAATAAAACAGTCCTCCTAATTTCGACGACGTCACATACTTTGCTTTCTGTTGCACTGTGTCAGGGGTATCGTATGTGACAAATCCTCCGTCTCCTCCAACACAAAATGATGCTGCTGCCTGTTTGTCGTGGTACTCTTGGGTCCCTGGCCGCGGCAAATCGCGATAATCAAAGACACCCTCCTCTCCACCATGGCCAGTGTATCGTTGGCCTGGTCCGGTGCTACCTAGGAATGACCGTCCATAGACTGGAACACCAAGGATGACCTTTCGACGAGGTACTCCCTGGGAAACCACATAGTCCACTGCCGATTCACCAGAAACACCTGGTCCGGAAAGCTTGGCATGATGACCGCTTTCAGGGTCCCATGGACCAGCGAAATCGTATGCCATCAGGTTCAACATGTCCAAATATTTGGATGCAGCGCCGAGATCGATGTTCCGCAGGGCCCACTGACCAGCGGGAAGGCAGGTAGCGAGGACGTATCGCGGGGCGGGAAGCACTTCGCGTAGGCGTGCAAGCATACGGACATAATCTTTTCCTTGTTTAGGGTCCGCCGGGTGCTCCCAGTCAACTATGCAGCAACATGATCAGCTACATCTCTCGATTAGAGCAAACTGTTTAGGGAAGCAACACGGAAGCTTACCGTCGATACCGTCAAGTCCGAACTGATCCACTAATCCCCGCGCGGTACGAACAAACGTCTCCAGCGAGGACTTATTGCGGGCAACAGCAGCGAAGTTCTCACTTCCTTTGCCACCTCCTCCAACGGAGAGAATGACTCTCATCTGAGAGTACTGCTGCTTCAGCTGAACGAAGGCCCGAAGGCACCCCTCGGTGCCGTCAACCGGCATCTGGGTATCAGCCCACTCATCACTCAACTGCAACCTATCAGCAAATGTTCAATAGTGAATCATTTCCCTGCGTACATAAACAGTGCCGTCTTCTTTCACCCTGCATGAGACCAGTTCGAGGTTAGCGCGTCAGCCAATCTCGCACACTGGATAACCATGATTGGCTGTTCATACCAGGCAAATGCATAGAACACATGTGATATAAATCCAAGTCTCAATGAAGAGGGAGGCTCCTTTCGATAGATTCTCCAGTTTGGATAGTACGCCGCGTTAGTGTAAAAGGGCACCTCATAGGCGCTCTCCGAGGTGGGGTTGCGATCCCGTCGGCGAAACAGAGCACTGGCAGCCGAGAACATTGTGTGTTTGATTGATGAATCTCGCGACGAATATAAACAAAAGAAGAAGAAGAAGAAGAAGAAGAAGCTGTGGGGAAATGTGGTTTCCTGTTTTGGAATCTGTCACGTGGACTGTTTGCTCGATGATGCAGGAGTAACAGGTACAAAACTCATCTTTCTCCCCCTTTGGTGTGACCAGGCGATCAGTAATGGATACAATGTGCGGGGTGGATGCGCGGCATGAGTTCCACATGCATGAGGTTTCCAAAGTACCCAACGGCTAATACCTGCATCACTGCCACTTGTGATGCTTCTCGCGGGTTACTATACTGGGGCAAGGCTCAGGTCCCCAAGCGCTCAATACGGGGTAACGGTATAAACCCCGGGTTCCGGTGAGATCTGACAAGGGTAGTGAAATGAGGCATTCCAATTGGCTTGATCTGCATAAGCAAGAATGCACCCCGTGATACTTGCAGAGTTTGCGCAGCCGATCCCCGGAACTCGTATGTTCGACGCCTCGCGCATCCTGCGTCAATTCTGGCCCGGTGGACAAGAACGGCACTTCGCTACGATGTAGCTTGGAACTAAGATTTGCTTTTTTTCCGATCAGTTGGAAGATCTTGGATCGTTAAATCGGTTAGCAGCGGAGATGATTGGCTGAGAATGAGCTTATTATATGAGGCTAGGGAAGTATAGGCAGGGATGTCTATGGCCCCCAAAGCAATTCGCTTTTCCGCGCTGATCTCTCGGTCTAGAATGCTGACGTCTGCAGGGGCCCTGTCTAATTACAGCATTGCACACAACTGCGAACCATGTTCAAGCTAATAGCTTTGGGTAATCAACATGATGCCCAATTAAGGCAGCTGAACACTTAGCGCTTGTTTTGAAACACCAGTTCGGCCTAGAGGCGATGATCAGGAGATGATCAGGAGATGATCGGCCAATCTGTACATGCTTATGTATACCTCGCTTCTCTTTGGTCACGACAGCTTCATGGCCTTGTTCAGTTGCGCCCATCTCTTTTCTCTCTCGGAGCCAGACTGTGGTTCAATCAGGCCATTCATCTTCCACAAATCTCTCAAAGCCTCCGCAATGAGATATTCCCATTCCATTTCTTTTGTCTCAAAAAATAGATTCGGGATATTGCCAATGCCGGTCAAGAATTTCTGCTTCATTGCGTCACTCTGGAACGCACGAGCAACATGATAGATCGTCACGGCGGCGAAATGAGGGTGCACTTTGCCGCCAACAATGGCTGTACCGGGAACATCCTCGATGAAATGGACTTGAACGTAAAATGCAGGGAGACGTAGAGATCGGTGATTCGACTTGGCGAGTGGTTCTTTCTCGGTCGGGATGATGTTGTTTGGACTATGTTTGATGTACCAGACAGGTACTTGGAGGTTTGTTCTAATGATTTACTGAAACTGATAGAGACTGGTTTCAAGGTGGATGATCATATCGCCAGCTGGTTCTTACGAGATTGCTCTTATAGTTTTCGACAGCTGAAAAGCCCCTTCACGGAATATATTAGGCATGATCATCGTTAATCGATGCATTGGATATGCCGAGCTTCATAGAATACTCTAGGTGTCAGTTCGGGGAGATAGGGTGATATAAAATTATTTAATTCGTTGGTGACCCAATGGGTGGCACCCTACGGCTTTGATCATTTCATCAACCTCGGCCGAACTTGGATTACAATATCAAGCAACGTGGTTTTCTTTGAACGGTCATGCCAAAAATGAGTATGAAATATTTATCGATTACTCTTCATTAATTATTAGTCAATCTTGATTGTCCATTAGGACATGACACCACCGTCGGTCGAAGTGTGGGAACTGAAACTATCGGGGGTTAATTGCACCGTTCTCGATCACAGCTATTGACAGAATACAATAGATTTCAGATGACAAATTCATAAATTGGATCCATGTGTATATAAGCGACACTAATAACGGCCCCCAGATTTGGTCTCCTTCACCCCGCGGCACACAACAAAGGACACATCACCATGTCGAGAGGATTGATCTTCATAACTGGCGCCACTGGCTTTATTGGCAGTGCCACTGCTGTTGAAGCACTCAAGGCTGGTTATAAAGTACGACTTTGTCTGCGCAAACCCTCTGAGCAGCTGCAATCTGTCCTCTCCGAATACAGCAATCAAGTCGAATATGTTATCGTTCCAGATCTCACCAGTGAAACGGCATTCAATGGCAAGCTAAACGACGTGGACTACATTTTCCATCTGGCATCACCCCTTGTTCATGGAACCAACAAGGAGACATATTTCACCCCGGCTGTGAAAGCCACGACTTACTTGCTCAAGGCCGCAGCCAAGATTCCCAGTATCAAGAAGGTTGTTGTGACCTCTTCTGTTGCTGCGTTGATGCCAATGACTGGCGTTCCTGCTGGAGGAGTAATCAAAGGTAAGATGCCCTCGGAGATGTTCCTAAGTTCGTGTCAGCATGATGTTAAAAGCCTATATAGAGGACAATGACTGGGACTTCTCCGTCGATGAGAACGGCTCATTTGAAAATCCAGAGAACCCAGCAGCAACACCCATGCGTCTGTACCAGGCTTCCAAGCTCCTTGCCAACAAAGCAACCTGGGACTTCCGGGCAACAACCAAGCCACACTTCGCATTGGTGACGCTGCACCCAGTATTTGTATGGGGCCATAACCCTATGCAAACCTCAGCCGAGGAAGTTGCAGCAGGATCCAACGGCCTTCTCTGGAGTCTGATCATGCAAAACAACGGCGCTGCAAGCAGAGGTGTTCATATCCAGGATGTGGCCGAAGCGCACGTCAAAGTGCTGGACCCAAAAATTCCTGATGGCTCGAAGTATTTGCTGGCTGGACCCAGCGAAACTGGTCCTGCGATTACAAGCATTGTGAAGAGATTGTATCCTGATTCTGGGGCCAAGATCACCGAGGATATTCAGCTTGCTTCATCGCCACTCGATACCACCAAGGCGGAAAGAGAGCTTGGGATCAAATGGCGTTCTTACGAGACGATGATTACAGATGTGATGGATCAACAGCTTGGATTTTATCACAAGCTGTAGAATTAGAGCATACATCAGTCAAGCTATATCACGTCCAATCTCAATAAAGACCTGATATAAATGCCGTCCTGGTGGTATAATTTGTGTAGCAAATGATTTTTAATGCGAATGAATAACCAAACCTAGAGATTACGGCCAAGTTCCAGAGCTTGCAAAATCATATGAGACAATGGATATTGCTTGTAACCTGTAACAAATCGAAAACCGCTCTCTCACGGCCCGTAAATAGTGACAAATGCAAACCAGCCAAACATTTGCCACCTGATTTGTAAGGCGACAACCGGAGAACATCCTAGACAGCTCTTTCACCATGCGAAGAGTCGTTCCTCTCACACGTGAACATCTGCCTGCTGTTTCAACAAATTTAACTCAAGAAAGATTGAGACACTGATCTCACTATTTCCTCGCTGAAATTCTGCGCCCAAGAGAGTCGTGGTCGCGTCGAGCGCCTTCACTTACCTCTGCGCCTGTCATCTCCTTGAGCTTCGCTCAAGCTCAGAAACATCATGGCTGCTGACACACAAAGTGCCGCTGTGCAATTCATCTCCGCTGAACCTACCCGCGATCCAAGCTACAACGACTTCACTTTTACACCCTTTCTCCGCAAGAGCTTCGGCTTCGGACTCGCCAGCGATGTACCCGTCTGCAAAGCCTATAGTGAAGGACACTGTCCACTGGGGCCTGCCTGTCCAGATCGCCATCCTACTCCATCCCGTGTGACAACGTCGACCACCACAGCCTCCGGAATGGCACCTTCTACCACACACGGATCACTGGTCTGCAAGCATTTCCTCAAGGGCTTATGCAAGAAAGGCTTGAAGTGTGAATACCTCCACGAATACAACCTGCGACGAATGCCCGAATGCCAATCATTCTCACGATCCGGATATTGTACCAACGGGGACGACTGCCTTTACCAACACGTCCGGGAAGAGGCCCGCCTGCCACCTTGTGAACACTACGACCGCGGATACTGTGAGCTGGGACCTCTCTGTGCAAAACGCCACGTCCGTCGGCGCCTATGTCTTTTCTACCTGGCTGGCTTTTGTCCGGAGGGAAAAGGCTGTGCCGATGCTCATCCCCGATGGACAGAAAACCTCCCACGACCCACTATGCGCACTGAGAAGACAGAGGAAGAATTGGAACATGAAAAGGCCCTCATTCGGGAAGAACAAGAACGCGAGAAGGAACGGGAAAGGGAATGGCGAAGCGAGAGGGGGCGGGGTGGTGGTTTCGGCCGTGGGCGCTTCCGTGGGCGCGGCAGGGGATAGCTGGACCTCTTATCTGTCTGTTTTTTTTTATGGGCGACATTGCATGGCATGGAGTGTACCCCGGTAAGGGGGCTTGGTTTACGGTTTTTGTTGGGCCAGTAGATACCCCAGTTTGGATTTCAGATTCAAATAAATATGCCCCATTATTTTCCATGAGTTGGTTCAGTTGGATTCACCGCCATTGCGTACATCACTGTACTGTAGATGTATGTCCGTACCGTATAGTGCTGGCACCAGTATCCATTTTAGGTTCCCCCACCGGAGGGAACCCACCCGAGTCAGCTTACAAGAAACTTAAGAAGCCCAGCATATGTTCGCAGCTACAGGCTCATGCTCGCAAGCAGGGTGTAGCATCATGGTTGGAGTGTATGACATCATGACATCTCAAGGGTTATGTTTAGCAGAATCGCTAGTCCAGGATGGTAGCAAGATGCTAGATAAAATAGTATGATTCCGTGAGAAATAACAAGGGTTCGCAAAGAAACACTAGACCAACGCCCCCATTCGAGTAGATTTTTCATTTGTCAGTTCTCAGTAAGAATGGCCTAAACATGAGCTATATCCGGGTGGATCCTTTACAACCAATCATAGAGTGCATATGCTCTGTCATCGATGACTGATTTGCTCTGTAACACTGCGGGCAACGTTGCTAATCGCGGAATGCCAGGCGATGGCTTTTGATATAAAGTCCTGTACGTCCCGGCCCCCTCCTCTCATTCCTCAGTTTCTTCACAAACCCTGAATATCATTCATCATGGCTCCCAAGATTGCAATTGTCTACGTATGTATCACTCCAATCCCTACCTCGTCTTTCACTAACGGTCATAGTACTCGATGTACGGTCACATCAAGACCCTGGCCGAGGCTGAGAAGAAGGGCATTGAGGCCGCCGGTGGTTCCGCCGATGTTTTCCAGTGCGTGTCACCCTCATATCTGACACGACTATTGCTAAACATTGCCTAGGATCGCCGAGACCCTCAGCGAGGATGTGCTGGCCAAGATGCACGCCCCCTCCAAGTCCGATGTCCCTATCATTGAGCCCACCGAGCTCCTCGACTACGACGCCGTCCTTTTCGGTATCCCTACCCGCTACGGTAACTTCCCTGCTCAGTGGAAGACTTTCTGGGACAAGACTGGCGGCATCTGGGCCAAGGGTGGCTACTGGGGCAAGTACGCCGGTCTGTTCGTTTCCACTGGCACCCAGGGTGGTGGTCAGGAATCGACTTGCTTGGCTGCGATGTCGACATTGGCCCATCACGGCTTCATTTATACACCGTTAGGGTATCGCACTGTCTTCCCTCTGCTCTCCAACCTGGACGAGGTCCACGGTGGCAGTGCCTGGGGTGCCGGTACTTTCGCCGTAAGTCAAAATTCCACCCCAACTTCATGATATAGGCTGACAAATACAACCATAGGGAGCCGACGGTTCTCGCCAGCCTACCGCCCTGGAGCTCGAGATTGCCACTGCCCAGGGTAAGGCTTTCTACGAGACCGTCTCCAAGGTCCAGTGACTGCATGGCAGTGCCGAGTCGAAGCCGGAGAGCTCGACCCCTGCTACGGCGCCAAAGAAGACAGAGGCTCCCCAGCAGCAGGGTTCTCAGGAGCCAGCTAAAAAAGAGAAGGACAATGAAGGACCATGTGGTCTACCCAAGAAGTGTATCATTCAATGATTGGACCTTGTCTTTTCTTTTTTCTTAGCTATTCTCCTTGGGGCGTTCTCTAGGCGTTTCATTTAATGATAATATATAACGCTAAAGTATATAGTCATTCTATACCTCTCATGGAAGACAATTGAACTATTAACGCTGGCGTCCACAGTAGCTCGTAGTCCGAAGTATATAAATCTGGTGACGATTCTGCCCACTCTCACCGCCCGCTAGATCGTACTGTTCCTAAGCCCGTAGACTGCTTTGAATAGCTCTCTTCCTTTCTCTTCTCCATGCCATCCTCAGTATCGGAATTTCGTTACCTCTATTCTCCTCTTTATAGAGATTCTGATGGCTCAAGTCCCGTTTCCAACCCTATCGGTGGCACTTAAGCCATTGTTGAGCAATCGTAGCTCGGAAGTTCAAAAAAGTATATATTGAGAAGATTTTGAAGAGATATCGTATATATTATTACCCCCTGGCACCTGGAAGCTTTCCCCTCTTATCTGAGTGCTCACCAGTGAAGGTAAGCGCCTCGTTAGACATCCGCTTATTTAGTTTTATTTTCCACACAGATGTTCGCTTGCTCCGATCATCTCCAAGAAAGCACGCGTCACTAAATCCAAGATTGCTATTAATCAACTCGATCCCGTTATTTGGAAAAAAACCCGGAGACTGATGGCCGATGACCTGATAATCTTTCTTGAGGGAGAATAGGAAAAGCAAATCTGTATCGCATAAGATCGGGATATAAGACAGGAATCGAAGGTTGGCACAAACGCTTTCGTGCTGGGGAGACATTATTGGAACTTCGATTGTGGCTGTGTCAATGCAGTTCTTTGAACCATTTCCACAATCCTCGGCGCGAGCAACCAATGCCTGTGTCTCACGGCCAATAACGGTGGCCAATCCATGCTGGACCCATTGAACAGGCGACAGTTTCAAGTCACTTAGTCGCACAGAATGCGTCTCAGCTTTCTTCTTGCTTTTGCAGACTGGCCCCGCCGAGGATTCACGAAACGGAACAGTGTGCGTGGCCGTCTGGGCCAGCAGTTTCCTGGAAATCCGGTTGATTGTCGGCAGTGGCTCATCATGTGTGAGTTGGAACTCCATATTCACCGATAGGATCGAAGAGATCCATTGGAGGCTCCATAGGAAGAGCTCAAAAACGAGACTGGGTTTGGCTCCCATGCCGAGAATCTGAACTTGCCTTTCACAGTTTGCGGTTGACCTTTTCCGAGAAGACGCAATGACGAAGAAGGTTGCAGGAGATCAGAAACATAGGCAGGAGGCATGGTCTTTAGCGCGTGAATGATTCGAACTTGGTCAAACGCTGATCCCAAGAGCTGATCATCTGCATGCACAGGAACCCATCTGTCAAGACTCGATAGGGCTTGAACGCGTCATCCTCGATTGGTTGCTGTAATTCCAAGAATGTCCGTTGCCTGTATGTGCTGACAAGCGAAAAGATCGAGTTACTTGCGATTCGTGATTGGCCTGGGGAGGCACCCATTAGCTTCGAATATGAGAGCAGAACGTGTCAACCCCGAAGGGAAAGACTTACCACGAAAGGCAACCTCATCCGTTCCTGGCCGAAGAAGGTGATTCACAGTAATCCACACATAGCTCCTGATGGTTCTCCAGTCCTATATAAATCACGCTCATTAGCAGGATGCTCAGATAGCTTTATTTTGATGCTCTTGCTAACTTCTTTGCTGGGATGCCGTCGTGATGGTCAACCATGGTGATGCGACCAACTTCTTTCACGCCACAGAGAAAACATCGAAATGATATCTAGAGACGATTGACTACAGATCAATAAGCTTGATTGAACGTGATGGTTTCAGAGCTCGGAGAGGTGTACCGAGATCGGGTACATGCACCCGGCTGCATCGGGATCGAATCACACTAGAATCCCAAAGAAGCAGCCTGAACGTCTTCTTTATACTTCTCGATGGTTAAATACTTTTCAAGAGCATGCCAGTATAGGACGCTGCCAACTCACGGCACAGTCAAGTCGGTCCCCGTAAACCATCCAGGACGACCAAAGAGCGCAACAACAGCTGACATTGCTGTGATGAAAGTTTTGAAAGGATGTCAGAACTGACAGCCCGTTCGATATAACCAAAACGGTGAATTGTAGAGGTTACTTGGCTCATAAACGTCTACATCTGTTAAATGTCATTCATCCGCGGAAGCGGCAACCGAGAGCGAAGGCGGACGCAGCACCCGAACGTGCAATGGAAAACAAACCCCCCGATATCTCCAATCTCGTATGACTCCTCCACATTAGCTACACCATGGATATCGTGCAACAACTCGAACAGAATCCCCATGGGGAGGTTATCAAATGCATTGACATGCACACTACGGGCGAGCCGACCCGCATCATCTACTCCGGGTTCCCTCATCTTACCGGCACCCTCCTGGAGAAGAGAGACCAAGCCAAGAGCCAATACGATAATATCCGCAAGCGCCTCATGCTCGAGCCACGCGGTCATTATGCCATGTACGGCGCCATCATCATTCCGGAGACAGAGCTCGTTCAGTCGGGTGAGGCGCACGTTGGTACATTGTTTACGCACAATGGAGGATTCTCCACAATGTGTGGACATGCCACGATTGCGCTGGGCCGATTCTTGGTTGACACTCATGACTTGAACGTGTTTCCGCGACGCGATGAATTAAAGCCAGACCTAAACACCCGCGAGGTGAAGGTCAACCTCCATGCACCGTGTGGCCTTGTGCGCGTGGTGGTTCCAACTACCGCAGATGGACAGAAATCGGATCCATCTCGTTCAGTCACATTCCTCTCAACACCGGCGTACTGCGCCGCGACAAATTTGGAGGTACCTATCCCGCCTGAAGTGAGATGGCCGGAGCTGGGCGACAAACCCTCGATCAATATCGATATTTCGTATGGTGGTGCTTACTATGCATTGGTGGATATCCATGAGCTTGGATTCAATGGACTGCGCAATTTCGACTTCGAAGCTGTGACGGTCGCCGTGAAAAGGCTCAAACGCCATTTGGTTACTCTACCCAATGTATCTGAAGCATTGCAGCATCCAGAAGATAAGAGGCTGTCTTTCCTGTACTCTGTCATGGTCACAGATCTTTCCATCGGACATCAGCCCAATGGCGTTGACGGAGCTGAGACTGGCCTTTGCTTCTTCGCTGAGGACCAAGTTGACCGATCCCCGACCGGCTCTTGTGTGGCTGCACGTATGGCTCTGGCTCATGTAAAGAAGACAAGAACGACGAATCAGCCCTGGGCATACAACTCACTCGTCTCAAATCAATTCAACACCGGAGCCTTTGCGGCAACGATTGTTGAGGATAATATTCGCATTGAAGGCGAGAATAGCCAGTCGCGACAAGGAGTCATCGTTCGTGTCGAAGGCAAAGCTTATTATACCGGTACAATGACCTTCGTTGTTGAAAAGGACGATATTACAAGTGAGAGCGGGTTTGTTTTGCAAGCTTGTACATAGTAAACCTCGGGTTATTTTGACCCCAATCGTTCGCATTGTATCCGGGAATCACCATCCCAGTTGAGAGATTGACATCTCAGTCACTGCCATTGAAAACATCCAGTTGTTGAGCAAAAGTTGGGATTTTGTGTATGATCCACACCGAGATCTCTCATAGTTCGCACCCACTCGGTAAGAGGCTATCCCGACATTGTTTAGAACGATGGATGTAACGTGTAACGGCCAGTACCCTGGCCCAAAGGATCGAGGGGATCATTGCCGCAGGGAGTACTTGATATTGGACACTGGAAGAATTCAGCACGATAGAACAGTATAACGTCAAATGCCCTCTCCACCGTAATCCGTGAGAGAGGATGACATGTAAATCCGGTTCCATTGAGAAGCAGTAAAGAGGGGACATAATTATACAGCAAGGAAAAAATATAGTTGGATATCAGTTGAACTTTTTCCCGAAACGCCAATCGCCGAATATACCGATCAAACATTGAGCAGCCAAGAACCACTCCAGTCAAACCCAGCCCCTTCCCAGTTGTTGCTAAATGGGTCAAGACTAACATCAAGAGCCGCAATATCATAATTATCTTGTCCCGGCTGGTCATCAAGTGACCGAAGAGTATCATTTGGATCTTGGATTTCCGCTAAAGAGCATGTCGGCTCAATGCCCATGTTGCCATTCGGTTCTGATGATTGCCCGATCAGCCGCCATTGCTTGCACAATTTCGTGTCGAAGCCTTCGAAGAATGAGGCTGCGTCTGAGTCAACTGTAGGTGAGGGACCATCGAATGGACCCAGTTCTCGGACTTTACCGGTGAGTTTGTTCAACGCGCGCAGGGGGCCGACTGCCGAAAGCCACCGCTCAGATAGCTTTTGGAGGGCGAGCTTCATGACGGTTAATTCATGTTCGGCTGTGCTCTGGAGGTGTGTGTAGCGACAGCTGGAGAGAAGTGAGAGGCCGGCACATAGAGGATAGAAAGCGAAGACTGGGCCCAGGTATCTGAGTTCGTCTCGAAGCAGGAACTCTTCATATATTCCAGCAATAAATGAAGATGCGACCAGCGATGCTGCGGGTGGTACACTATTTGGTGTCGGTGAGCGATGTAAAATCGTGAGTACCACGAAATACATCACCAATAGTTGGTGGACTTCCAAATTACAAATATCTGCATCTTCTTGGACGGCGACACTGGCTTGCAGCTTGGGAATAGCCTGCTTTGCCCATCTGTAGACAGCATTCTCGAGATCGACTTGTCTTTGACGAGAGATTTCTTGCCGTAGATGAGATTCGACTGTGTCTCCCAGAAGACGAGCTATTGTGCAGTAAGCTAGGAAAAGTTGCGCTTTGAAGTTGTTCACAGGGAAATCATTAAGGGACGGCGGAAGCACGTCGCTGTCCCGCAGGTTGATAGTCCGTGGCCGGCCAACACCGACAGAGATAATATTATCTCGCACCTGAAAACGTTAGATCATGCTAATTGATTCAAGCCATTGATACTCACCACTAAAGACCACCACAGCCTCCGGCGAAGACCCCGATCGCGAGAATTGGGCGGTGGCTCTTTATGCAGTCCGATTTGAAACGCCATCGCGCCAGCGGTTCGAATCCAAAAGCCACTGGTATCAGTTGAGACATCCTCGGGTCCAACAGGATTATACCAATGCAGGAGACAAGCAGCGACAATAGAAATCAGTGGATGGTCGCATCCACCAAAGAAGAAAAGCAGCTTGGCGCGTCGATAAAACACCTCACTAGACCCGTAGTCCAAATGGGCTTTGGATACTCTACTTCCGGCTAAAAAGATTGCTTGAAGGAGCAGCATAGACGGTGGTGTGCTCTCGTCTAGCCATTTGGGGTCAACGACTGGTGTCCAGGGTGCACAGTGTGCATGAAAACTGGCCATTAATTCATTTTGAACGGATAAAGGTGGGACCTCAAATGCGCCTTGGTCGCGGAGCATCTGCAGGTCTGTTGTTGAGGCTTTGGGGTTGGTGTATGTGGTCTCGCGACCGGGTTTGACCATATTTTCATCGAAGGGGACACTGCCGCCTAGATACTCGCTGCGGCCGCGATAGCTCTCTTCCTTGATGAAAGGCTCATTGCTTGGCAGGGTTGCATTGTTCAATGGCTCAGCAGGCCTGCTGGATGATATGCGCCGTGAGGTTTGCTCTGAGGCGACGGGCTGTGAGCTCCGCGGAGTCTGACTCAACGCAGAGATTGAAGCATTCCGTCCTGGCGACAGGCTGTTGGTGAACCTCTTGCGCTTTCTTGTATATGGCCTGCATACGATCAATACTGTGTTACATCCTCATCATCGGGTTTACTTACCTGCACTCCACATCGGACTTTTTGCAGTTGGTGCATGGGTCCTGCGTCGCGAAGTCGCATTTAACCTAAAAACAGTCAGCAACATTCCTCACAGCTGAAGTACTTGCAACACCTTTCTCTTATGGCATATGATACATGCCGAGGACATGACGCTCCGATTGACAGCTCAGAGCCGAGTGACGGAGAGAGTTGGAGGTCAAGCGGGGGTTTGCCGAGGCCACGGAGTATAAAGTCAACGACAGTCAATGACAGTCAACGTTCATCTTCACCAACTTGATACCTTCGACAATGGACTTAGTAACGACTGATCGCTCATATCCCGGCGTTCTGGTGATTACTATCAATCGCCCAGAAAGAAAGAATGCCGTCGACCCTCCAACAGCCAAAGCACTCTATGAAGCAATCCGCGCCTTTGAAGATGACCCAAGCCAGAAAGTGTGCGTCTTGACTGGTGCTGGCAGTACATTCTGCGCAGGAGCCGATCTTCACAGTGTTGCGCAGAACACATCTGGCGAAAACCTGCAGCCTGTAGAAGGTCGCAATTTGGGGCCTATGGGTCCTTCCAGGCTGGTTATGCAGAAGCCTGTTATATGCGCTATTGCGGGATATGCCGTTGCAGGAGGGCTTGAATTAAGTCTACTAGCAGATCTACGTGTCGTTGAAGAAGATGCAGTGCTCGGTGTGTTTTGTCGCCGCTGGGGTGTGCCTCTGATCGACGGAGGGACGGTCCGTCTGCAGGCCATTGTTGGTCTTGGTCGTGCGTTGGATATGATCTTGACTGGTCGGCCTGTCGGTGCCCAGGAGGCTCTTGCGATGGGACTGGCCAGTCGTGTGGTTCCGAAAGGGGAATCATCGAAGGTGGCTATTGAAATAGCACAGCAGCTCATTGCATTCCCCGAGCTTTGCCTCAATACAGACCGGCGATCGTGTTACTACAGTGCTTTCGATGCTTCGTCTTTCCAGGATGCCATGTCGAAGGAGTTCAAGTCTGGGAGCAAAGTGATTACGGCGGAAGCTATTGCAGGTGCCGCCAAGTTCAGTAAAGGCTCAGGGCGACATGGCAATTTTAAGGATTACAGCAAGCTGTAGATCACAGTGCATATTAATAAGTTTGTTGGTTGAATTTGTGGCCAAGTCGACAGATACAGTCGTCCAAGGCCGTCTTCGTACTAATACAGGCCAAACGAATATCACAAAGATTCAATATGGCACGACTATTATATAACTACCATAGATCAACGACGTCTTTAGTTGGTCTTCTTTTCTTTGTTACCAAGCTCCTCTGCTGTAAATTGAACCCGCTTGCCATAGAGCAAGGGAGTGCGAGATACAAGGGAGCCAAGTGCGTATCCAATATAAGCTCCGACGAGGATTGTGATGGGGAATGCCTGCCATGGCCGGTCCCTGTAATTCAACATTAGTCATGCCGTAGTATAGAATCTAGCGCCGGACTCACCAGTCAAGAGGGATAGGGATGGCGCCAAACCACGCTCCAAGGCCAGAGCCAAGTGCACCACCCCAAACTGCGTCGGCTGGACGAGCAATACCCCAGACCTCGTTCCACACTCCACGGTCTGTACCGTGGGCGTAGATCAGGGATGTAGCACTTAGAACGGCCATGTGTGCTGCACATAGGACGGTCTCGGCATTGTGTGTTGTGAGCGGGGCGCCGAAAAGAACGAGTACGAGGGCAAGAACTGGAGTGGCCAGGAGGAAGGTCAGGGCGAGCGAGAGCGTGGCCGGCTAGAGAAAGGGTTAGCAATGAGTGCTTCCACGTAGTGGAATATCCGTACCAATAACCGGGACCAAATACACGTCCAGCTGTTGGTGTACTTGCGCTTGCTAGCCTTTCCATGGCGACCACCACTTGGTCCAGATGTTGACCGAGGGCTGGTCTTGCCGTCGGCCGGAGCGGACACGCTCGACTCTGTTGACGAGGTCGACCCGGCGGGCGGGAGACAGATCACCGCGTATGAAATTTGAATGGCAGTGAGCCATGGCAACGTTTTTAGGAGCTCCTTGGTAGGATTCTCCACCAATCCTTCAAATCGCGTAGCACATAGTGTAAGGAGGAGTGCTGGGTGCACAACGGAGTAAATGCGCGCAACCGGCGAGGAGAGAATATTGACAGGGGGAGCGGAAGGCTTTTCAGCAGAGACCGTCGGTGTTGGAGGCCCTGATGCAGAGGTATCTGAGGCCATTGCGCCGTAGAAGTTGAGACTTGAATAGCTCCGGCTTGTTCGGGATGAAGTGGAGGGTCTGATTTGACGTGTTGGCCGCTGTTTGCCTTGGTGCCTTATCGCCTCAATTCTCAGGCGACAACTCTACCACCAACAACCAATGTGCGACAATCAGCCTGCTTAACTATTGGAATATCAGGCAAAGTACATCCAAGCCAAATATATCACAGCTGCCTAATTGGACATAATTTTTGGAAATCTCGACACAAAGGATACCAAGGTGATATAGTCACACCGTCTACACAAACAAATCAGAATAAATGAAAAGCCTATTGTTGCCGTGGGGTTCATATCAATAAATCCCAGAGCGATATCATAAGCGTGGCCTCAGATTGAGAACTGATTGGAACGCGGCAAGAGAACAAAACAGACCGGCTGCAAATCGCAGAGACAAACGTACATTCATACCACATGGCAACATGATCAACAGGAGTCCGAGCTTTATAGACCCGGGGAAGAAGTCAAGGTAGAAGAACAGGGGGGTAAAGAATACAAGGGGTCATTTGGACGGCATCAACTTGACATCCGTAAACGCAGATAAGTCATGGGGAAATGCAAGGTCACATTTTCAAAGATCCCGTCTCAGAAAAGGGGGGAGAGACCTTGCTTGAGAGCATTGCTCTACGGATATGCCACTCTAGTGCAAATGCTCAAAGGTCTACTATACCATCGCGTATGAGGTGCAATCCAGAGAATCCCTGCGAAGGTGAATAGAACGCAAGCACAAAATTCAAACAACTTAGGCAGTCGATGTAGACGGTCCAGTTGCATCTTTCGGGGGGTCATGAGGTATTGTGGGCTCGGATGCGGGCATAGATTCGCTGGTCGGTATTTGAGCCGAGTCAACCTTCTCATCAACTGGCGCAGCCATACTCGCCACTGGGCTGTGTGGCTCCTCCGGGATTGGAGGGGGAAGACCTGCACCTGGCAACGGTGACACAGGCGACCGAATAGGCTCCTCCTTGGGCTGTTCTCGTGGTATTTCAATCGAAGCAGGCTTTCCATTTGCTGGCTCAGCGGCAGCGGCGACAACAGGAGACAAGGGTTGACTAGTGAGCGACGGATCGGTATCCGAGCGAGTTGGGCTCTTTGTGCGTTCACGCTCATCCTTGACACCGTCCCGAACTTGGGCAACCTTGGCCTTGAACTTCCCGAATAAGCTCTTCTTCTCACCCTCCGATCCAGCAGAGGAACTGGGTTGAATGCCAGCATCCAAGCTCAGTGGCTGGCTGGAGGGGTCTGAGACTGGATTGTGTCCACTCCCAATTGAACTGGTACTTTGCTCGGCGCCCGGGTTGGTCGCCATCAAGGGCGGAGAGGCAAGGCCGAGACCGAGTTGCTCACTGGCGCGTTTTGATGATCGGGGGAACCGCCAACTCCGCCGGTTTTCACGACGCTCTTGGCGAGAAGCGTCATCGGGCTGATCCAGATCAGACTGGTCGGTGAAAGAAGAACGAGAGTTCATTGAGGGTGTGCGCGATTGGTGGGGTTTTAGAGTGTTATCATGATGTTGGAGATTGCTCTCTACCAAGGCAGGGTTCGAGTCAGACGGATGGTCTCGGTTGGCAAGCGTGGCGGTATTGGGTGGCCTAGGAGTGGTGTCACCAATGGCAACATCCACAGACTGATTCTCGTTCTTCGGCTCGAGGTCCGCATTGTGATCAACGCTGTGGCCATGGAGGGAATTGGTCGAACTTTGGGCGCTGATGCTTGCGCTACCAGGTATCCGCTTCTTTCTCAACCTGTTTGGCTGCCGAGGCTCTTTCTCGCTCTCGGGGGGTGGTGACTTGGTGAAGAAGTTCGAAAGCTTACGTTCACGAGTGGGGGTTACGACCGCTGGAGGTGACAATACCGGGGTTTGTAAGTTCTCCTGAGGTCTCGGGGCCTCAGTAAGGCTCAGACGTTCAGCGGTTGCCGGGGGTATGGGGCCGTGGGTTGTCGTATGAACGTAAGCGTTGCCTCCAGTAGTTGAAACGGAAGTTGCTTGACTAAGCTTTTGCTCTTCCTGCTGCACCGTCGGTTGTTCGGCAGGCTTTTGCTCAGGCACGGGCACAGGTGCAGGCTCTGGCTCTTCACGCACTGATGGAGTGCGGCTGGTAGACCGAGAGCTCTGGTGAGAAACAACTAGCCCCGAGGGATTGCTGGAGGCAGTCTCGTTGGCCCGAGCATAGCGCGCCGAAGTGAGCACAGGGCCCATCTTTGATGGGAGGGTATTGCTTCGGTGAACACCACCGCCGCCGCCACCAGTCATTGAGTTAGGAGTGCCGGGGCTGGGAGCGTTGTTCGAGTGGCGAGAATTACGAGAGGAAACAGAGACATTTCTCCGGATGTTGTCCAACTTGCGATGACTTTCTGTGTTGGCACTGGCATTGGAGACAGATCGTCGGACGGTTGAATGGGACGGCCGCGAGGGGATTCCGGCTTCGACTTCCTTCATGGTCTGCTCATCGGCTGCGGTGCCGCTCATGCCGAATAGGAAATGATCCTGGTTCTCGATGAGGAAAATCAAAACATCCTGGCTCAATTTGTACTCCTCGGGAGACATGTCGTGCTGAGGGTGCGACAGCATGCCGGGTTGAAAGATTGCCGAAAGATTGCCCGATGGCATACGGTTTTGATCAGACTTGGATGCAAAGACTGCAAGAAGATCGAGGATATAGAGCAGGAGTTGTTTGTTCAACGGAGGCAGCTCGATGATGAGTCGTTGATACGTCTCCACAGCCTTTGCGTGATCAAACTTCTCGCCATCCGGTGTCTCTTTGTCCTCCTGGACTTGTCTCTGATAGATTCGCAACGGCTCGCGGAAGCGTTCGTAAAACTCCAAAGGCACGATCGGCTCGGGGAGCTGGTTCAAGTATCGGCGAAGCACATTTGCAGCATCGTGAACGGTATAGCCGGACCAGTCAAGCCCTTTTCCGTAGCGTTCGGGGGAATCGAAGACCTCCTGGAGGTCCTTGATGCGTTTGGCAGATCCATTGAGGCGGAAGATGCCCTCCACATCGGTTGCTATTGAATAACGGTCAGGGTCTCTTTATCAGGTCTGATCTGGGAATATTTGCGAACCTTTTTCTTTGAGGAAGACACCACACTTGGCGACAACAATCGGCACATATCCATATATGAAGCTTTCGCCGTGATCGTTGGTCAAGGAGATTGCCACATTGGCGTACTTAATGCTGACATTGAGTGGAATGCCGAAAATTCCGCGGGGAGGTTCTGTCGCGACAATCAGATCAGCTTATCGTGTCCGAGTTATGAAGGCGTCGATGCAAGAAGGGGGCAAGCGGGCAGCTTGCCCATCTGCCATGAGCGACTGCGGCCACTTCCTGTGCGACGCGAGGGCTATGCCCGGAAGCTCAGGGGCGTCGCGAACCACTGCCGAGGAAAGTCCACCAAGAGCGTTTTATGCGGTCGCGTTGGCCGGAATATCCCAGATACCAATAGGTACGTACCTTTCAGTTCATCCTTCCTGGTGCTTCGCTTGAATTGCTTCCACCATGAGGCCAAATCTCGTTTCGAGGGCGGGGAGTTGGAACCGGGCTCGGGGGACGTAGGGAGCGGAACAGAGTCAGCGCCCGAGTGCGACTTGCTGACGGTCACCATGGCGAATCCGGGGGACTCGAGAGGTATTTCGAAGACGTCGAGGATTCGGGGAGGCTGGATCACCGCCTGGGAATATAGGGCAAGGCCCAGAAAAGCAAGAATCGCGATCACAGAGAAGAGAGAGAATGAAGAGCAAAGAGAAGGAAAGTCAAGTCAAGTCAAGGGTTATGGCGGGGAAGGGATGCGAAAGGGGAAGTGTCAGGGTTTCGAAAGGGGGCACGAGCCAAGTGAGCCCTGAGAACAGTCTTAGGTGTACGTCGATGGCTTTGCCTCAATTCGATATGATCCTTGCTAGGCTACTAGCAGCCTTGTATGTCTACCTCTTGTATTTTGTATCTATATCTACATCTATACCCATAACTCGAACTATAACAATAGAACTATATCTCGCTAGATTCAGGACAGAAATTCCAGAATTCGGGAAATCTAAGTGGAGTGGAACGTGTCTGGGCCCTGGTAGGGTCTGGGATGATGTAATCTGTTCTATTCATGGATTTGGGGATATCTGCCTATTCAGATAGTTGCGATTTTACTGCCCGGCAATCAAATCAGTTCATACTGGCCATATTTCTGTGCTTGTCAGGTTCAGGGCCGTTGACACACAAAATGGGGGTTCTGCACGTGATGTCATTGGACTTGGGATCACGTGGTATCACCTGATGCCAGTCACGGGGGTTTGTCGGAACAACATTACTGCGAAACAGCTTCGGAGCTGGACGCTTTAAGTGAACCCGTGTTTTAAAGTATCATCCAAACACCATCATCATCTATCACAATGGAAGGGTGAGTACTCCTAGGGGTTTCTTCAACAATTGATGAATGCTTCCTTCAACTTTTCTCTCGTTTTTCCACTAACACCAATGAAGCCTTAACGCATCGGAACAGCGCGAATTCGCCGCCCGCATGGAGCGGAAGCAGATGAAGGAGTTTATGACTGTATGTGATCAACTCTGTCAACAGACAGCTAGCTCGAACATCCCTCCACTCCCTCGACCACCCCTCAACGCCCAATCTAGAACTGTTTGGCTGCGTCCCTTTTCGGCAGATCCTAACCTCCTCTTTCCCAGATGTACTCCAAGATGGTCCAGCGCTGCTTCGACGACTGTGTCAACGACTTCACCACCAAGTCCCTCATCAACCGCGAGGAGACCTGCATCATGCGCTGTGTCGACAAGAACCTCAAGAGCTCCGCCCGCCTGAACGAACGATTCCAGGAGCAGAACGCTGCCATGATGCAGAGTGGCCAGATGGGTGGTAACTAAGGGATTTGATGAGCATTGTTGATGAACTTTCCACGTTGGCAATATTTGGAGTCCCAGTCTCCACTTCAACTGCATTGGGGATGATATGGTCGATGACCACCGATTGGCAAGGAAGCAGGCAGGATTCGGCTCCTTTGCGTGTACCATAGTGATTAGCATGGGATCATTACCTCTCCCTGCTCAAAATACCACAGACTTGATGAAAATAGGTCAACTTCGAGCTTTTCGGCTGTGAACTGAACATATGGGTGAAGTTGACCTCGGATCTCTCCCCTATCTCATAGCATGGCGAGGGCATTTAACTAGATTGGTGAGCCCCTCTAGTTTCCTGAACCTCCTGCCTTAAGTATCAGAGCCTCATAAATATCATGTGTCGGGCCACAATGTATATTCAACGTCAGAGCATCTTGTGTGATCATGTTCTGTCGAACTTTCATACCTTGACGCTGTCCTGATACCAAAAGCAGGACTCCCCTCGGTTCTTAATCATTGAGATATTCTAGTCAGTCCTTGCTTTATTTCGGATCTAGCCTCAAACGAGGCGCTGGCATGTGGGTGCATTGTGCGCAACACCAGAGGTCCTAGACAACCATTCAAGGGCCGCTCCCGTGGAAACTTCACGACTGAACAGCTATGTACAATGAGCAGAAGCCAAAAATCTTGGCAATATATCCATCGGATGTTTTCCAACAAACTCCAAAACATCTCATAGCCAAGACTTTTGATCATGCTATGATCACCATCAGGTCGATAGTTTCACCCCACCTTTGCCTCACGGAAATTGTACTATAACGCCGAGCTGAAAATTTGACTCCGCATTGAGTCACAGCTGCAGACCGAGACTAGACCCTTGAGTTGCCCGAGATAGACCCGTGTCTTCTAGGATTTGGCACGGAGATCCTGATCCACAGAGCCTCATGGCTACATGTACCATGACGACACTTAGCTTTTCAGGTATCGGATTGTCGTTGAATACTCTTGAAGCGCTGTTGTTGATATCCAGAATGAACCAGCCTGGAATACTTGGCATATGTAAGTTTTTATCATGAAGAAAGATTTGTATCTAAGGACTCGAGGCATCAGAATAAGTGTTGACATCCGCCTCAGATACTTTCACCGAATATTCCAAATCTGTACATTGTCTCATTCAAAAAATGTTTCAGCCCCAACTTCCAACCTCAAATTTTCTCAGACTTTCTCCAACGGATATAGAAATATCGCCGTTCACGGGCCATGTTCAATTTGTAAGCATTACACCCGAGATATGTCCGAATATTAAAGGGCAGTACAGGGAATAGGTGTCCAAGGGTTAGGAACAAAGAGACCCTATTGTAGGCTAGATATGTTAAGTCACATATCAAATCTCAAACGCTTTCGGACAGCGTTCTGACATAAGACGGACGAGTCGGGACGGTAGCCGGTCATGAGTCGGAAGTGATTCCCTTATCTGTGGGGTGAGGAGTGAGGGGACGTCGCTTTCTACTGTACAAAGTTCAGTCAGCTAACGTTACTTGGTGAGTCTCCAACTGCGATTCACTTCTCCTCCCCCTCATAGCCTCTTCCGACTCCACACTTCTCTCATAAGCCCCTCTCTTCCTTTCTTCTCTTCGCATATTTCTTGGTGAGTGCTGTCAATTTTGGTTTTCTTTCTTTCTTCTAACTCTTTCTTAGCCGAATTTCATACAAAATGGCCGACACAGTAGGAAAGGTAAGCTCTTCCTCCCCCTCCACCCTACCCTCCCTCCCCCCTCCCCTACCCTACCTATGCTCTACCCTGGCCAGTCTGAATCAATCGAATCAGATCTGAGCCATATTCAATTTCTATGAACATTGCTAACTGGAGACAGACCATCACTTGCAAGGTGAGCCCGAGCCGACATCCCCGCCCCTATGACGCCACCACCTGCCGAGCTCGAAACTAACTGAAGCTTAGGCTGCCATCGCCTGGGAAGCTGGCCAGCCCCTGTCCGTGGAGGACATCGAGGTTGCTCCCCCCAAAGCTGGCGAAGTGCGTATTAAAATCAACCACACTGGTGTCTGCCATACCGGTAAGTTCCGACCCCGCCAGCCCCGCCAAGCGCGCAAACACGGCAAATACGGACCGTCCCCGGGCAACGCGTTAACACACACACACTGCAGATGCCTACACTCTTTCGGGCAAGGATCCCGAGGGTGCTTTCCCCGTTGTTCTCGGCCACGAGGGTGCCGGTACTGTCGAGTCCATTGGTGAGGGTGTGACTTCCGTCAAGGTCGGCGACTACGTGATCGCTCTCTAGTATGTAACCCCCCCCCCCCCCCCCCCCCCAAATCCCGGCGCCATTCGGAATGGAGCCCTGACTATTGTAGCACTCCCGAATGCCGTGAATGCAAGTTCTGCAAGTCTGGCAAGACCAACCTCTGTGGTAAGATCCGCGCCACTCAGGGTAAGGGTGTTATGCCCGATGGCACCTCCCGCTTCAAGGCCCGTGGCAAGGATCTCCTCCACTTCATGGGTACCTCCACCTTCTCTCAGTACACTGTGGTTGCCGATATCTCTGTCGTCGCCGTCACCCCCAAGATCCCCACCGACCGTTCCTGTTTGCTCGGCTGTGGTATCACCACGGGTTACGGTGCCGCCGTCGAGACCGCCAAGGTCGAGGAGGGCTCCAACGTCGCTGTCTTCGGTGTTGGCTGTGTCGGTCTCTCTGTTCTGCAGGGTGCGGTCAAGAACAAGGCTAGCATGATCATTGCTGTTGATGTCAACGATGGCAAGGAGGAGTGGGCCAAGAAATTCGGTGCTACCCACTTTGTCAACCCCACCAAGCTCCAGGGCAAGACCATCCAGGAGCACCTGATTGAGATGACTGACGGTGGTTGCGACTACACCTTCGACTGCACTGGTAACGTCGGTGTCATGCGTGCTGCCCTCGAGGCCTGCCACAAGGGTTGGGGTGAGAGCATTGTCATTGGTGTTGCGGCTGCTGGCCAGGAGATCTCCACCCGTCCATTCCAGCTGGTCACCGGCCGGGTCTGGAAGGGATGTGCCTTTGGTGGTATCAAGGGTCGTACCCAGCTGCCCGGTCTCGTCGACGACTACCTCAACGGCAAGCTCAAGGTGGACGAGTTCATCACTCACCGCCAGCCTCTGGACGGCATCAACCAGGCTTTCGACCAGATGAAGGAGGGTGACTGTGTCCGTTGCGTTGTTGACATGAAATAGATAGCAGATTCAAAAGTGACGTGAAATATGACTTAATTATGTGAAATAATGTGTGTAAATGTCGAAGGACAGAGTAAGAGGAGACAGCTTCCTTTGTAGGTGAGCATCCCCAAGGTCCTCAGCCCCCGCAGCACCTTGAGGACTACATTAGGTAGCATTGAGATCAATGACCATTCCAAGATCACTCTTCAATTCAAACTCGTACAAACTTGTAGTCACCAGCCATACCATATCATCCCATAGATACGTCCACGGCGAGAGTCCGAGACTCCCCCACCTAAGTTGACACAAAAAGAGTCGATAACAAGGCCGATGTCGGGTCTACTTCGGAAGAACAGTGTGAAACACACTCTGATAGGTGAAAACCGTCTATCCCCCAAACTGAGAGGGGCTATATCAATCCACATGGGATCCCGCTGCCCGCGGGAATCGCCGCGGCGTGAAGTATAGATCTGTATAAAGAGGCCCAACACAAGATGCAGATGCAGATGTAGATACAGTTGAATGGATTAATACTCCTTCTCCCTTGAATTCAAATCACAAAACTACATAGTCATACCTATAAAATGGCCAACCTCACTCTCCCCGAACCCTTCGCCTCCATCCCCCGGTCCTCCCTCCTTCTCGGTCCCTCGCCAATCCACCCTCTCCCCCGCATCACGGCCGACTTGGCCAAGACTTCTCCCCACCACGTCGCCATCTACGCCAAGCGTGATGATTTGAACTCTGCCTATGCTTATGGCGGGAATAAGACGCGCAAGCTGGAGTATCTTCTTGCGGATGCTCAGGCTCAGGGGTGTGATACCCTTGTTTCCATTGGCGGTGTGCAGAGCAATCATACGCGACAGGTTGCGGCTGTGGCGGCGCGGTCTGGGATGAAGGCTCGACTGGTGCAGGAGCATTGGGTTGATTGGGTGGATCCGGGTTATGAGACTACGGGTAATATTCAGTTGTCCAAGTTGATGGGCGCGGATGTTAGGCTTGATCCTTCCACTTTTGGGATTGAGCATAAGTCCACGGCTCAGGCGGTTGTTGAGGAGTCCAAGAAGAAGGGAGAGAAGCCGTATTATATTCCGGCTGGTGCTTCGGATCATCCGCTTGGTGGGTTGGGCTTTGCGCGCTGGGCGTTGGAGGTGAGGGAGCAGGAGCAGGAGATGGGTATCTTCTTTGATACGGTCTTGGTGTGTGCTGTTACCGGATCGACGTTTGCTGGTATGATTGCTGGCTTTAAGTTGCTGGAGCGATTGTACCCTCAAGACCCCAAGCGCAAGGTTATTGGCATTGATGCTTCGGCTACCGTTGAGGCTACTCGTGCTCAGGTGCTGCGCATCGCCAAGAACACTGCTTCCAAGATTGGCCTCACCGCGGAGGATATCACGGACGAGGAGATCATTCTTGACGACCGGTACCACGCTGGCATCTATGGTATCCCCGACAAGCAGACCTGGGATGCTATGGAGTATGCTGCTCGCATGGAGGCGTTCATTACCGACCCGGTGTATGAGGGCAAGAGCTTTGCCGGTATGGTGGATATGATTCGTCGTGGTGAGATCAAGGCTGGCAACATCCTGTACGCCCACCTCGGTGGCCAATTGGCCCTGAACGCCTACTCCGATCTTGGCCGGACCAGCGAGTAGACCATGTGATATAGAATAGAAGAATTACGATTATAATGAAGTGAGCGATAACATATTATGTTGCATTCAAGGAGTGACTAGAGTTGGACGTAACGATAACTAGGGTGCGAGACGTCTAGAACAGCTTGTGCTCAAGGGTCATCTCCGACTCGGGCTGGAGACCAACACAGGCTCGGAAGATGTTGATGAGAGCAGAACGCTGCTTGCCGAGAGCGTTGACCACGGGGGTACCGGGGGGAGTCAGAGGAGCCTTGAGCATGTAGCTGAGCACGCTCAGCACGCTGTGGAAGCCCTTGTAGTCGGCACCCTCGCTGTCAGCCTGCCAGCTGATACGGGTCATCATCTCGGCGAGAACGACAAGATCGATAATCAGAGGAGAGGCCAGCAGCGAGTCCTCACAGATGTTGAACAAGCTGATGGTCTGGTGGCCACCCATGAAGATCTCGGCGTAGTACTCGTCAAGAGCACGCTTGTTGTCTCCAACAGCGGGCATGTACTTGATGACAACGGTGTGATCGGGGTGCTCATCCTTCTCATAGAGAATGTGGTTGGCCGCAACCATGTCATCCACAACGTTGGACTTGGAGATCTCCTTGGAGCGGAACTGCTTCTGGGAGCTCAAGTTCTTGCCGTCGTTGTTGCCCAGGTGGTTGTAACTGGCAATGGAAGTGAGCTTGATACCGGCGTTGATCAGGAAGTCAACCAGAGCGGACTTCATCTTGGTCTGGCCAGACTTGAAGTCGTCACCGCCAATGAAGGCACGACGCTGCTCGGCCAGCTGAAGGGCACCGGGAACAAAGGTGTTCTGGGGCGAACCGTTGATGAACGGAGTGTTCTCGAGGATCGAGGCCACAGCGAACACGGTGGAAGGAGCAACCTCCAGGTGACCAGCCTTGATAGAGGCGATCAGGTTGTCGGCAGTGTCGTTGACACCGGGGATAATGTCGGCGTAACGCTCAGTGTTGGCGGTCCACATGACAATCACCTTGTCCAAGCCGTTCTGGGCCTTGAAGTCACGAATATCCTGCTGGATCTTCTCAACGTGAGCCCAGCAAGCCTTCTCGCCCTCGAGGACGTTGTCGGCACGATCCTCCTGGTTGGCGGCGATGAAGTCGGGGTAGTAAATACTAGGCAGCGGCTTCATCTCGGCCATCTCCTTGCGGACCAAGTTCTTGAGGGTGGGCTCCAACACCTGGGCACGGTCCATAGACTCGGACATGTTCAGGCTGCTGATATCCCAACCACCAATGGCGAGGTCATTGGGGTGGACCATGGGGAGCAGGTCGTGGAAGGGGATGTTGATCTCCTCACCGGTCTTGGCGTCAGAACCCAGCTTGACAGTGGAGCCCATGACGATAGAACCGTAGTAGTTGGAGGTTTGCTTCCCCTCCCGGGTTTCCCACGAGAGGTTACGGCGGTTGGCCAAGATACCGGCAGTGACGGTGGAACCGTTGTTTCCACCCCAACCGACCAGCATCATACCGACCTTGCCGACCTTGCGGTCAACCTTGAAGTTGTAGTTGGTGGCCTTGGGAACAGCCACCAGCTTGTTGTCCGCAGTGCGGGTGATCTCAGTCGTCTGGTAAGCGTACTGACTCTTGATCTCGTCCTCGGTATAGACGACATTGGGCGACTGGACCGTAAACAGAGGAGACGGTTCTTGGCGAGCCGACCCGTTCAGGGCGCCATTGGCATCCGAGCTAGCGTGAGGGGCCATTGCGTTCACAAGAAAGCGGGATAAATTGAGAGTGTAGGATGTGATAGCGCTTTAGCTTTAGCGGATGAAGGGTGCTGCGTCCGATGCTCCTCCACGGTTGGATGAGCGTCGGCCGTTGAACGGGTGGTGCCGCCTGGGTAGGAGTTAGCAATTGCTCAGAGAATTGGAGGATTCAAGGGAACTCACGAGTTAAGACTTGTGGCGAAAATTGTGGCGGTTGTATGTGACCACTGTCTCTACGAGAAGTGATCTGACCTGCTGACAAGGTTTATACGAACCTAAGGTAAACGAAGAAGTAGTACGGGGATGGAGAGGAGAGAGAAGGGAAGAAAGTGGAAAGGGAAAGAGCGGATTTATATGGGACGACACGTGCACCGGGGAACGGGGCCCCGGCTTCCCCTTTTTGTTTTTAATTTCTTTTCTTTCTGGTCTTTGGCGTATTTTTTCTCGTTTATTTAACCCGAATCTCTTTCTTCCGAGTACCTTTTGGCTCACCGTATACTTCCGGTGCCAGATTATCCGGCATTGGTCTGATCTTCTCCTTGTGCCGAACCACTACCGAGTCTGGGGGGGTTCCGCTTCCGGGCATCCGATTCACTGGTGCCTGGCCCCTTTTAATCTCTTATCTAGCTCCAGGGCTGCTGTGCCCCTTCAGTAAATGATACTTTTACACCGTATATCCCAAGAATCAGACCATCCTATATACTACTGTAAACCACCGCAAGGATCTCCCCAGATTGACAGCTGGACCGTGCGGAGGGGCACGCGGGGCAGAAATGGCGGTGAGTCTTGACCCCTGAGTGCTCCGAACACTCGGCTAGCTAGCTTTTGGTGCGTTTTGGTGCGTTTTGGTGCGTTTTGGTGCTTTTGGTGCTTTGGATAACTTTTGTGATTCCTTGGCGCAGTGGGGATAATATAGTCCGGTGTTTTGACAATATCTGGGACCTTTGGTAACCAAATATCCACTTATTCAAACTATAGGTAAACATTGAAGTATGATTTATAGGCGAAACCCTAATTGTGCTTTGTGCTTCGGCGTTCCATGTTAGGCTACTACAATGTTGATGCACCCTTAATCTACAATATGCAGGGAGGCGAGAATGTGACGGCATACTACCGACTAGACGACCCCATATCCTCAATATGCTCCTCGGTAGGGTCCTTCGCCGCGGTGGTCTTAGCACCCACTCGTCCCGCCAAATGGCTCTCAATTCCAAAGAGTCGAGACATTTCTTCCAGGGTTCGACCTCGTGTTTCAACTGCACATCGTTAATCACGGTGTTAAAGATCGGGAGAATGAACGAACCCATAGCATATCGAACAAAGAAGAAAGCGATAACACAAATCCCCGAGTAGATAATGTACAATCCCCAACCGATAGCGTCTGCGATAGGTGGACTTGCTTGGGCAACAATATAACATGCTGCCCACAATGAAGCTGTAGTCAATGCATTGCCCTTGGCGCGCATGGAGACAGGGAAGATTTCAGCTGCGTACGTCCAAGATCCGACACCCCAGCTAATGTTGAAGAAAACATAGAATAAATAAGGGAATATGATAATCGTGTAGTTAGCTGCGTCGCCCGGGTTATGTTCGGCATGCCATTGAAGCACCGTGATACCAATCATAGCCCCCATCATTCCGACAGTACCGATCTGAAGCCAAGTTTTCCGGCCCAGTCGGTCAAAGAAGAAGATTGGCACCCATGAAAAGACAAAGAGTACGATGCCTACCCCGCCAGTGGCAAGATTGGCTGTTTGAGGATCCTTGATGCCACCACGTTCAAATAGAGATGGCTGCTGGGGTTAGCTCATAGTCACACAAAAGGATCAACCAACTCACTGTGTAGTAGAGAATAGAATTAGTCCCGGTGATCTGCTGGAAGAATTGTACAGCCATTCCTAGCATTGTCACTCGTAGCACAGGTGACGTAAACATGTCCTTCCAGCTAGCTTCTGTGACGGTATGCTCAAACTCGATCGAAGATTGGATCTCTTGCATCTCGAGCTCTGCTACCTCGGACCCATGCAGTCGAGTGAGAACCTCTCGTGCACATTCGTGACGGTCTTGACTAGCTAGCCAACGTGGACTTGGTGGCACCCAGAACCAGCATCCTACCCCCAGGATGACTGCTGGAAGGATCTGGATTGCTAGCGGGATACGCCACCAGCCGTCAATCTGGAGAAAATTGAATCCATAGTTGAGCCAAAAGGCTACCAGTTCTCCAAAACATAGAATCATCTGTTCAATTGCCACGATTCGACCGCGGATTGCGGGAGGAGACAGTTCAGCAACGTAGAGTGGAACACCTCCTGCACATGCTCCAACTCCGTATCCTAAAATCACTCGGCCAATAATCTATGGAGGGATGTGTAAGTTCATATATTAGATAGACGTGGGCAGACAAAGACATACAATCTGCGCGATCGTGTATGATGTAGCTTGCAGCACTGCACCAATAACAAAGACAAAGCACGCGACGGAGAGCGTCCTCTCACGGCCGATAGGATCTGCCAGATATCCAAGAGACATGGCTCCGATGAAGCATCCAACATCAAAGAGCGAAACTACTGTCCCAGTAACCCCTTGTTGATATTAGCCAACAGTACTTCTATCCGGTTGGTCACACTCACATGAGTTCTTTGGGTGCATCAGATCAATCCATCGTTGATCGGCGACAATAACGCCCATCACACCTTGGTCATATCCAAATAGAAATGCACCAAGTGAGACAAATACAGTCACGGCGTAAAGGTATTTGGTGTTCCCCGGCCGCACCTGCAGCGGGTCAGTACCTGGAGGTGGTTGGATGAGTTTTGTTTGTTTGAGAAATTCCATGATGCCTGGAGAGGAATACCTCCTAGATGTCGCTCTTCGTGTTATATACTCCGGGATCGATGCGGGGGAGATCTGAAGTGACACAAAACCCTATGGGGAAGAGGTTTGGGGTATCTCTCGCTCCAACTCCGCTATGTAGTGAAGAATGTCGCGGGTCAAATTTGCCTGATCGGACGGAACGGGGATGCTGAATGCCGCTATGCAAGGTTAGCGTTGTCAAGTATTGCTTGAATTGGGTCGGAAATGGCAATTTTCAGAGCGGGAATATGCAAGCTACAACAAGTTGTGGCTTTAGCCGGTTAATTAGTGTGGGGGATTATCACGGTTTGCTGTCTGACCGCACTATCAAAGAACTGGAACGGAAGAAGAACTGGTATAAATATCCTACTGTCAACGACGTATAGCCATAAAGCCCACTACTGACCTCAAAGTTCAAGATGCAACTTCCATTTGAATGCCAACCTGGTCTTTTAGCTGTCAATGATGGTCCTCTAAAGGATGTCAAGTCTCTTCGCCAGTCACAACCAACCGAGCCTCTAGAGGTCTTGCGGCAACGCTATGAAGAAGATGGATATCTCTTCCTCAAGGGCTTGATCCCACGCGCCGATGTGTTAAAGGCGCGGCATGAGTACTTTCATATGATGTTACCAACCGGGGTTTTGGAAGAAGGGACTCAGCCCGTACAGGGGATCTTCAATCCCTCCAAGTCCCCCGAGGAGTTTCCTGGTATTGGTGCCGGTGGAGCAGGCAAGAATGGACGCCCGGGAGGAGAGAGAGCCACTCAGTTTGTGGATCTTGCCATAGAAGCCCATTATCGTCAATGGTATGCGGAGGACTTTTGTCGACACCCGGCATTGATGCAATTTATTGCTCGATTCACAGGCTGGCAATCGAATACATTGGGTCTTCGCAGGTCGCTTTTGCGAAATAATATCCCTGGTACGAAGCCTCTTGGAGTTCATTACGATCAGATCTTTCTCCGTCACGGAGAACCAACTAGTGTGACTGCATGGGTACCTATTGGTGATATCAAAGTAAGCGGCGGAGGTCTCATTTATTTGGAGAATGGTAGGTCCAGGTATTGCCACTCTGAATCCTATGTATTAACAGTCATCTTTGAGGCGATCCCGTCGGCATCCAGTGCGAAGAAGATTTCAAGAAGAAGGCTAAAGCTGCTGGATTTACGGAGCAGGAGGCTAAAAATGCATTCAACAATCACATGATGGCCACTGGATTACTTTCAGAGCTGCCTCTGGACTTTGCACGTGTGCATCAGCAATCCTGGCTGGTAACCGAGTACGAAGCTGGTGATGTTGTTTTGCATAAGCCACATGCCGTATGAATGGATTCCTCAACTGGCAGGTCTCTGCTGATCAACATTTAGATTCATGCTTCTACAATCAACAATGACCCTGACCGTGTCATTCGTTTAGCAACTGATTTGAGGTTTGTCGATTCTTCAAAGCCATTTGATACGGTATGTCCTCTCAAGCAGTGCGAATCTCCGGGGTCTGACACACAGCAGAGATGGAACAAGTTCTATGAAGTAGGAGACGGTGTGTAAAGTTCTTTTTTGGGGTTCTTAATTGCTTATTCGTACTTGAAATGCGTTTGCTCTTTGTCAAAGTGCTACATTAAGTAGGATAAAGCTGATGTACTACCAGTATTGAATTATACGAGAATTTCGTTAAATTAGAAAAAGTAGCGAGTCATTGTAAGGGCCGAGATTCGTATCCAAGAAGCTACCAATCTGAGTTAATCAATTATACCGAACCTCTTCTTCAATCGCTAATTCTCAAATATCGGTACGCCTCATTTTCTGGGACATCAGAAGAGCCATTGGCTCGCGAGTGAGCAAATTTCCTTGGAAGACTTTTGGCCACACAGACAGAGTCTAAGAAGCCGTTGGACTGGATGAATATCTCGTCGGTCTCTTCCAGAGAATGGCCAGAAGTATCTAGCAAGAAAAGGTAGATCACGGGTATAAGGATGACTCTTTTGCTCTTCTGCTGCTCCGTGGGAACAATCTTTATACTTAGCGTGAAGTTATCAAGACCTATCGTCGTGTTGCCTGGCTTTGTTTGTATAGATTGAGGACTACAACAAGTACATTTGCCCATTCCCTATGTTAATATGCTCCAACAACAGATAATTGGTCGGAAACGAGCCGTTTTGGTTAATTCTAATCAGACTCTCCTTTTGGGAATACTCTTCAGACATTCGTGTGGTAGGCATAGAGAGCGAGACTATGGTCATATATTATAGGTATCGACCACCTAATTCTCCAACATACTAATATCCTGGAGCAACGAAATGTAAGACAAAGAAAGTCCGACTATATACAAAAGTAAAGAGCAATGTGGTGGTAAATGTAGTCTAAAGTACTAGCTAAGCGCGATTAGGTCCCAGTCATGCGGGGAAGTTTCCCCAGTCAAAATTTATAAGAAACAGCTTCGTCATGCCAGGGACTAAGAAGTCTCAATGCTGGTAAGTCGAGTGCTGCATGTTCTAGCCCAGCTCTAACTCTAAGCGTCTAGCGATCCATGTCGAGATCTACACCACAAATGTGCGCCTATCCCTTCCCCCAACCCATTCCTCGCTAACGACCTACAGGTGACGGAATCGTGCCAAAATGCAGCCGATGTATTCGCACCGGACGAGCATGTACACGTGGTCGCCGAGAGACCAAGTTCCGACAGGCAAAGAGCCGATCTATTCGCGAACGGTTTCCTAGCAATCAGGTTTGGCTACGGCCGCCACCCAGAGGTTGGATCGCAATCTGGAATTCACGCGATATATTCTGACAACCCGGATTTACAGTCGACTTCGTGATCGAATCTGGCAGTGGAGAACCAGATGATTTGGCCGAGAGACCACCTTTCAATCCCTCACCGCAGAGGGAATCGCTTGGTGATACCCATGCCGATGCCGACTCGGTGCCTGTGCCGGAGAGGCCAGCCACAGCTCTACCCCGATACAATGTCGCCGATCAGCAAACACACAATAGGAGAAGCGGTCGACTCTCATCCTTGTCGATGGGCGACACCCTGAAGCAACATCACCAGTCGCGATCCTGGCCATTGAGAGATCCTCAAGAGGCACACCTCTTGCAACATTTCGTGGACAAGATCGCGCCATTTGTGAGTGATGGCCTCTCAAAGTCGCGGTAGCAGCCTTGTCTAATGCCATGAAATACGATATAGTTCGATTGCACCGATCGCCAACAGCATTTTGCCGTCCACATCCCGTATCGCGCCCGCCGATGTGAGACGCTATTCAATGCAATGCTCGCCATGTCAGCCCGTCACTTGAATCGCACCGCCTCTTTCGATCCTTTCGTCTCAGACCACTACTTTCAAGCATGTTTGGAGAAATTGATTCCCGCGCTGGATGATCACGGCGTCACGATGGATGATGATTTGCTCGCCGCGACGGTGATTTTACGCTTGCTGGAAGAATTTGATGGTGAGCAGAGGATCTACCCATGTGTCAAGAAATTTACTGATGGTGATCGCAGTTCCACTGGCGGGGTCTGATCTTCGTGGACACTCATTTGGAACAAAAGCTTTCATCCAGGGTCCGTCGTCTATGACCACGACGCCAAGTTTACGGCAGGCTGTCTATTGGAGCGGTCTTCGCCAGGAAATTTACAATGCAATCAGCCTCCAACAAGCGCCCGATATCGACATGAGCTCCCTGAACTCATACTTTAGGCCCTTGGGACCAGATGCAGGTGACTGCGCATGGGCAAACCAGGCAATTGCGCATTGCGCGGATGTGTTGGTATTCTGTTTCGGGCAAGTTCATCGCTCGGCTATTGTGCATGCAGAGCTCAAAGCCCAGAACCAGCAATGGAACGAGACGCGTCCTGATTCCTTTGACCCATATTTTGTCGGCGGCGAGGTGAGGGTGGGAACCACTTTTCCTGACATTCGTTTCGGATGTGCTTGGAATGGTATGTAGCCCCAGTGCGAAAAGCGGAATCCCCAATGTAAGAAAACGGGCTGATCGCTTCTGACTATAGCAGTTGGAAATCAGTACAACGATCTTGCGCGGATTCTCTTGTCTGTGCACGACCCAAGTCTGCCGACGGTTGGACCTTTGCGCAGGCGTCTAGTTCAGGAGGCAGATGTAAGCTGACAAAACTAATTTGCTTCAACTGACAGAGACTGACTGGTAACAGGACCAAATTCGCCAGAGAGTTTGGAAGGTATGCGGCGCTGCATTATCCAATACCTCTATTGCCCCAGCTATGGTTGTTGGATGCATGGCCATTCACCTTTGTAAACATCACGAACAAAATTGCAAAGAGCTGAAGCTAACTATCTCGCAGGCGGTGATCGGTTCACGGACCCACAGCAGCAAGACCTTTTGATTCATGTTCTGATCCAAATGGATGCACTTCATGGCTGGCCAACTGATGCGCTCCAGCGACAGCTTCGGGAGACCTGGGTCGTGCGCTGACGTTTCAGGAGAACCAAGGATTCTTCCGGGCCGTGTTGATGATACGAACATGATATGATGTAGTTCTCTATCACGCAATGTCAAGCAGCATTTCCCCCTCTCAACCTCTGCCGGTACATTTGGACAGACAATTCTGCCCAAAGCAGGATCCAGCCAAGCGGAGTGGTGGAGGCGGTTGTGCTACTGTATGAACAGGGGCATCTACTACTCTATTTGGCCAAGTGTCAAGGTCGTGCATGAGCGAATTGACAAGCTCAGGAGGAATAGGCTCCGCGGATCGTCAGGCAACACGGGCACATACGCAAATGGCGATCTGCTTCGGGTTCTAAGAATATCTGACTCGCCACATGAGATGATATGCGACCAATTGCTAGGGAGACCGACGGTGAAGAAGCAAAGACAGATCGAGGGAGTCTCCCCACCGATTGCAAGCCTCGAAACCGGGCTGTCAACTTTGATTGGCAGTAAGAGGGGCGAGGCCCGGGAGCAGGCACCAGGAATGGACCAGTCGCAGTGCAAGCTGATGTTGTTTGCGGTGATCAATTGTATGCAGAGGCTCCAGGGGACCCTGTGCTTTCTCCACCGTCGATGAGTAGATACTGGACATGGTGTATATATCCGGCATATACACAATACAGATAGTAAATTGCACTCAATCTATCCAACAGATGAATTCTATAGAAGTAATTACCTCCCTCTACATACCAAATAGCACAATAAAATGGGAGAAACCCCTGAGCCAACACTTACGCACCCCTTTCCGCACTGGAGCCGCTACGCTCACTAGCGCTGGACTTTCCTCCTTTCGGTTTTAGGCGTGCGATCGTCTCTCTCCTCCCTGGGGTTTTGACTCTGAACTTCTTCCTGACTTCATTGCAGGTGGGCCAAATGTCTTCTGGGATTTGATATGGCGTCCATGATCTTGCCCAGCATCAAGTGCTCGGATTGCGGCTGCAATGTCGAGATCTCGGCCCTGGGGGATCATGTCTGTGTGCAGACTGGCTATCGTGAGTGTCAATAGTCAATATATGTCCTCTCCTGCATGCTAATGCCGCCTATAGCCCCTGCGCTCCCATCACCACCTCCCTCCGCAGGGCTAGAATCCCCCGACCGACTATCGAAACAGAGAGGACCTCCCCCGCGGATTGATCCTTCGGTTGCCAGTATGTCTCAAATCGCCATGTGGGAGATATGCGACTAACCCCAATAGATAAAGCATTCCTGCAGCCGAATGTGCCTACGCCCGTCAGCAGTGTCGGTTTATCGCCCTTGTCGGTCAGCCCGGCACCGAAATCTCCAATGCCTCATAGCCCGGCTGATAACAATTCCGTGATCGACCTGGATTCGGTCTTCTCGTTTCCAATGCCTGGCAACAGGTCACCGACTCATGTACGGACCCCCAGTCCAATGACTGGAGGTATGGCAAAGTCACTACCGCCAATTCCACAGTCAACCTTCGCGCTGGGCATGCTACCGGAGAACATACAGCTCCCTCCCAGCCCACTTCCGCCAAAGTCGCCAGCCCCAGAACCGAATCACTCAAGAGATGAGTCGGTGGCTAGCCGCAGCAGCTATGGATCCTCTTTCGCCAGCAGTCGCTATGGTGACTCGACCGCTAGATCGTCTACAAATAGCTTTACTCGTGGCTTCAGAACATTCATGGACGACACACCGCCAGTGCCTCCAGCACCTCTCCGCACTCCTAACAAGAACTCTTTCTCACGCGATTCAAACATGTCCGTTGTTTCATCCCGGGTTTCATCGCGAAGTGATAGAGAGGAGATCCACGGCGGATTCGACTTTGGCATTCCTACAGACCAGAACTCGGTACTGCATGAACTCCCTGAAGAGTCTCCCTCTGATGAACAAAAGAACCACCATGAATACGACTTCCAGTCATCTACGCAGAATCACCTGCATCCCGCAGCAGCAGCGGAGCCAGGTAGCGATGCTCCCAGGAAAAACTCCGATGCAAGCACAGCCAGTGCATTGTCCGTAACAAGCTTTGCCCGTGCTCTTGGTCTAGAGGAACAGATGAACCACGACGGCTCTACCTCGTCTGATTCGTCTCCTTCAGATGCCCGCAGTGGCAGTTCGATGTCCAGCCTTCCATCCGATGTCAGCTTGAACCGACACAAGCCAACCGATCCTCTCAACCTTGGACCATTGGTTGAGGAACTACCAGCGCGAACCCGACAGACCATTTTGGAAATCCCCGGTCGTCAACGCAGTCCTATGGAGGAAGTCCCTACCATCCCAGCTGCGTACTTCAGTCCAGACTCACCTACTGATCCTGCCATCGGCCAAGGAGGTCTGTCCCTGATCGCATCCAAGATCGAGGTGATCCCAACTCCAACTGGTCGGACACCGACCGAATCAAGAGAACCTTCTCCTATGCCGCCACCCCAGCGATCTTTCACAGCACCGATCCCCCGGCCCCCGACTCGATCGCCAACCACTCGATCAGCGGGTCGCTCAAAAGGAATCTGCAAGGGATGTAACGAGCCCATCACGGGCAAATCGATCTCATCCTCCGACGGTCGTCTCACTGGCCGCTACCACCGTGGCTGTTTCGTCTGCTTTGAGTGTCACTCACCCTTCCAGACTGCCGATTTCTACGTCCTCAACAACCGTCCGTTTTGCGCACAACATTACCACGAGCGCAACGGTTCACTTTGCGCCGGTTGCCACACCGGTATCGAGGGTCACTATCTGGAAACCGTTGAACGGAACCCAGCACGGCCCGATCGTCGTCGATTCCACACCGAGTGCTTGCAGTGTCGCACATGTCACATCCTCCTTAAGGGCGACTACTTCGAATGGAATGGCGAAGTCTACTGTGAACGCGACGCACGACGTGCCGCCGGTTACTATCCACCACCCGGTCCCCCCGGTCCCCCTGGTCCTCCTGGCCGCCGTCGTCCTACTCTTGGATCGTCCCCGTTGTCTCAGTCTCGCGAATTTCCTCCGGCCGGATACCCTCCTTCGCCCATGCTAGGACAGGGACTGCGCCCGGGTCCGCGTCTCCCCCCTGGAGGTGGAGGAGGACGTTTCCCCGAACGACGAACCACCCGGCTCATGATGATCTGAGCAACGCTTTTCTTCTCTTCACCCAGGCAAGCCTTGGGCTACACATCCTTCGTTTCAGCACAAAGCGACAGACCTAGCGTCTGCATTCTTCATTCTTTTCTTAGACCGCGATATACCCTCTGTGCTATCTCTGGCCCATCTGGCTTTCGCTAACCATGGCGTTGACCGTCTGTTTTCATCCCATGCTCCTTCTGTTCATGGGGCTTCCCTTCATCCGTATCCATTGAACCCTTTGGTTAGCATATTTTTGTCCTTTGCTCTTTGGGTGTTATCATACAGCCCGGTGTTCTTCTGTTTTTGTTATGCCGACATGTTTCTAATGTATTTCATATCTATCGGCTAGGTATATGGTTGGCGATTTGTTCTTGCACAGGTTTTACAGGCTTAATGGATATAATGCTTCGTTTCCTTCTGAAAATTACCCGAAATTGTAGTCATGATCTCGTAACTCATCCGCTATAATGTTATACGATGAAATAGTATAACTCTATTCCAGCTTGCGTTCTTCGAAATGAACCCGCTCAAGAGGGGGGAAGTACTTGCGTTTGACGAACCAGCCAAACACAACAACATACATTGCCACCGCGTAGATCTGCAATCGCTGTTTAAAGGTGATCCGATCCAGCTTGGGGTCCGGCAGACCAGGTCCGCCCGAGTGTTCTTTCTCCCACTCGGCGCAGACCTGTCGGAATCGGCCTGGTTCGTCGGAGATGACGCCGTCGATCCTGTGTCGGATACACCAACGCATCAGGTTGGGGGCGTTTACCGTCCAGACATATACTCGACGCCGAGCTGCTTGGGCTTCTTCCAGGAAGCCCCGACCTAGCGGGCCCATCAAGGCCATCTGGTTGATGTTGAACGATAGCCGTGGCACCTGGAGGAACTGCCTGGCATAGCTCACGTCAACGCACACTAGTGAGACGGCATATCGGGGGAGATATTTTGTTCGGGCGGGTAGGTAGCGTGAAGACCAACAGCCAAGGACGACTCGTCTGTGCCAGTCCGGGCCGATTCGAGGAATGGGTACGGTCTCGATGGTTTGGGCAATCCGTTGCATTATCTCGGCGGGTTCATTTGTGAGCTGCGGGCGTGTTAGCTACTCCGTTCAAGTAAGTCATGGGAGATGAGCCTACCTTGATGTCCAGCATGACCCAGATATGCTCACGGCCCGGCTGTCTAAGGTATTCCAACACATCGACCAGCCGGGGCATGGGCTCATGGGGAGCTTGGATAGTGCGGAGAGTCTTGAGATACTCCCAGTCACATTCAGCGACCTTTTCCTTCACTCCGAAGCAGCGTTGAAGGTTCGCATCCTTTGAAAGAATAAGTATAGTTCTAGAAACAGAGTGTAGGCACTTACGTGCGACAGCACGACTTCTCCATCGCGGGAGATGTGAAGATCAAGTTCGAGAGCATGTGTTCCAGCCTTGATGGCTTCATCGATTGCCAGAATGGTGTTTTCCGGGTATTGGCCTTTGAAACCACGGTGGGAGATGGTATTAGGCAGACGGGTAGACTCGCGGTCAACCGGTGAGTGGAGAAAATGCGCTTGAAGCGGTCAGGTATACGGTCGACCGTCGAGGGGGTGTTACCAACCTGGTATATCATGCGCAGGCCCCTGCGGTACTATGGAGGAGGAGCTGGACATGACTGTGTATGTACAAGTTGAGTTCTTGAGGGTTGAATCTGGAAGACTGTCTCTCGGAGTTTGGCGGAGATACTGGCAACCCCCGCCAGGCAGATCTGACTGCTCACATCGTGTACCGTCCTGCATCTGCATGTGTGCACGAGGGCGAAAGAGTGGTGATCATCGTCTTCGGCGCATGATCGAGTTCAAATCTCAGAGTTCCCTGTTTGAAGATGAAATTCCCTCTTCAACTTCCCGTCGACAATGAATTCTTACCCCATGATTACTCATCACCTCCATCTCCACTGGAGGCATCTCCAACTTGCTCCATTTATTTAAGACAGAGCTTCTGTTCTCATTTTCTCACGCAAATTGAGCAAATTGAGCACGTTGGAAATGGCCGTTCAACAATGGACCACGCCCTTGAAGGGCTTGGACAGTCTCACCCGCACCGAAGCCCCAATGCCGGTGGCAGGCAAAGGTGAAGTCTTGGTGGAGATCCACGCTGTGTCTTTGAACTATCGTGACGTCGAAGGTTAGTCTTGTGCCAAGCTGTGTATGCAGCCTGCGATCCTAATTAATTTCTCTACAGTGACCAATGGCGAATACAAGCACCACAAAACCGCCGAACAAGATGCCACCATCGTGCCCTGCTCAGACATGTGCGGAGTAGTGACGCAGGTCGGACCTGACGTGACGAAGTGGACAGTCGGCGACCGAGTCCTTTCGACCTTCCTCCCAGCCCATCAAACCGGCCAGGTGACCGAGAAGATGCTTGCTGGTAGTATCGGACTGCCAAATGATGGAGTCCTGGCTACGCACCGCGTCTTCCCCGAATCCGGCCTGGTGGCAGCTCCGATGTTCTTGTCCGATGTGGAGGCTGCTACACTACCCATTGCTTCTGTCACAGCTTGGATGTCTATCAATGGAATGCGACCAATGTCACAGAATGGCACTAGCGGTGGGAAGGGCGAGTTTGTCTTGCTTCAGGGAACGGGCGGCGTGGCGATTGCTGGACTACAGATTGCTAAAGCCGCTGGCGCGAAGGGTAGGGTATATCCAGTGATGTACGATGGCTGTTTCTGACTGTCGAACAGTGATCATCACCTCCTCGTCTGATGATAAATTGGACCAGGCCAAGAAGCTCGGTGCCGATTTCACTATCAACTACCGCACCAACCCCAACTGGGAAGAAGAGGTTAACAAGTTCACCGAGGGCCGCGGTGTTGATATCATCCTCGAGGTTGGCGGTGCCAAAACCCTTCGCAAGAGCTTCGATTGTATCACCTTTGGTGGTCTGATCAATTGCATCGGCTACGTTTCGGGCAAGATGGATACTGACGAGGATCGTCTTAACGTCAACCTCCTTACCCTCCGCCGCACAGTTACCCTTAAAGGTATCATCAACGGCCCCAAGGATCGCTTCGAGGAAATGAACCGCTTCTATCAGTTGCACCAGATCCACCCGGTCGTCAACCGGGTCTTTTCGTTCGAAGAGTCCAAGGAAGCTTTCAAATTCCTGCAGAGTGGCAGCCACTTTGGTAAGGTGGTTATCAAAGTCCAATAAATAGTATATCATAATGAATATAAGGTTGAACATTCAAAGAGAAGACTCCTTGGCTTGGTTATTTCCACTTGGGGGGATAATGCCGGTCGCAATGCCCAATTCTTCACCCATTTCCTTCCCAGCCACAGTCAATTTCTGGCAGTCCTGCAGCACGAAGAGCATTCGGGTCCACTCGGTTTCGCTGGGGTTTCGCCAGCCGTGCATTGTAGCCCGCTGCACTGCGACATCTCCACGCTGCATGAGAGTCGGTTCGCCCTCCTCCAAGATCATTTCAATTTGGCCCTCGAGAACCACCCCATAGTCCAGACTCTGAGTCCGGTGAACGACAGCGTGATTGTTGGGGGCAAAGTCCACAATGCGGCATACGGTTCCGCCAGGGTTGACTAGACCCATAGTCTTTGAGCGCGCCTCGTGTGCCTTCAGGTCGGCATCATGGTTGAGGTCGGCGGGGAATTGGGAAGTAGTGTACATGACATTGAATGCCATGGAGCTTTCGTCTAGTGACTCCCATTGCCCCGCGTTCGATGAGTGGATCACTGCTTTCCCTTCGGCATTGTGGCCGGTAATGTGCCGAGTAATACCACGAAGAGGCGAGATCTGACCGGGGTTGGATGCCATTTTGCAGAAAGAAGTAGAAGGAGACAGAGAGAGGAAAGGAGAGAGTTTCAAAAGTGAGAAAGGTGGGAGCGGGACGACTCAACACCCCTCGATTTATAGTTGACTGATCGACGGGCCCACCAGATCTCAGCGGTGAGCTCGATCAATCTCAGTGTCCTCAGTCGGCGTGCTCCTTGTTGCTGTGGCCGTGTTCACAAGCTGCATGCCGGAGGTCAGATTGAAAGATTGGCGACTGATTTCCCCCATCGGGCATTCCAGGGTGACTTGCAAGTCCGAAGATAAATCCGAAGATAGACAAGTGCCTCAAGTTGATGTGGGAGAGAGAGAGAGAGAGAAGGAGAGAGAGAAATATGTGAAATGTGAAAGGGAAGAGATATCACAGACCGAGGAAGAGGTGCAAGCATAACGTGGGATATACAATATACATAGGCCAATTCGCTCACCCCCCACCCTGAAGATCGATTACATATAAATCAATCAACCGTCAACAACTTACCCCAGACAACCCCCACGCTCGCTTGGATTTGCGGGGGAACTTCGCGGGGGAGACGAGCGTGGGATGGAACCGTGCGGAAGTCGGCAAGAAGTTGGCTATAGACAGATCTTCATTCGCTAGGTACATCGCTAAGTACAGGGTGTAGGCTCCAATTTCCTTTTACAAAAACCAGCGGAATTCAGGAGACGAAGGCCCGTCTCTCAGTCGCTCAGTCGGGATATCCCGCGCATGGATCGTCACTCCGTCTCGGCGATCGCGGCGCTTGTTGTCCATCCACATGTAAAAGCCCAAGCAGGCGGCCAGACAGGCACCTGCGGCACCGAAGGCTGCAACGCTGATCAAGGCGGGCATGTACTTTGGTGCATCTTGTTCGCGGAACAGGTTGCTGCTCACCAGACCCATCAGGTTGGCCAGTGGCACACCAATACTAGTCAGTAGCACACGGCGACCTTCGTGGGCGATGTTGTTGTTATACCAGGTGCTCAGCAATACTGATGGCGCAGATGTTCCCCAAGTCATCATAAAGGTAGCAAAGTAGGCCACTTTTAGGTTGTTCTGAACGTCGTGGATGGATGCATAGATCATGAACCCAGCGAAAGTAAGCAGGAAACCCAGCACAATGAAGGGCGATCGAAGCTTGACCCAATCTGAGGTGAAGGCGAGAATCAGCAGCATTACTGCTCCACTAACATTCGGGGCCACGGTGTATAGGTTGGTCTTGACGGTGGAATAGCCCAATCCTCCGACGATCTGGGGCATGAACAATGCGACACCCTGTAATGGCACACCCAGGCAGATTTCGATGCACAGGAAGGCATAGGTAGTGGGGTGTCTAAAGATCCCAATGGCTTCCCGAATGCGGAACTTTTCGTTGACCACCGCGCTAGAGTCGACCTGGATACGGTGGAAAGCCAACGCCTTCTCCTCCTCGGACAAAAACTTAGCCTCTGCTGCACTGCGCGGCAGATAGAAAAAGGCAAATGTGGCAAAGAGCACAGTCACTCCACCTTCAATAATGAAGAGGTAGCGCCAGTTCGGCAGACTAGATCCCTTGATCTGGAAAACACCGAATGCAATCAGTCCGGAGAAAGCATTAGCGATGTTGGAGGCCGCGTAGAAAATAGCCAGACGACGAGCCAGCTCGCCACGACGGTAGAAGGTGGTCAGGTAGTAAATGACCAGTGGGAAGAAGGCAGCCTCGGACATGCCCAGGAACCAGCGCAGAGCGAACATGCCGCCAAAGTTGTGCGCAGCCGAAGACAGCATAGTGAAGGAGCCAAAGGAAAACATCAGGATTGGCAATACACGTGCCGGACTGAACTTCTTTCCGAGCATAGAAAATGGCGGTGCGAATACCACAAAGGGCACAAAGAAGATTGATAGCAGGAGATTGTATTCATTGGGCTTGAAGTTGAGGTCTTAGGAGAATGAGTTAGTATACAGCGTCGCTCATGGCATAACCTCACTTACCCTCAGTCATTCCATCAGTCTTTGCATTTCCTAGGTTTCCTTTATCCAGGGCATTGAACAGGTCTATCAAGTCAGCGATGGTCGAGGTATCATGGCATAGCAAGCTTACACATAATTGCCAGTATAGGTAGAAGGCGATAATCAAACTTGCGACAGAGACGGCGCTCAGCCTTGTGGTCAACCACCCGGGTGACCTCGTCAATGACTCCAGGAGCAGAGGCATAGCCCTGTAGTTTATTGGGTTCGTCCACGGTCCCAATAGTATCGGTCTTGGCCATGCCATCTGGCTGCTTGAGGCTGGACGCCATATTGAACAATAAGAAATATAGACAAGAAAGTAGCGGAGAATGAGAGCTTCAAGACAGCGGCGAAGACAGTCTTATCAAGGTAGCATCCCTTGGATTAGATAAGACGTTGCATGAAGATGTCACCCCCACGCTTCTCCGCATCGAAGGTTAGGGCTGGAAAGGCAAAGATCGCCAGATTCAGTAGAGTTGCATCCGATAGTTATCTATGGGAGATATGGAAGATATCTATCACTTGGCTACTCTAGTGCGCACCGTAGTTAGCTTCAACGTATGCAAAGGTATCAAAGATAAGCATTTCCTTTCCCCTGTCTCCCTTGATCAGCCCCTGCTGATCCTGTTTCACTTTGTATTTCACATTCCTTCTAGCAATTCTAGACATTTTACATATTCTGGATATTTCCGTGTGAAAGCTTGTTCCGTGAGGTTGCATTGCATGATCTCACCACAAAACGCCGGATTGAGGGGAAAGCCATTCCCCGGAACCCCAGGAACAAGCCTATTTCGGCATTCCCCTAACTTTCATATAAATGTCAGCGTTTGCCCTCAGAACATGTCAAGATTGCAGTTTTAAAGATTTGATTTCAGACATGTATAGAATCACTGCCCTGGTCTTAAGCTAACCAGGGATCATTTCGGCGAGTGATAGGATCATCATAGAAATGGGACACGTAATGATAAAAGAATTAACTTACTAGCAGTTATTGATATTTTCTGATATTGAGATCTAGTTCAAGTCTTCCATCCTGTGTTTATATATTCCTCTCGCATGTCCTACCTTCGACCCCCTGAGCCCGCGGAACCCCATAACTAAACATGACTGGCTAGCTTGTCTGCGATGATGAACTAAGAGTATTACTCCTAATGACTCATTAGGAGTCAATAGTGGATTCTTATATGACTGATTTTCCGCATTCCCCACGTTCCTCATCATATGCCTAGTCTGATTGGGTCGTGCTTGGGTCGTGCGAGCGGCGTCCCAATTTGGACACGAGATATACTACGATGTGCATGAATATAACTCAATTATGCTCCATTTCTATGAAACTAGAGGTGTGCATTGTTCACCGGTCAATCAAACACGGCGAGCCTTGGCATCGGCTTGGATAGCCTGGTCGGCACGGCCCTTCCAGTCCTCCTCCCAGCGAGATAGCGCAGGTCGCTCTTCGTATACATCGGCACTTCCCCATTTCATCCGTGCTTGATCAAGAGCCCGATCGGTCTCTCCATCTGGACAGATGATGTAGAATGATCCATTCTCTAAACCAGTATACAATTCCTCGGCTACCTGGCTCGGATACCAGGCTCCTGCGGGCTTTTTCACGTCTGACTCGCTGGTTGGGCCCACATTGCCCATTAGACCTGTCCAAGTCCAGCCGGGGATGAGTAAGTGAGCGGCAATATGCGCGGTTGCCGGGTCGGAGCGGAGATCGTGCGCCAGATGCTCTGTCAAACTCTTGATCGCGGCCTTTGAAGCGTTGTATGCGGGATTGGTCCCGGGAGGGTTGGTGATACCTTGTTTCGAGCCAGTGATCACGATAGACTTGGCAGATTGAGACCCCGAGGATAGAACCAGTGGGAGAATAACGCCAAGTCCATTCAAAGGTCCAAAGACATTCGTATCAAAGGTCTAATTGTGTGAGTCCCTCGCTCGGAAGGACAGGCCTAGCGTCTTACCTTGGTCCAATATTCCTGATCTAACCAAGCATTCATGCGACCTTTTTCAGTAGTTTGTGGCTTATATCCTTTGCCCGCGTTCAGCACGACCAGGTCAATATCCGCAAATATTGCCCCAATCTGGCCCGCGATCTCTTTCCACGCACCGCGATCGGCCACATCCAATACATAGGCCTCTGTTTGAAGACTGGGATCAACATTCCTCAGAATCTCCTTTGCTTTGACCAAATTGTCATTGTCGATGTCAAGGAGAGCCAAGTGCATCCCCTTGCTCCGACAGAGCTTGGCAATAGCAAAGCCAACGCCGGAGGCAGCGCCGGTGATCAGGGCGGTCTTTTGAGATTGGATAATGTTACTCATGGTGATATATAGTCGACACAAGCAGATTTGCAATGAGCGCAGAAGGAGAATCGAAACGCAAGAACCTTGGAAGAGGAGACATTAATAACTGAGATGTCATCGCGGGGTTAGCGGAGATAGCTTCGGACCACTGAACTATACACATGTTCGTTCCATTTGACTATTGAGATGAGCGAGCATTCTCCACGTGGAAATCAAGACAAGGGAAGGTTGAATATAGCCGCGAGTTATCTTTCTATAGGCAAATGTATATCCCTGTCGACTCGACATACTCCGCAATTTCACCCGGTGCGGAGAGTATACGCGGGGTATAGGGAAGGGCAATATTTACCCACATTATCCGAAGGCGCTGGTTATCCAAGGGAGATCTTCCTATAAAGAAGAGGTACATTCTCCCAGCAGCAATGGGTGTTAGTTACGAATTTGACTGCCTACTTTCATCATGACTGTGCTAATTAGGATTCCTTCGCTGCTTCTTTTATTGTTTGCGCAATCAGTACTCTGTGTGCCAATCTCAACACGAAATGGTAACGGTAAAGAAGATAAATCCTCACATTGGGTGAACATATGGACAACCATGCCTCAACTGGTCGAACCAGCTAATCTTCCGCCTGCTCCATTTGTGCGTCTTTGATACCATATCAAAAGGGTCAGGGAACAAGACTGATGGCCAATCTAGAATGGATCAACATCTGTCTTCGCCAATACAACTATCCGCCAGACTGTGCAGGTTTCACTAGGAGCACAAGAGTTTCGACTTCGTCTTTCCAACTCATTTGGGCTTAATCAGCTCAATATCACTAGGGTGACTGTTGCTTTGCCAAAGACGCAACAGGCAGGGACCAGTGCCATACAGATCGAATCATCGAAACCCTTGCGTTTTAGTGGAAACCCGAGTGTCCAGATTGCCAATGGTGGACTGGCAGTGTCCGATCCGATTAAACTCCCCACCAAGGCCCAATCTATTCTAACGATCAGTATTTATCTGGAGAATGGACAGGAGGGATTTGCTTTTACCGGTCATCCGGGGAGCCGAACTACCTCATACTTGGCTTTTGGAGATTGGACCGATGCACGTAATATCACGGACTCATCTGTTCAAACAACAGATCATTGGTAAGAAGAAGAATTGTCGGAACTGATTCGAATACTCACATATTTCAGGTATCTCATCAGTGGAGTCGAGGCTTGGCTACCTTTTACTTCCAGTGGCTTCGTGATACTTGGAGACAGTATCACCGATGGCCGGGGAAGCACTACAAATGCAAATGACCGGTACGAATCCACCAAATCCACTGCGTTTCTAATATAACTGAATAAGACAGTTGGCCGGATCTGCTTCTGAGAAAAATGCAAAAACATGACTCTACATTGAATATCGCAACCCTCAACCAAGCAGCTGGAGGAAACCGCATTCTCCAAGATGGCCTTGGTCCCAGTGTACTCAGCCGTATTGACCGAGACGTGCTAGCACAATCAGGTGTGCAGTATGCCATGATTTTCGAAGGTGTGAATGATATCGGTGTCGCGAATAACGATACTGCCACCCAGGTCGAGATCGAGAAACAACTTGTGGCGGCATATAGACAGATCGTGACTCGGATACATGCTCTAGGAATTCCGGTCTTTGGTGCGACTATTACTCCGTTCGGCTCACCCTCTACCTCTGATTATGCACAGCCCTATTCCCATCCAGTGCGTGAGAACACTCGGCAACGAATCAACACTTTTATCAGGGAGAGTGGTGTATTTGACGCCGTGCTTGACTTTGATCGAGTGTTAAGAGATCCAACCGCTCCGTCTCAGCTGTTGGAGAAGTATGACTCGGGTGATCATCTACATCCTAATGTCGCTGGGTATCAAGCATTGGCGGATTACTTCCCTCTTGATATCTTCTCAGGGTGAAATTGATGCCGAAGCAGCGAATCAGAGGTGTACGGAGCTACAGAACGAAATAATAAATATTTCAAATAGCTGGTCAGCTGGATTGTATTGCTCATTTTGTACGGACCATAGAACCGTCAGGACATAGACCCTGAAATTCATTATCAGGTCCAGATCATAAGTACATAATAGTTTACAGTTGACACGACTCGTAGATCATCACTGTTCTAAGAGCGACATCAATTAGCCGCGGCGTGCGAGGCGCTGGCGCTTCGACAGGCTGCGCTTCTTGTATGCGCCACTGTCCACAAGAGCCTCCTTGCGTCCGGGACCAAAGTCAGGGGTACCACCGAGAGTACCGAAAATATCACCAATGTAGTTGCTAGGCTTGACACCAGCGGCGAAGGTAGTGTTCCAGCCGTCGAGAATACCCTCAACGACCTTGATTCCAGCCACGTAGAGGTTCTTAAGAGCGGGGGTAAAGCCACCCTGGTCGGCGTACAGAAGGTTGTAGACAGCCGACGAGCCGGGGTAGGGGCGGTCAAAGTCAGATGCAGTGCGCATGACGATGATGCGGGAGAAGTCAGTCAGCTTGCGGGCCGACGAGCGGAGAAGGACTTCAAGGGTGGCGTTATCCTCCTGGGCAGTGGCACAATAGTCACCAGTGCCGTTAGTCCAGATCTTGGTGGTGTTTTCGAAAGTCGAGCCAAGGATGTTTCCGCTGTAGTAAACATCTGAGGTGGCGACATCGCACTCGAGAACACTGGGGGACATGGTAGCAGCCTTGAACATTCCACTAGGGGTGACATAGTGCTTGCGGTAAGCCTGAGCGGTGGCCGAGTCAGAAAGGTTGGCCTGGCGGGCAAAGTCGACAGCCATGGTGCGCAGATCAGCGTTGATCTCAAACACTTCGGTTCCATAGATGCTGGTGGGGTACTGATCGGGGTAGTCCGCTCCTTGAGGGATATATCCAGTGGTATAGTTGCTACCGAGCTCCCGAATATCAATCTCATGCTGCAAAGCAACCTGAACAGCGTACCGCGCAAAGGTCACTGATCCAGTAGTGGTCTTCTTGGGGCTCACACCGGCAATACCAGCAATGAAGAAGTATGTTTGAGTGAGATCGAAGACGGGGGAGAAGGCAACGGAGGTGACGGTGGTCGCGGCATTGATTTCGGACTCGCCGGTGATCAATTGGCAGATCTCGTAGTCCTCGGTGCAGTGGACATCGGGGTACAGAGGCGATAGGCCAGGAAGGGTGATGTTATGGGCCAACAGATCGAACTCGGGGATGTTCCACCAGGCTTCAGCTTCGGGTTCAAACTATCACATGTTAGTCATGCGACAGGAAGCTCGAATGAAGGGGCATACCATGGAGACGATGAACACCTTGGGCGCAATGGGCTTAGAGGCCTTGTGCGTGCCGGTAGCTCCGACCAGGGCCCTACCAAGCAGGAATGAGGCGGCCAAAGTCTGAAGGAAATGCATGGTGAATTGGTAGCAGAGCTTGATTCAGCTTTCCTGAGGCGCCCGCGCCTTTTATATGAGCAAATCCTGAAGAATCTGTAATGCGTCTTCTGCGCTAGTGAGACACCATTTGCGCATGAGTGGGCATCCTTGAACCGAATACAGTTAGGATCTGCATCAGACCGTGAAACCGCGACGAGAAAAACACCGCCGATTTTCCGATTGGCATTTTTCGACGGGACTCCATTGCTTAGTTCGAGATCCAGGTACCCATATGATAAAGGGCGGCCAATTGATAGGAACTGTCCTTATCACGATATCGTGGTGACGAATTTCAATCGGAGGTTGCCGAGGATAAAGCTGAGTATGGCAGAATATAGCCAGACGAGATGCCAATGGTCAATATATTCAGATAGGGACCAATATATTGAAGATATGTGAAGATATCGCAGATATCACGGGATCCAGAGCGGGTTAGTTCCATGCTTCCGACCGCACAATCTTCTTTTCTGTTGATTCAGCTTTCCTTTGGGTCTTCTCTTCTCTTCTCTGTTCTATTGTCCTTTTTACTGCTGTCAATTTGCATTTTTCAAGTCATTAAATGCTTTGGTCTTTGTTGATCAGTCTCTCATCAACACATGTAGTAGGTGAGATGAACAATGTGTCGGCCACAAACCTAGGAACATTGTTTCAGGCACAAGGTACGAGGCACAAGATGTGTAGACCGTGGATCTCAGATGCACCCATATCTCCATGGATGAAATTTCAGAGGTCGAGGTCAGGTGACCCAGGGCCAGGCAGTGACGCCGGGGGCTTCAAGCCACCGTGTGCCAGACGCCGTTGTACGTGGGGCATGACGCATGTCAAGTGCAAAATAGACTGACAACAGCAGTCAAGTGTCGATTCCCACGGGTGAAGTGTTGATCCCCGGAGATTAACTCCAACGTCATCTGACGTCACTTCATCTATATAAAATCAAGTTCGCCTGTTTGTACATCTAGTGTCCATTTGCCTTTGCGCTTAGCATCCCTACTGCAAATCTGCGCCTCTACTCCTATATCTCTACATCATGCCAAACATCCACGAACGTATTCGCGAGGAACTCCTCAACAAGGAGCGCGCCCTCTGGACTGCCCTCACCTCCGCCGATCCAGCACCCGCAGTCTTCAAGCTCAGCAACCCAGAAGCCAACTTTATGTTCCCTCAAATGGAAATTCTCACACTCCAAGATGAGGACACTTTCAAGAAAGCGCTTCGCCCACCTTTCCACCGATTTGACGGGTACCAGTTTGAAGAAGTACGAACAATCATTGTCGATTTAATGGCCGGTGTCGTGACATACAAGATTCGCGCCGTGAGAGGGAAGAAGGAATACACAGCTACGGGGTCGACAACTTGGAGTCAGGGATCGGATGGCGAATGGACTATTGCTAGCCACTCTGAAACGTTGCTGTAATGCGGTCTCTGCAATTTTGGGCTATGAACTTCGGACAGATGATCTAGGCGACCGGCGAATGTGTATTTAAGTGATATGGTGCTACGCATCACGAGTCAACGACCTTTAATGTCATGTGAATTTAACACTTCGATAATACAAAAAGCAGTAGTGTCTTGCAGTAGTCGCTGATCAGCCGCTTACGCCATCGTGTTTCTCCATATAACATTATCTGTAATGATCTACAGCCACGCATTACATTTTGAACCGATTGGAATATCTTTCAATATTACTGGCTAGCATTGAATGCAAAAGAATGTGGTATTTATTGTTTTTTGGGTGGGCCGAGTTGTCAGTGCATTATGGAGTGATAAACATGCAGGATTTCAATAGCGTAATGCAAGGGCTCCCTGTTTGAAAAATTGTGCTTTACAGTATACCCCAGGGAAACCGGAATGAATGTCTGTCAGACAGCGAGCAAACTCACAGACACGGCAATAAAACAAGCCGAGGGAGCTGACTCAATATGCATTTTCATCTCTTGGTTAGGGATCTAGATAATTATGCTAGTGAGCACCGACATGAACCCCTAGTGCCTAAAACCGAAGGATAATGCATGCAACCCTGCAGCAGGCGATCCATCGGCTGTAGGTGAGCCGTGAGTCAGCCTCAGCAGAGTGCATTTGTATCCAAGGGTGAGTCCCTTGAACATTGGAGCAAAGTTAGTCTGTTGCTAACCAGTCACCGAATTTAGAACCAAAGTGTGCTCAGGAACAGATCAATATGACACTAGACTATGAAGAACCATGGGGTCTCCGATGGCGATCATCCCCATACTTTATTGTCACAGCCCTGGCGGTGGCCTTGCTCACTGGTAAGCTTCCCGTCTAAGAATCTGGTTGTCACTGGACTGAATATATAGATGAATATCTCTATGGATTCCTTGTTCCAATCTTTCCTTTCATTGTGGAGACTCGCTTGGGCATTGATGCGTCGCTCACCCAGCGGATCAGCCTTGCGATGCTTTCCGAGAGTGCGCTGGTCAGTGTTATAGCAAGTCCAATAATTGGGCACTATGCGGACCGATCTGATAAAAAGCGGGCTTGGCTATTGTCTGGACTTGCAGTTGCCTTGCTAGGCTCGTTGATTCTCGCCCTGGCCAATTCATGTAGGTGACCTGCTGTATCTTACAGCGTCCCGAACGACTAACAAATTTGTAGTATTTGCTCTTTTTGCCGGGCGATTGATGCAGGCACTTGGAAGTGCCTGTGTTTGGGTCATTAGCTTTGCAACGATTGCCGATCAGGTACCAGCAGATGACCTAGGTAAAGTGTATGGCTTCGTGGCAATTGCTATTTCCGTCGGCACATCCGGTGGTCCGCTTGTGGCTGGGATCTTATTTGACCTTGGTGGCTATTGGACTGCCTGGTCTAGTGTCCTTGTAGTCATTGTGTTTGATATCGTTTTCCGAATTTTGATACTAGAGAAATCGCAGCCTGAGCCAATTACGGTAAAGGCGGGCACTGACGCAGAGAGAGATGCTCTCATTCCACCATCGACAAGTTCGGACAACCATGAACACCCAACTGTTGACGAAAAGACAGGGCTAGAGTTCTATCTCTACTTGTTTCGTAACGGTCGCTTCTTTGGTGGAGTGGTCAGCTATTTCTGCTTCGCCCTTCTAACCACCAGCTTCGATACGACTCTTCCGCTTCATGTGCGCGACACCTTTCACTGGAAGAGCCTCCCGGCCGGTCTCTTGTTTGCCGCATTTCAGGGTCCTGCCGTGTTCCTTGCGGTCCCTGTAGGATGGCTGAAGGATAAAGTGGGCACGCGACACCCAACAGCGATTGGATTTCTTCTCCTTGTCCCTACATTGTGGATGATCGGAGTACCAGGAGACGCGAGATTCCCCTGGGCAAATCGGGGCGATCTTGGCCAGATTTTATACAGCGTTGCGGTTACCTGTGCCGGGGTTGTGATTTGTCTGCTGAACGGGGTAGGGATGATGGAAGCCACTCGTAAGTTTTGCAAAATTCCGACTCTATCTTGTTACTAATGCACTCCAGAGGCCGTCGAGGAGATTCAAGAGGCCCACCCAGGAATCTTCGGCCCCAATGGAGGATATTCCAGAGCAATCTCAGCAGTCAGCGTTAGCTGGACTCTGGGGATGTTCTTCGGCCCCATTCTCGCGGGATATGCCACGGAGCAAATTGGATACTATGAGATGAACTGTTTGTTAGGTTTGTCGCCCCTGTCAAAATTCTTCAGCCTATGTCGGCGCTGACTAAACCCAGCGGGGATGTGTGCGTTGTGCTCTATCGTCGCCTTTTGGAACTTGAAGTCTGTGCCCCAACGGCCCGCAAGTAAAAAGTCTTGCGTGGAGTTTTAGCATGCAAAAAACCCGGATGAGCCGCCGGTTAATATTGGAAAAAGTCTACCGGCGTTTGGGGTTGGCCGTTAGATAGAGTAGTGAAGGCCCGAACAGGACCCACAGGGGTTTCTCTTACTAGAGATCAAAAGTACCGGAACAGGGGGAATCACACGTTGAAGACCAGGATGTTTAGTCGATGCGAAAAGTGGCTTTAGTGGAAGCGTTTACACGGTAGGCGCTTCAATGTGAGATGACGACGATGTTTTCGCCTATCCATATTTTGGTCGGGTAAAATTCTGAATGGGAAGAAATAACGTTCACATCTGCATTAAAGACAAGGAAGTGTATGCAGAAGAATCCACCGTAAGTGAAACCGCGTCCAACTAGTATGCTTCCGAGACGAATAGGAAGAGTCGCAAAGGTTCCAGAAGTCCAGAATGCAGATGGACTCAACTCCGTCTTCCCCGGTCTGACTCGCCTCGGCTTACAGAGTCTGTCCTAGAACATTGCGGTCTCAGATTCTGTCAAAACTAAGCGCCCTATCTAGACTGGACGCCCCAAAGCCATTAAACTCAAGCGTATACTTGTTTTGTGATCAATCGGGAACTCAACTGTCAACTTTCATAGATCGACTCCACCGGCAACCACGGATCAAGTCGTGAAATGCCGAACGATCGCCTCTCCCGGCCGAACACTTGGACTTCTTTTTCTTTTTGCGACCTTTATATTCACACAGGGGTAAAGCTGTCAATTTTGCAAATTGAGCAAAGATCCCGCGGAAATCAGCTATATAGCTCCTGTATGCCAAGCCGCAGAATTTATTCCGTGAGAAATTTGCCTTTCACCCCCAGATTCCAATGGAGCCGATTCAACCGCCGCGTAATATCCTCATCGCCGGTGCAGGCATCGCTGGTATCGCCTGTGCCCTAGCTTTGTCCCGAGAGTTGTCACCATTTGTGCCCGACTTGAAGATCACAGTTTACGAGCGACACGACGTACTCTCCACATCCGGCGGTGCTATCAATCTCACGCCTGTCGCCCAGCGCCATCTTGCTCAGCTGGGGGTTCTCGATGAGTTGGATCGCATGGGAGCTGACGGGGGCGCCGATGTGGATGCTATCGAGCTGTTCTCCATGCGTTCCGGCCGATCTATCGGCTCCATCGACTTCACGGATCACAATGGCAACGGATTTGGGGGATACAAGGGCCGACGAGTGATGCGCATTATTCTTTCAGTTGCGATGTTGACTGTGGTGGAGCGAACGCGCAATGTTGAGATTATCTTTGGCAAGAAAATCGTGAAAGGCGAGGAGGACGATGACACAGCTACTCTGCATTTCCAAGATGGAACAAAAGCCGTTGGTGATCTGATCATTGGCTGTGATGGTGTTCACTCTGCTGTTCGGACAAACTTCGTCGACCCTGATCGACAGTCAGAATATACAGGAATCTCATTCCTGCAGGCCTCAATTCAGACCGATACTATTTCATCACGCATCCATTTCCGATCTTCAGCATTGAACATCTCGCGACATGGCTCAATGTTGACTAGCTATTGCGACCGTGATAATGATCAAATCTTCGCTGCTGCCATCGTCCAGTTCGGCCAGGAAGCTTTGAGTCGCTATCGGATAGAGCCCGGCCAAGATTGGGCTACGCAGAACAGGATTCGATGTGCTCTCCGGGAGGAGATGAGAGATCGCTTTGGCAAATCTGCCATGCCTTGCATTCGGGAAATGATCGAGAGCAAGGCGGACTGGATGCTCTACCCCGTTTTCCAAGTCCGCCCAGGAGGGCGTTGGTGCACCGAGCGATCGATTCTGCTAGGTGACGCAGCACATGCAGTATGTATTCCACCACGATCCACTTGAAGCACGCTAACATGAAAGATGCCTCCACGTGATGAGTCCGCTGCGTATGCGTTGGACGACGCCATCTTGTTTGCTCGGATTCTAGTTCGCTATCGCTCAGAACCCTTGTCAGAGGTCTTCGACGCATACGAAACTCTTCGTCGTGACACAATCAATCGTGCATTCAAGGAGTCCCACCGCATGTGGGATCGAAACAGAGACATGGGCCTGTTAGAAGGAAGACTCAAGGAGTGGACGATGCCTTTGTTCCTCCGGAACAATCGCGATCAGCGGGAAGCAGCATGGCAATTTGATGCAGCTAAAATTGCACTTCCCACACCAGCTCCCAGTGAAGATTTAGTATCACTCAACTCTTTTTTGAAAGATCAAGCCCCATGAAGGGATAATATAGCATTGGGAAGGGATGTGGGGGTGTTTAGGTTGCTTGCATGAGCCGGAGCGTGTGAATGTTTTAATGGATACCCGTGAAGCAATTGAATCTTTACAGCCAGCTATTGAGACTTATTACTAGGAGTTTCCTCAAACAAATCAATCGAATTGATGGGTAGAATAGAGCCTGGCCACTATCTCACAATAGGAGTAAGCCGAATAACGAGTGCGGCTCGATCCAAAGAAGACAAGTCACTTGGTACGGGCATCAACGACTCATAGGATATTTCCTATCCGTTGGAGCGCTTAGAAAGTCAAGGTCTGGCCAGCAGTGCCAACAACACCGGCCTGGACCTTGGCGGAGCCAAGAAGGTTGTAGCTGTAGGGCACGGAGGTCAAGGTGCCGGTCAGAGCAGTGTTCGAGCCAGTGCCAAAGTCGTTGTCCTTAGCCACAGCATAGCCCTCATCGGTGGAGTAGAGAGGCTTCTTGCTGCCGCTAAAGACGTTGGACTCAACCAGAAGCTGAGCACCGTCACGGGTGTTGATTCCGTCGCTGACGTCCAAGAAGTAGCTGTTGTAGACGTGACCGGTACCGAAGCGGAAAGAAGGAGCGCGAGAGTTGATGTTGTACCAGTAATTGTTGTTCTGGGTGACGTGAAGGTAGCCGGTGTCTTCATCGCCGTTGCTGTCAGAGTGTCCAATGAGAGACGCCTTGTAGTGGTCGTGTAAGAAGGTGTTGGAAACAGTGACATAGTCGGCAGCGTGAGTGATCTACACCATATTAGTATATGTGACATTCTCACACCCAGTAGTATTACGCACATCGATCAGACCATCATAGTAGTCCTTGCCATTGTCCCGGTCGGAAGAGACATCGCAGTGATCGATCCAAACGTTGGTAGATTTTTCTGAAGCAAGTTAGTGTGTGCGATATATCATAACGAATCTCGGATTTGCACTTACGAATGCCAATGGCATCACCGTTGTCAGCAAGGACTTTCTTCACACCCAAGTTACGGATGATAACATTGGATTCCCCCTTGACCAAGCTAAGTAGAGTTAGTATATCCACTTCATACGGGGAGGACCAACATACATGCCGAAGCCAGTGAGCATGGCAGTGTAGTCCTTGCCAATGATACTGGTGTTGCTGCCAACACGGACTTGATCGGCAGTCTTGGTAATAGGCCCACTAACGTAGACAACCTTGGCGGAGTCGCCGGAGACTGCTGCAGTAAAGGCAGCGTAGGAAGAGACGGTGGTAGTGGTACCACCAGCACCACCAGTGGTGCCTCCGTTTTGGCTAGCATAGCCAGTAGCAGCCTGTTATATTGCCTAGTCAGTCGCTATATCACGAACCAGTCACCTAGCTGAGTCCCCAAGAATACAATACTCACGTCATTGGCACTGGCCCGCTTGCCCAGGTTAGCGTTGGTAGAAGTAGGGGCTCCCACTGCCAGAGTGGAAAGGCCAGCCAGCACAGCTGTCATAAATTTGAAAGGAGCCATGGTCGGATAGATATCAAAGATTGTAAGGTTCCGGAGGAGTGAGGGAGTGTGTGATTCTGTGGATGATGAGGTCAAAGTCGTGGTCGGTTGAATGACTTTATATACTATCCAAGAGCATCTGTATGGTATGCGCTTCTTGCACAGCCCCAGCCCGTCGTCGTTGGTATAGAAGGATTTCCTTGCTGGATAATCTAGTGCAGTTTATTCCACGCGATATTCAACCAAGGTGGACAAACGGGTACTAATTCTCCGACGCACCAAGTCTCAAACTGACACTTCAGGGGTGGTCAGAATTAGCAGGACCCCATTTAGTCTGGTTTCTCTAGAGAACGAGACTTGGCACTGCCAAACGAGCTATATTCCCGCCACGGAGTCGGAATATCCGAGAAATAGATTGCATTGGCATCTGATAGTCCCCCCACTTGGACGACTCGACACCTTAGAACAGGATGATTATTTCAGGAGCTTCGCATTGCAAAATTTCCACAAATAATCTGAAACATGTGGCGATATAGAGGTGACGAGTGTTGCCAAGCTTGCCGGGGTTTCAGCGCCGCGCTTCGATCTTGGCATTCAGGACGGAGATGCAGTGGGATATAATTCCATCCATTGATGTATATTCTGGAGAGAAGCGCCAAATAATGTTCGCGTGGTCGTTTCAAACACCCCATACGAGTGTCTAGATCGAGCCGAAATAATAATTTCAATGCGCCAATGTGATATGTATAGTGACACTGAACGGATATGGGCAATTTCCTCATCCACGAGAGATGTGAGAGAGATGACGTGATGATCTGAGCCTGACAAGCTCAACTGCCATTGTCCGCTTGCTTCGCCAATTGGAAAAAGCGGAATATCTCCCTGCAATCGAGCAGACTTCACCTGCAGCAACAGTGGCTGAGTAATCCCTGCTATTTGCGGGGAAATTGCGGCATCGGATCATTTGCATTTGTTCACTTCACATTGAGCAGTATATCATAGGCGGAATGGCAGAGACCTTTTCATCCGTGCCGGTAGTTGATTTCGCCCGGCTGCATGACCCTGTGACGAAGAACGAGGAACTTGGGAAGCTGCGTGATGCAATATTCGTCGTCGGGTTCCTATACGTGACGAATACGGGATTAGAGGTGCGATCTCTCGCCATTCGATGGAGAAATACGCTCACACGTCAGAGGTAGGGCATCATCAAGCGCACCCATGAGCGTCTACCTGAGCTATTTGCGTTGTCCCCAGAGGTCAAAGAGGACTGTAATATGATCAACTCGCCATCCTTTCTAGGATATACACGTCTGGGGGCCGAGACAACTGCAGCAAAAACAGACCTTCGTGAGGTTTGTTTTCTCTGAGCCATCAGACACGAACGAAGATCTAATGTTCCTAGCAATTCGATTTTGGCACGCCTGGAGTGAAGCCATGGATGGAAGGAGATCCCTTCTGGCAGATGCTTGAAGGACCCAACCAGGCAAGTCTATGTTGGGAGTCACAGAATACCAGTATTAATGTCCTTCAGTATCCAGATCATGCTGGTGCCAAACCCCTGGTCGAGGAGTACATCACAAACATTGATAGCCTAGCACAAACATTCGTCCGCCTAGTCGCCGAATGCCTGTCACTTCCAGTAGACACGTTCGATGGTTTCAAGGGCAACATGAGTCGTTTAAAATTTGTCAAATATCCACCAGCAGCGCAAGACTCTCAGGGTGTTGGTCCCCATAAGGACTCGGCAGGACTATTCACATTCCTATCCCAAGACGATGCAGGGGGACTCCAGGTACTCAACAAAAATGGACAGTGGATCGATGTCTCACCCATCCAAGGCAGTCTAGTGGTCAATATTCAACAGGGATTCGAAGCAATCACTGGGGGCATCTGCGCGGCCACGACCCATCGAGTTATTGTATGTTGCTGCGATCCACAAGGGACGTGCTAACCCTGAGCTATGCTGACCATGACTCGCAGGCACCTACTACCAAGACGCGCTATAGTATTCCATTCTTCCTGGGAGTGAGACTGGACCTGACGCTAGATCAACTCAAGGAATCTGCAGCGCATGTTGTGCAGCGCATCCCGACCACAGACGATAAGAAGAAGCGCGCCGTAGACGTGCCGAGCGAATTTCTCTCTCCCCTGTATTCTTGTGTAAGTGTTATGAGGTTGGTTCAGGGCCAGTACTAACTGGTTGCAGTTCGGTGAAGCGCACTTGAGGAATCGGATCTTGAGCCACCCTGACGTGGGACAGCGATGGTATCCAGAGTTGTTTGCGAAGTATTCTCAGCAGACTCTTAAATAGTGCAATATAAGTACTGCAATAGACAATGCACAAATATGAATCAGCCCAAATCGCGTCGATTCAAAGTGGAGATGTGTTTCCGGGCGGGGTTCTCTCTTCGTACATCATAAACATGTCTAACGCCATCCAAGAGCTTCAAAGCCGTCTAACAGCTTCGACTGTCTATACTCCTGACTCGGACAAGTATCGGGAGAGTCTCATCCGCTGGTCAGACACTGGAATCAAAGATGCGGTAGGAGACATAATCTCCGGGTAAGACGCCTGACTGACGTGTTGCAGGGCGTTGTAGTTCAGCCAACTGAGGCGAATGATGTCTCCGTTGCCATTTTGTGGGCCCAGGAAAACAATATTGATATCGCTGTCAAAGGCGGAGGCCATTCGACTGCCGGCACCAGCTCAAGTGATGGTGGCTTGGTGATTGATCTGTCGCGCATGAAACAAGTCACGGTGGACACCACACGAAAGAACATCACTGCCCAAGGTGGAGCGACCTGGAAAGAGGTCGATGAAGCCGGTGCAGTTCATGGATTGGCCGCTGTTGGAGGAACTGTGAATCACACAGGAGTTGGGGGACTCACGTTGGGAGGAGGTTACGGATGGCTGAGTGGCCAATATGGCCTCACCATCGACAATCTGCTCTCTGCGACCGTGGTTTTAGCGGACGGCAGTGTTGTAACAGCTTCTGCCAGTGAGAATCCTGACTTATTTTGGGGTTTGCGAGGCGCGGGCTATAACTTTGGTGTTGTGGTCGACTTCACCTACCAGGCTTATGACCAGACCGCACCAGTGTTCTCCGGTGTCTTGGGATTCACGGCGGACAAGCTGGAAGGCATTATTGAGCAGCTCAATGGCTCTTTGGCGCAACCTGATGCGCGCTCTGGGGCTATGTGTTTCTTTGCACTCTCACCCGATGGTTCTCCCATGATTATTGTCATCTGCTTCTACAATGGCACGCGTGAAGAAGGCCAGGCACGATTTTCGGGACTGACAACCCTCGAGCCAGTTCTTAACACGCTTGATATGATCCCATACTCGGTAGTCAACACCCTGCAAAACCCCCAGGCAACTTATGGTGATCGCAAATCCTTCAAGGGAGTTTTCTTTGAGCCGCCGTTAGATCCTGAATTCGCCCGAGTAATTTTCAACGATGTTATGGCCAAAATCCAGTCCGATGCAGATCTCAAGAGTTCTGCAATCATTCTGGAGTTTACTGACATGCGCAAGATCTGTGAGGTGCCACTGGATGCAACCGCACTCGCAAGCCGCAATTCGACTCAGAATGGCATTGTCTGTCTAAGATGGACTGACGCGTCCAAAGACCTGGAGCACCGAACTTGGGCACGCGAAGTGCAGTCTAAGTGGAAAACCGAGTTGGATGCCAGGACTGGCCAAAGTGCAGGATCGAGTGTGCCTCAATACATTAACTACGCCGAGCGTGAGTGCTTTCGCCATCTTATACATGATTATTGCTGATCTTATGTCTAGCTGGCGATGCTGCGGTGGCTAATATCTACGGCGAAAACCTCGGTCGATTGAAGCAAGTAAAGGCCAAGTATGATCCCAAAAATGTCTTCCACAAAATGCAACCCATTTCTGGTACTTAGGGGTTTTGATATTGAGAATATATAGCAATTTGAGACACAAGACATAGACAACAATTTCAAATTCGATATACGACGTATTTTCATAACTCACAGCTTGGGAAGAATGTGGTACTTGACAGCCTTCACACTAGTCCAACTCTCCAAGGCCTCTTCGCCCATATCACGACCAAATCCGCTTTCCTTGACCCCGCCGAATGGGACATTGGGGCTCAACATTGCCCAGGCGTTGACAGTAACCTGGCCTGATTCGATGGCCCGTGTTACGCGATGCGCGCGACTAATGTCGTTGGTGAAGATGGCAGCACTGAGTCCGTGATGGGAGTCATTGGCCTTGTAGATAACTTCGTCTTCGGTATCAAATTTGGCGATGCTCTGTAGTTCCCTCTCGTGTTAGAATTCAGTTTCAACGAGAAATTGAGGATGATATTAGTATTGACTTACTGCAACAGGTCCGAAGATTTCTTCACGCATAATCGTGGCATTGTCGCCAACGTCTGCAAATGCAGTGTTTTCAACAAAATATCCCTTGTCGCCAATTCGATCACCACCAAACAAGAGTCTAGCTCCAGACTCTTTGCCTTGACGAATGAAGTCAAGGATCTTTTGGTGCTGAACGTTGCTGACCACAGGGCCCTTGGTAGTTGAAGCATCCAATGGATTGCCAACAATGGTCGGGGCATTGGTGGAAGCTTTCTTATAGGCCTCGATAAATCGGTCATAAATTGAAGCCTGAACATAGATACGCGAACCAGCCGCACAGATTTGTCCGTTGTTTGCTGTGATTCCAATGCGGGTCCAGAGCAGTGCGTTCTCCAGATCACAGTCGTCGAAGACAATTGAGGGTCCCTTGCCACCGAGTTCCAGACTGACCTTTTTCAGATTGGTTCGGGATGCCGCTTGCATAATCTTACGTCCTGCAAGAGTACTACCGGTGAAAGCGATCTTGCGCACCTCCATATGCTCTGAGAGCGCTTGGCCTGCGCTGGCTCCTTCACCAGTGACAATGTTCACGACGCCGGCAGGAATACCAGCTTCCTTCACCAGCTCCGCAAGCTTCAAAGCATAAAGAGGAGATAGCTCGGAGGATTTGATAATCAAAACGTTGCCAGTCACCAAGGCAGGGGCAAGTTTCCAGATAGTAATCATTCTGTGGATAATTAGCCCCTTCTGTAGGTATGGTCTCAATGATAGAGGCTTACAGTGGAGCATTCCAAGGCACAATGGCACCACAAACACCCAAGGGTTCACGATGAGTATAAGCGATGCCACCGTCCAGTTCGAGCGTTTTCCCATCAATCTTGTCTGCCCAGCCTGCATAGTATCGAAGACAGCCGACTGCCTGAGGGATGTTCATTCCGATCGAGTCGGTATACAGAACACCAGCATCCACAGCCTCCAATGATGCAAGATCCTTGGCATCGCGCTGGATCAAGTCTGCAAGCTTAAGGAGGAGTTGAGCCTTGACATGTCCAGGAACTGCTCTCCATGCATTAAAACTGGCCTTGGCGCATGTAACAGCGTTGTCAATATCTTCTGAACTAGCAGCAGAGATAGTTCCAAGTTTGTCTCCCGTTGATGGGTTCTCTACTTGAAGGGTTTGGCCTGTGGACGAAGGTACAAATTCATTGTTGATAAATAGCCCGGTCGGAACTACTTGGTGAGCAGTGGTCAACGAACAGAGTCATACAAAGCCTACCTGTGATTTGACGGCCTTCAAAGCCGGTAATAGTCAATCTCGCCATGATCAAGGATGGTCAAAAGGGCTCAGAATTGAAGGACTGAGGCATCTTTTGTATGTGGAAGCTCGGAATGCATTCCGGCGTGCGGAACAGGGGCTAAACCAAACCCCCGCAATTCCCGAGGTGTGAGATATTGGAGATTGAGATATTAGAGACATAGGATCTGATATGGGGTAATAGTAATGGAAATCAAAGATGAAGTGTCGTGAAGCTATTACCTCCAGGGGAGATTGTCTGTGATTATGTCACCCTGTTAACTCCAAGGTTGTCAGGGGCTGAATCTGCCCCTCTTCTACAACACCCTGTGACTGTGACAACATGCCTTCTACCGATGCCCTTCGTATGAATATCCTTGGTTATTTATGACAACATACTGACTGTAGCAGAGCCACCTCTTACTCCTGCCGAGCGCGCCATTGTCAAAAGCTATGGCGGGTGGACGCAGTTCATGACTTGCTTCGGCCTCAAACCGTGGGAAACTGAAGACGAAGAGGAAGGGAAGAGGATCCTAGAGACATTTACCGCGAACTCTGAGGAGGAGAATGCATAGTAGCAATGCGGGCAACCAGCTGTGGGAAATCTATCTCTCTCACGACTATTGTCGTTTACCCACTGCCACCTACTCAAGAAATTGCTGCAAGTAATAATCAACTGGGGCTACTTTTCTTTCACTTCTTATTATATACTTTAAAGCTGTAAGCATGAGTGATGCAAGGGCAGAGCATCATGCTCATTATGCCCTGAACGACAACAACATCTAGTCAGGGCGGAAACCTGCAAATAGCAACTTCTACCTCGCCTTCCACAACCCCCAGGCTATAACAACCACGACTTTAATCCCTGCTGACAGCCACAGAGTGGGGGAGATCGCCTGTGTGGCTTTGGTCACCCATCCACCAATGATCGCCCCAAGCAGCGTTAGCACAAACGCGATGACCCGACGGTCGCGCTTCTGGTTTCGGATCAGGAACAGCTTCGGGTCGGACACAAGATCACAGAGAAGACTGGTAATGACCACGGTCGGAATCTCATTGAAACCTAAGGCGCGACTCGCCACAATCTGACCGGCGGACTGGATGCTGAGAAGAACAATCGGAACCTCTTGATCCCACGGGGGTGTGGTCTGCGACAGCCGGTCATCGAGTGCACTCGATATGGCTCCGCCTTGGACAAGACCGGCAGTTATGATAATGATGCTGGCTTGCAACATGAAGGACATCATCAGTGATCCACGCCTTCGTGCACCCAAAGCACTGTGTAAGCGCGCGAAAAGGAAACACCCGAAGACAAAGCATCCGATCGATGTGAGCGAGCGCGCCCAACCATACGGACGAGCGTTCTGGTTTGAGGCTCCTAATCCAACGAAGATTGTGTTTCCTGTGGCCTGTCAGATTGCAATTGGATTCCTTCCGGAGTTGAGGTCATACCGGTCTGCATGGACACAAAAGTGTTGTAAGCTGAAAAGGTTAGTCTCGCCTAGATCACACAATCAGGGATCAGTGTGGCTCTCACCGTTATAGATTGTACTGTCCACAAGTCCTGAGGTCAAACAGCATGCAAAGAGAAGAAGATCGGCATGTTGAGGCTCGATTTCAGCCTTGAAGGATGCAGCAAATCCTGCGAATGCACCTTTTTCGGTGTCCATGGTGGTATCTGAATGGATTGGAAGGGGAAAAGACTTGACACAGTCAGATAGAGCCCGAAGAGACCTTCAAGAATATTCGGAGAAACACCAGAAATACAAAGAGATAAAATAACAAACCTGCAGTCCACGGGGGATGCCTGAGGGACCATTCCTAGCCTTAACAAACCTAGCCCTACGAAACCTTCTCCTCCAGTCCTGTCGATCGCATCATCTTCCTCACACCAAATGCACCCCAAGACGGAGCCAAGCGCGTCCTGCAACTCCGTGGACTCCGGGATATATTAGCGATCTGCAGTCCTCGACGCAAGATAAGGGGGGATCATTACCACATGTAGCGTCCCATGCCTCTATTCGCTCCTCTGCGGCCTGTGAGCTGGCCGGGCCGTTGTCGCTACGGGATTTCTTCGAGCAAGGTTAGTCTCCGATGCGTGCCTAGAGCGCCAAGGATTACTCTCGGTGGAATCATTCATGGCGCCGAGCAGCTTGGCGCCGACTTTCTTGTCATGAACTCCACCCCGGGAATTGCACTGGTGTCACTGCGGATTTCCACTGAGGGGTTGATGTACAACCAGTGTTTGCTGGCCAAGTGTTCTCGCTTCTCAAATCCAAGCCTGTGGAGACAGCAAATCGTCTCACTGGGAGTCACTGCAAATGATACGATGTCCACAGTCTTGCTGACGGGCGTTTGGCTGTTGATCTCCCGCCCGAGAGATAGCGTGAGGAGCTTGGCGAACTAGGGTTCTTGTGAAACAATGCCATCTGCCAAGAGTCCTCTTCTGCTCAACATATTGCCACCAATGTGCAAATCTCCGCTTATGCAAGAGCGACAAAGAAGGCACACATCTGCAGCATGCAGTCATGATGCCAAGAGACCCTAGATTGATTACCCCCCCTGCTCAATACAGTAATTGTGATAGTGAATCAGCGTCGGAGTGGCCGTCGCCGACCACACTTGAAGCATCTAGACAAAATATTACACCGGTGCATAGTTTTGACCCTGGTCCATGCAGATATTGACCAAGACTTCAACGCCATTCACATGAGTGATTGATGGGAAAAGTTCTCAACAATTGCCCGAGCGGCTAGCACTGTATATCGCGCAATGTGTCTTCTGGTCTAACTGCGGCGGGGCTGAGGTCATCTGGTTTCTGAGGCATGGCCAGTACGACGCGAAGACAAGATAAGGTCATATTGAGGCCTTGGCAATTCGGGGAATGTTGCATCTCCGAGAACCCAAGAGCTCTTGGTTTGGTGGGAGTGTACTTTCTCTAACATCAGGCAGGCGCTTTCGGTCCCGATTTAGTCACTCGAGTCGAGCCGTATTACTCCGAAGACATTGCACCAGAAGGTATAAAGAGGGGATCTATCTTGGTCTTTGAAAGCTACCACAAGAATCACAGATCAAACAACAAAGCCAACTCGTCAATCAATCAATCACCCAAGATGACCATCACAATCACCGTTGAGAAGGACGGGTACTACGAGGTCAATGGCACACGCCAGGAGCCAACCGTGTCTCTTTATGTCATACCTGCGGCTTCCAAGCTGCGCCGGATGCTTAAAGATACCAAAGACCTCATTGTATGCCCTGGCGTATATGATGGCCTCTCCGCTCGTGTGGCCATGGAGGTTGGGTTCAAGGGACTCTACATGGTACGAAGAAGAAATATAAGACCAGGCGGGTGCAGATGTTAATCTTATCAACAGACTGGCGCTGGAACCACCGCCTCACGCCTGGGCATGGCAGATCTGGGGCTAGCTCAGCTCCACGACATGAAGACCAACGCGGAGATGATTGCCAATCTTGACCCATTCGGCCCCCCATTGATTGCAGATATGGATACTGGCTATGGAGGTATGTATAAGTTACAGACAATGGATATGCCTGCCACACATGCTAACTACCTGCTAGGCCCGTTGATGGTGTCAAAGTCTGTTCAACAATACATCCAAGCAGGCGTCGCTGGCTTCCACATTGAGGACCAAATCTCCAACAAGAGATGTGGCCATCTTGCAGGCAAGAAGGTTGTCAGCCTGGAAGAGTACCTCATGCGAATTCGCGCCGCCAAGTTGACCAAGGATCGTCTGCACTCGGACATTGTTTTGATTGCACGGACGGATGCACTGCAGCAACATGGCTACGAGGAATGTATTCGTCGACTTAGAGCTGCTCGGGATATTGGGGCAGATGTTGGATTGCTTGAGGGTTTCACTTCTAAAGAGCAAGCTCGACAGGCAGTCCAGGACCTCGCCCCCTGGCCCCTTCTCCTCAACATGGTAGAAAATGGAGCAACCCCGCTCATCACTACGAAGGAAGCAGAAGATATGGGATTCAGGATCATGATCTTCTCATTCGCTACAATTACCCCTGCTTACCTGGGTATCAAGGCGACCTTGGAGCGACTGAAGACGGAGGGAGTGGTTGGTGTCCCCGATGGAGTGGGCCCGCGGAAGCTGTTCGAAGTCTGTGGATTGATGGACTCGATGAAGATTGACACGGAATCTGGGAACGATGGCTTCTCTGAGGGCGTTTGATGGAAATTGTTGAGAGCTTTGTAATTATCTTGTTTGAATTTGTAAAGCAACGGAGATCTCTATAGCTAGACGTTCAAATTGCAACCCTTTCCGTTCCATGAGAAATCTTCATCAGAAGCAACTTTCCCCTTGTAACTCTGACAATTGATCTTCCGATTGCCCTTCAGATTCAGTTGTCAATGATAGTGTATTAAATGACGAAGAGGAAGTCTTGACGATCTCCTTTTCTATAACCGACCAGTTGCCCGGCTGTAGGATTTTGAAAAGTCCAGGCCATACACTGTAGTCTACAGTCTCATTTGCGCCCGCCTCTTCCATCAGGCTTCGCATATTCTGATCCCGGAAAGGCATTCGAGGGTGACTTGATCGAAGTATATAGATGCCATCTTGACATTCGATATTTTGTTTCAGCTGGATACATCGCTGAATGAGATTGTTCAGCTGATTCGTTCGCTGCAACTTATCTGTGGTAGAGTATTGAGAGAACCAGTCTTCCACCTGATTCACAATACGTTGTTGCTGAATTTGCAGCTCCACTGGTTTCTGGGATACTGTAGCGCTACTCATTGCGCACCTCCAATGCCACCAGATGTGATGGGGGTCTGGTTTGGTCAGTGCTAACGAAAAAATAGGTATGATCCAGTTGCTTCAACTCACAAAGTTCCTCAACTATGTTGTCCAGGTTGCAGAGATAGTTGTTCCACGAAGCTTCACATCCCACCATATATCGGACCCAAAATGTCGTGAAAATCAGGCGCGCGATGTAGGACTGGATCCCATCTATTGTTAGGACATGTGCGGCATCGATTGGCTGCATATTGTGGCCCTCTTTACCCATTCCATGTTCACCAAAATGAAGACATATCCAGTGTCGGAGGTCATCATACAGAAGGCGAATAGAGTGGCAGAATTCTTCCTCACTGAAAGACTTCATTCCAGCTTGAAAGTTTGCTAGTTGCGTTGTAAGGAGGTTGTTTTCTTTTCGGACGACGTCTACTTCCTGTATAGCGTCTTCAAGTAATTCGGCCCGTCGGCGTGCTTGTTCTTCTGCCATAAGCCAGCGCCTTCGCAGTGATTCCGCTTGTTTTCCAATAAATCTTATTCTCTTTCGAAGTGGTTAGGAGCAATCCAAGCAAGGAAAATACGAAACAAACCCAATGAAGAATCTCGACTTCGATGCGCATGTCGTCCAAGTCCGCGTTTCCTAGTCTGATCAGCCCCGTTAAACCAAATGCCAGAGGAACTAGTTACCTAAAGGAGACGACAGTGGACTTAGCGTCGACTGAGGTGCGTCAGCTGTCATGCTGTTCCGGTTCATGAACCTTTTTGCATGTAGCACTACATGTAGCAGTGAATCCATCAGTGGTACCTGAATGACTGTCAGCATGAGAAAGAACATCAAGGGAACCAAGCCTGTAAAATGTGATTAGATGATAATAATTCATGACAACTTCATGACCAGCTCTCCACGACAAGGTTTTGGTTTTGCTCTCTGACGTTGATCTTAGCAAGATCCTCAAGCCAATGACCACAACCAAAAGAAGGCAGTAGCTTTTGTCTTCCATGTAACTTATGCCGCTTCCATAAATACCCTAATATTTTAATCTCTTCTAAACCTGATCCAAATTTGGTGCGAACTCAAGTCACGATATCGAATGTCAAGATGACAGCCAAAGTGGAAAGATCGAGACTCATTGTGGGCATCGACTTTGGTACTACTTTTAGCGGGTGCGTAGCCTGTTCTCTTAAAAGTTTAACCAGCTTTTGGCCAGTGTTCCTGGGGAATGCAAGATTGCCCGGAAGACATCGAGGTCAACCAGTCATGACTAGGGGGTGGAAATAGTGAGTCTTGATCGCGAAGGCAGGTTCTTTGAAACTAACAGCATATCAAACACTCCCCAAAAGATCCCAACAGTGGTTCTTTATGACGAGAAACGGATGAAACGCGGCTTTGAAGCTAAGCAGTCAGTTCAGCCAGGGAATCAGCACCAACTTGTTGAAGGAGTCAAGTTTCTGATGGATGAGAGACAAAATTCCGTTATGCCCCCACGAGCGAGCCCGAGAGTTTTATATAAAAAAAAGGGCAAATCAGCTGTTCAAGTCTCCAGTGACTTCATGGCAACCCAGGTCACTCATGCTCGTGAAATGTTGAGGCGTGTGTTCACACGATCGCAATATATATATCTTGCTTAAATAAAGCTGTTACAATTTATCCTGATGATTTATAATAGGAAGGTGGCTGTATGATTGTCTGTGATGCTGGAGGTGGAACAGTCATCAGTCTTCGATAGCAGAACATGATTTAATCGATATAGGTATAACAATATCGAGTTTGATCTGTTTTGACACTAACATCTGCATCACTGTTATTTAAGCTACAGTTCAATTGGGTTTCTTGAGGCAGTGTCAAATCTCGGTATTAAGGTAGACTCGGGTGAGTGTGGTTTACAGGTTGTTGCTAAATTGGATGTGGTAGGGATTGGCTTCATTGCTGAGTATTAGCTGGTCAGAATATCTTGAAGAAATGCCGAGCAAAAGCAAGAGTTAGCTACGCCTATGTTTTATATTCGAGCTGATCGTGCCTGAGCTTGGGAATTTTGAATGGTCAACGTTATTGGACTTCAGACATGTCTGCTTCCATGACGAAGAGTAAGGTTGTGCAATCCGGAGCCCTGCAAGGTTTCGAGTGGTGCAACAAAAGCCATCTGACTCCAGGAGAAGACTTTGTTTTTTCCTCCGTAGACGAATACTTCAAAGCGCCCGGCAAAAGTACCATCCACCCACACCCGACTACCAGTAGTCTTGCTGGTGGAGATAGTAATTCGGGATTGCTGAGGAACTTGTACGATCTCATGGGTCGAGGTGGTCGTGTTGGCCCAAATTCGCCCCGGCTGAGTTTGATCAAATCCATCAGTCTCTGCGACGGAGCGCAAGGGGTACGGCCATCCGTCAGATGTGAACGTTAGCTGACCCTCCGTGGATAGAGTAAGTCTAGCGTCTGAAGAGCTCAAAGCGAATGGACCAGTAACCTCAAGATCAAGGGTGTAGTCCATGCCCTTGCTGCCGTGACCCAAGTGATGTTCACCAGGGTTCGATTGGGAGTCTGAGGACCACGACAACAGAGTTCCTGATTTCTTTCGTGACTCCACATCCAGGCGGCGATCGAGGTTTTGCCCAACAGCTCGAGAGGTCAACAAAGACATGGACGTATCCAACTTTCCTTGTTCCAGGCGTGGACCACGATTACCAGACCAGGCTCGCGATGCAACGACTGGAATGCCGTCACGAATCGCGTAATAAGCCTCAAGCTGGGTAGTCGCGTCTGGGCCATTGTCATTCCATGCAGCCATGATGGCACCTTGAACAGCCTTCGCATCCGGTTGTTCAGTTATGTTCACTGAATTGAACAACTGCGGGGCCCACTCCCACCCGGTCCGACCAGCAAAGCTAAGCAAACGAGTGTTGTTGAAGAACTGAGGGTATGGGGCCGGGATGATAGGGACATGGTCGTTTTTCAGAGACATGTAGGCCCACGTATCTTCAGAGTTGAGAATCTGGTACCCGTTGCGAGCCAAATCAACCGGATCCGATTGACCAAACTGCCAATGCTGGATAGTGATATCCTTATCAATCGTGAGATTTGACGGCTCATATGTTCCCCAGATACGGACGCTTTTTCCAGCTGTCTTTTGGACGAACTGAGACATTTCGTTGACGAATTTCACATAGTCATCACCAAGCGTGGAGTCATACTCGTCAGCGCCGATATTGACCTCCTTCGTGTGGAACCAAGGGAGAAACTCGGTCCAGATGGACTTCATCAAGGGAATGGTGTCTGGATGGGAGAGATTAAGCAGGTCCCTGGAGTCCAATGCCAGCTCGGGTTTCCATTTAGTGACAGTGAGGCAGTGGCCAGGGCTTTCAATCTCCGGGATGACTGTCACGCCTCGTTGGGCACAGTGCTGCTGGAAATCATCAAATTCGGCGCGGGACAGCGTTTCGTTCGGTCTCTGGACCAGGGGCTGAAGATTTGGATCTTCGGGATGCAACGCGAACTGCGAATATACTTCGTTCCATGTGACGTTGGGACCGCGACTCAGAGGGTAGTTGTCCGTGGCGTGGTAATGGAACTCGGACATCTTGAAGAATGAGGCATAGGTGCACAGATCCTTCAAGAACTCCAAAGAATACCACTTGCGACCAGCGTCAAGCAGAAAGCCTCGAGTGCTGTATGCCGGCGCATCCTCAACGTGACCAGCTGGGATAGATGAGCGTGTCAGGACAAGTTGCTGAAGAAGCGTCCGCGTTCCCCACCACATGCCGCGCGCACCGGATCCTCGAATGAACACACTGCCATCCTGTACCTCCAACTCGTATCCCTCCTCAGTCTTGCCACCGTTCTCATATTTGAAGCGGTCGGAACGCGATGCGCGACTCAAAAACACGCCTGACGCGTTGGGAAATCGGGTAACGGTTTGGAGGTCCCAGGAGCTATTCGTAAGCTCCTGCAGGTCGTCACGGAAAGTATTTGCGAACTCGAGGGCCGAGGGAGGGATCAAGGTCAGACCATTCTGGTCTCTCAGTGGTGCGAAGTCAGCTTCGAGGTAGATGGTTCGGTTGGCTGAGTCTAGAGAAAAGCCCTTGCCAGAGACAGGCTCAAGGTGTACTGGGGGTAACGTCTGCAGCGCGCATGCGACAGCAGCAAAGGAGAGAACAATCCACTTCATGATGCATGATGGGCATCGAGAGGGCCAACATGGTATCAATAAATAGTCAAGTCAAATAGCGTTACATTCCAGTGTTGATAAGAGAACAATGCAAAGCGTGGGGGAACGGGATGAAGTGGAGTACGGCCAACTCTACAGTTACATCTCTCTTCACTCCTCTTCTCTCACAGCTGCGACTTCATTCTATTTGGCACATGGAACCAAGCCTCACTAAATCCAACATGTTGCGGCCATGGAGCTGTCATTGGTTGGATTTTCACTGACACCATGCGGGGATAAGCATATCTCTTGCATATCATTGTCTGTTGTGCAGCTGATTCTTGGTTGAATTGCTTGGTCGAGTCAATAACTGCACATGTTAAATGTCTACGACATCTTTGAGAGACAGATTCAACTTACTCGTACGGGCCAATGTCAGGAACTGCTCGGTCGTGAGTGGAAATGATGCATGCTGAACGAAAGGCTTGGTGATTTGAGCAGTGGCCACTGCGCGGATCTGTTTGGCAAGATGGCCATCACCCTCATACTCACAGGCACGCTGAAAATTGGCTTCTATCCAGATAGAGCGAGTGGTCTGTATCGCATCAACTCTTCAGGGTAGCTTCGCGGTCCGCCACATTGACTGTATAGCATAAAGCCTGCTCGACTTTTCCACTCCAATAGTCGGAATTTTACGGTGAGCGGGATCCACGGCACACTGTTCAAGACAGGCCAGAATGACCCGGCAGTTATGGAGTGCATAAGGAAGAAATCGAATCGAATCTGTTCGCCCGGCCTCTGTGAAACGGCCGTCCAATATACTTCCTTTGTGCTTAGCCAGTACTTCTCTGTCGGTGTTTGAATTCTGTACTCGTTCTACTGAGACATACGGCAGTCTTCTCCTTCAGCTTATCAGAAGCCACCTTCCACGAACCCATCACGCGCACAAAGTCATCGCGTGCATTGGCAAGAAGGCTATCCCTAACCTGAAAGTCTCCATGCGTGTAGTCCATTGCTTGTCTCAGCTTGTAGTTGGTAAATATTTCAAGTTGGAGCTCAAGCAGCCCCTCGGGATAGGATACGCGCGAGTTTCGCGCCACCAATCTCAGAATCTCCGCAAAAGCCGAGTGGTAGATGGCGGTTGAAGCCAAAGCCTCAGCTACCACAAGTGGCTGAAACTCTGTCGCATATTCAAGGTGAATTGGAGAGTGTAGCAACCCTGTTGAGTCAGTCAAGCGGCAAGTTGATCATTAAACAGCTATTTTACCGTGTCTAGTTGCGTGGGGGTCGCCCCAAGCGCATACAACGCTAGAAGATGGTGCAAGATATGGTCTGGTTACATTCGTCAATAGTTGGGTACCAAGAGAGCAACATGAATACGATGAAGGCCGAGGTCATCGATATAGATGTGATGATTGTCATGATTCTGTTGCAGAAGTTGGGAAGCTTTTGAGGCGCTCGTGGACAAGGGGGCCTCAACGATGCCAGCAGGGGAAGTTTCCCATTTCTAAATATGATCAACAACCCCCATTCCATTCGTTGGAGTATCTGGGTGAATTCCCCCTGTATTGAAATATCTCAAGTCAACACCATTGCACATGTTCCCTCTTTACCGAGTTGCCGTCTTCCCCGCATATCTTCATGTTCGCGGGCCGACAGGGAATGAGTAAGGTAAGTGAATAGAGCACCTACTTGGAGAACATCTGATATCTCATCGAAGCAGTATCTGGTCATTCTTGAAAGCTAAATTCGGCATTCTAATACAAGCGTGCTGCCGATCAAGTGTTGAGCGGAGTGAACAATTTCATATTTTTTTCCGCATATCTTTATTCCGCCCTGGTTAGCCTTTCTTTTCGCCCATTTGTTTATGAACTTTGGAATGGGAGTTATCCAAAACGGCGGGCCAATGGAGTTCGTATACAACGGGGTGTGGATTAGTTATGACCCCATTTGGACGGGTTTGGTTGCGAGTGCTTGATTGGCTCTCTGAAACCCCTCAGTGCTCTGTCCAGCTAATGGAGAGTCGTGAAAAAAGACCACGACCAAAAGAGTGGGGTTACAGCGCACTAGAACTGTAAGTGAAGATACGCAAAACTGTAAAAGTTGCATGTCACGTCTCCGGTATATCCGGGTTGACTATGGCCTCCTGGACATGTAAAGGTAATACGAATGTATTGCTTAGTCCTGCCCAATGAAGCGCATCAAGACGAGCAAGGCCAAGCTTGACGAGCGGGAAACTTTGGCTTTGGCATCGCAGAACATGTAACCACGAGTCTACAAGATGCTTTGCTCGAATAGCATGGGCGCCATTTGGGGCCTGTACCAGCAACAACATGAGGTAGTTTGAAATAGTCGCAAACCCGATTCGCGACCCTAGATACGTTAGCTGTTGGCTCTTGATAGGCTGGGAAGCAACATCAACAACATACAGGAGTACCAGAAGCCCGTGAAATCACTGGAAGTCAGTCTTCTTGTAAAATTCACTAAGATGGACGCACACTTCTCTGCCGCATGTAGGGTGGCCTCGCCCGTCCCGAACTCGTCCGATATTTCAATCTCTGGCAAGGATTCGATTTCGGGGAGACCCATAAAGTCGAGCATTGATTCATTGACAGGCAATGGTGACGTAGCCGACATATCTTCCAGGTCAAAGATGAGCGGCGGGCTGGAGGATCGTGCCATCGGCCTCAACATGGCCCGGTACACGTAGACCACAAGTAACAGGTAAGCAAAGTGGATCGAGGTGGGATATGGAGCAAGGCCATTCACAGACTTGCTCCAATTAGGAAGTCGAAAGGTCTCCGGCAGAGAAGAGTACCAGTCATTCAACCTTTCGAGCAGGCCGCGGCCCAGCTCCGCCGAGGTACTGAAATTGGCATTCAAGATTTGCGAAGCTCGCAGCGTGCTGCAAATAAAAATCAGTAAACTGGAACTTCGCCGACGGAGGATGAACAAAAACATACTAGAATGTGTCATGGATCTCTTCGCCGATACGTGTGAGATTGACTAGGTACCGGAAAGGGATCTCAGTATCACAAGACAGTGTGGAGAATCCTTGTCGTGGGCCCACCAGGAAGTCCCCTTCATCCAATTCACTCACGTCCCATTCGGCAGGATGGATATAGGGCGGCCGGCCCATCAACAAACTTCGCCATTTATCTTCGGCATAGACAGCCCACCACAACCGCCGGCGTAGGCGCTTCTCCCATGCTGGGATACCCCACATACGGCATTCAATGTGAAGGCCGAGCGAGCAAGCCAGTCCAACGATTTGGCCGACAAATGACCACAAGAATGGAGTGTCGGCCGTCGTCAGGCGGGCCTCATCTCTTGGCTGCTGATGAATGTACAGTAAGGCTGCCTGTAGGACTGCCAATCGGGGGCTGTGGATCTCTTCGGAAATGAGTTCATAGACCATGCGCCACAGTGTGTCAACCGGGGATGCGTGGTAGGTGCTCAGAACACATAGGTAATCGTCATGGGCCACGAATGGGAAGGCCGCTGCGTAGATGGCGGCGAGCAAGTGGATAGGGACATTTTCTAGCGCGGATAACTCTGGCAGTTGGTATGACGCCGTAGTCAACCCCAGCTGGGAACGAGAGATAATCGGCAGAGCAGGAAACACATATTTGACAAACCTGAACTCTTGTTAGCTTCACATTTTAGCATCAGAGAGAAAGACTCACAAACCCACTAGTCTCCTTCCATATTCCGGGGGCACTAGATAATTCAGACGTTCGCGTGTTACATCGCCAGCACCAGCCCTAGTCTCTAGCTTGATGGCTTCTGCGAGCTCATCGGCCGAGATCATGAAGTGCACGGGGATTCTTTGGACGGTTGGCACGCCTCCAGCATTGCGAAAGTGGACCTTATAGAAGTGCTTCATTCCAGAATCATCAAAGCAACAGTGCCTCAACAACCACGGATCTGATTCGGCGGATGCGCCAAACAGTTGTGCATGGCCATTTTCTAGTTGGTCGATGCTCTGGACGAATTGGGCCGGGGGTCGCCCGGATGGTATGATACCGGAGCCTGGCGACAGGCCATTGCTTTGATCCAAGCCCAGGGAAGGGAATCGCGGTTCCCGGGATGCACTCACGCTGGATTCGCGAGTCAAGTCGCCATTGGGTGTCGATTCTTCGACGCTTGCAAAAGGAAGAGCCGAGTGTCGGGCCCTTTTCGGTGGAGGTTTATCAAAAGTACAATTCAACTTGGCCGATCGGCATCGTTGACAGGCTCCGCCGCCCGTTTGACATCCTAGCTTGCGCGCCCGACATTGATCACAGGGTCGCTGACGTTTTGACCGATATGGCCGAGTCGAGGGAGAAGACATTTTGTCGGCGAACGCGAAAAATGCAGGGTGACGCGCATTTTATCAGAGCGAACGAGTTGGCCGAGTGAAGTTCGCCGCGGTGGAGCGAAGTCGACCAAACGGCGTACGTCGTTGACGTCATCCGCCGGCCATCTATACACTCGAACGTTTTGATATCCAGCACAGGATATATATCTATATGAAGGACTCAAGATGAATATACATATTTATTCACTTAGTCGTCCAACGATATTATCACCAAGCACTTGCTCAAAATGCCGGAAAGCAGCCGACCACGTCGAGCCTCTACCCTCAAGTCTCTCTTCTCATGGCGCCGCAGCCAGAATACAGAGATCAAAGACGATGCGAGGTCTGAGATTACCCTTGTTGCAGAGTATGACACTCCCTCAAAGTATGGAATCAGATACTGATTGTATATAGCCAGACATATAAGCCACGGAGAGCACCTGAGATTCCCCCGAACTTTAACCGTGAGATACTTCACTCCTAGAAGGACTGCGCCAGCGCTAATAAGGAAACAGCGGCCGATATGTGCTTTGGCTCTTGTTGCAGGAATAGATAAATGCGTGTGTCAGTGCAAATATATCCCCGAAGCACTCTTTAGGAAGCGTGTAGAGATAAATGGAAGTCAGATATTAGTCAACTTATCTCGGAGACAGGCGTTGAAGTGTCGAATGTTGAGGTGTTCGCGTGTTCGTGACTGTGGGAATGGCTTGGCATTTCCCCTTCCAAACTACCTCACATTTCCCTCCTTGTCCCGACCCAACTACGTCTAAACGTAGCCCAGAAGCGCGGGGAACTACATGTGACAGAGTTATGCGTTTTATGTGCTCGCCCCTTGCCTCTAACCGACTACCGAGCTCCCCACGCCCAGCCGGAGCGGGGACTCGGATGAATGGCATCAAAACACTCAAAACTTGTGTCCCCCGGAATATGTCAGGGATCTATATCAACTTGCAATCTAGCATCTTCCAAGTGAATTGCCTCTCACAAGATGATCTTCGAACCCGCAGAGAGGACTTTGCTCCCCACAAAGGACCTCTTGTCGTACATTTTTGATGAGCCACCGTACGATCAGGACCAGCCAGTAAGTGGGGCTCTGTCCAATCCAACTTAAATGTGCTCGGGGTTGACATCTCGTATAGATCTATATTGACGTCCATGACCCCTCGCGCTCTATCTCCTGTAATCAGGCGCGAAAGCTAGTACGCCAGCTGATTGCAGGTCTACGGGCATCGGGCCTTCAGCCCGGCGATTGCGTTTTGATACATTCTTTCAATGACGTACGGGAAGAATTTTATATGAATCAAACTGAAGCTAAAGCTTTTGCAGATAAATTACAGCATTCTTGTGTTGGCCATCATCGGCGCCGGGGGGATTTTCACCGGGTCGAATCCATCCTACACTCCCCATGAGTTAGCTCATCATATCAAAGCTTCCCAAAGCAAGTTCCTCATCTCAGAGCCAGAGATTTTAGATTCTCTCCTGCGTGCGGCCAAGCTGACAACCATACCGGGTGAGAATATCTCGGTATTTGACAATCGTGGACAGTCTATTCCCAATGGAATGCGATCATGGAGAAAGTTACTCGAATTTGGCGAAGAAGACTGGGTCCGATTCAATGCCTTGAAGACGACCCAGGAGACAACAGCAGCCAGGCTATTTAGTAGTGGGACCACTGGATTACCCAAAGCTGTGACAATCACTCATCACAATCTCATTGCTCAGCACGAACTTGTGCTGGGAGCAAATCCTCGGCCTTACGCTGTTAGTTCCCGCAGCCTTTCCGCCTGGTACCTTCATCGAGTGCAGTGATGAAGCTTACTGACTGGAAACGTCTGATAGATCTCGCGTATTATTGCTGTTCCCGTCTTTCATGCATCGGCAGCTCCTGTGACGCACATCTCAACATTGAAAGCCGGATCGGCTGCCTACATGATGCGTCGCTTCGATCTCGAAGAGTATCTGAATACCGTTGAAAAGTACAACGTTACCGATCTTGCTATGGTTCCTCCCATTGTCATCGCCATTCTCATGTCCCCTCTTTGCCAACAGCGACCTTTCCTCAAAAAGGTGCGGCTTGCTGCTTGCGGGGCTGCTCCTTTAGATAAGGGGATCCAAGGTAGATTTCGATTACTGATGGGCGATGGTAGCCCATTCACTCAAGTATGGGGCATGACAGAGACTTCCTGCATTGCTACGATGTTCCCTTACCCAGAGCATGATGACACGGGATCTGTTGGACGGCTCATACCAAATCTTGAGGCAAAGTACATTATCTTAATTCCAACTTTGAAACGTCGGTCAAGCTAATCCATGCTGTCACCCAGACTGATTGATGAAGACGGCAATAACATCTCAGCATATGGTGTCCGTGGTGAGCTGTGTGTTCGCGGACCTACAGTGACACCGGGGTATTTCAACAACGCCGAGGCTAACACTCATTCGTTCGATTCCGAAGGGTGGTTTAAGACAGGTGATATTGCCTTTTGTGACCAGGCAACCAGAAAGTGGTACATTGTAGACCGAAGAAAAGAATTGATCAAAGTACGGGGGTTTCAGGTAGCACCTCCCGAGCTTGAGGCCGTTCTTTTGTCACATCCACAAATGGTTGACGCTGCAGTGATTGGGATCACCTTTCCAGGTGCTGATACAGAATTTCCTCGTGCTTATGTCGTCCGACGGCAGGGTGATTCTGGATCAAAGCTCACGGAAAGTGATGTTCAACAGTACGTTTTGGAACGGCTCTCAAAGTACAAAGCACTTACCGGGGGTGTCAAATTCGTGGGAGCCATTGCAAGAAACCCTAGTGGGAAGATATTGAAGCGAGTGTTGAGAGAAGATGCCAAATTGGAAATCGAAGCTGGGCTTCTCAAACCCAAGCTTTGATTCCTGGTTAGGGCGGACAAATGACCGGTAAATGACATTTATTTGTTTATTTTATCAAGTTTGCTCTCAAATTTAACGCTCAATGTCGTCGAAATAGTGCTGGACTTGTTCAATTCAACCGATGAGAGCCGTATTTCTTTGATCTTGGAATCTTGTTTGATAGTAACTCATTATTAGCTCTCTGCTAAAAAGATATCTCTCTCCCCAAAAATAATGACACTTTCTCATTAGCGGTAAATTAGCGCATGTCGAGTACAATATCTCTTACCCCAAAAGCAGCATTGAATGCTTTAGCCGAATAAATAGGAAGCTCTATATTGTACAATATCCTTTGGGCAATGGCAGGAATGGCGCCAAGAAAGCGATTGCATTATTGGGTGAGTGGACCCCATGTTAATTTTAACTGGTTTTGGCAGGAAACTTACAAGACCGGAAGAAAATTGCGAGAAATATGACGATACTGACATATTAACAGCACCAAAACCGTCTCAAATACTGTTGGAACCTTGCCTTGGCTGACCACTCGCCCGCCGATTTACCAAGAGCGTCACCTCCAAGCATATAGGCTTTGGCTTTTTCTGAGTGTTGTGTCTGTCTGTCACAAGTGGAACTCTCTTTCAAGGCAAAAAAGTTCCTGTTGGTGCCGATAGTACGACTTGTCTTGGATCTGGGTGGCATGTTAATGCTGGCTCAGAAAACATTGTATCCCCGGTAAAAGCTAGTTATACAGCCACTTCTACTTGTACATTTATTTGCAATTTTCAAAAAGCATTTCGCCTCCCGGTCCTCGATACCCGTGTTTTCGCATATGCTGCAAGGCCAAGGCTACTCGACTCTTACCCTGGAAGAAGATCTAGTGTGCGGTATGACCTAGATGGCCCTGTCAAGACCGTACAAAAACCTGGGAGAATACTTGATCTCGATCTGTGGAGCGACGGTCCTCTCAATGAGTATGTGTTGCAGGCAATAGTCTCTATCTAACCTTATCTGGACGATGCCGCCGGGTCCGCGGTCTGGTGAGCAGTTCATATGAATGTGGAAGTGCCCTGAGCATGCTTTTGTATGTCACTTCTCGAGTAATATAAAGGTATAGCTCACTGATATTCTTTGATGAGCACACTTGAATATCGATATGATGGTCTGCGACCGTTCTGGTTATGAACGGTGATATAATTTTAAATGTTCACGATATAGGGATACTCTGCCGATGATCCTATACTCCAGCGCTGGGTTGCTGCGACCATTTGCGTTGTCGGAATTGATCTTTACTAGTGAATCTTCTGGAAAATGGATGAGGTGTCTGCTGAGAGCGTTGCCAGGGATTTTCTATACAGTACAAAGGCGCCACTACGGGTTCGGGCAGTTTTACCTCGCATGAGGTTGACTACAATTGAACTGCTGCCTCCTCGATTGCAAGAAGCGTTTGGTCTGAACTGCAACAAGTCTAGACGGAGGTTCAACCAGATGATTATCCGGGTCATTAAATTTGCATATCCTCGTGTACCAAAATCTGTCGGACATCTCCCATGCAATATTACTTGAAGGACATGAGACGACAAATCCAAAATGTGGCTTGATGGAGCACAGATATATTGGAGGTGTCATGTTTGATATGAATCCTATGTTTGACATCTATAGGCGATATAGCAACTACTACTACTACAATACAGACTTCATGTGTGTTCATTAGCTTAGCCCCACACAGCACGTGGGAAGCCGAGTTCCGCGGTTATGTTTTGCGGGGTGAAGTATGAAGTATGAAGAATATGAGCTGTGAACAGGCTGGGGTGAATTGGATAGTCAAGAGTAGATTGATTCTGATCATACTATTCTATCTGCTACCATATCAGTCCTAAATTGTTATCATTAGTCCACGGTGATCTCTGTTTGGATGAATTTGTGCTGTTCTTGCAATCTTTGTACAAGCTGATGAGCTCATGTGGGCATACTTCGCTGATCATCTTAGCCGTGCTAAGATTCAGACCCCGCCTCTCCCAGTGTCCGAGCATCCTTGAGCAAATCCACCAAACAATCCTTCACACACGTCATGTTGCGGCGAACAAGAAGAGCACCAAACGCTTGCTCTTGGTGTCATCATCGGAAAGTTCGATGCGATGCCTCAATACTTGGATCTCCATGCACTCGATGCCGACAGGATGGTCGCCGAAGTTGTACGCTTCGCTCGAAAGCAACAAAACAGTCAGATTTACCTCAAATTCCATTGAAAAGCTATGCTAACATATGTTACAGATACAAAACCCCAGATCACCCAGAAGTTCCTACAACTCGTGAAGGCCAGAGTGAAGTGATATTCAGTCCCCTTGACGACCAGAGCTTCCCAGCTCCAACCCGAAGACGCCAACCATCTATTGAAACACAGCATGATGATTTTAATCGATTCAGCTATACCTCGCCATCACAATGCTCCAATTTTTCCCACAAAGAGTACAATTTCATTGATATCGACCAGTTGTTATCACTGTCGCCCGAGAACACGGCGATTCTCGACTGCAAGGGGTGTTTAAGCCTACCGGACCAGAACGCAATGGACGAATTTGTGCAGCATTACTTCAGAAGAATTCATCCACTTGTCCCTGTGCTTGATGAAGCTGAGTTTTGGCGCTCTTATGTGAACCCTGGCACCGGTCGCAAAGTATCACTCTTTGTGTTCCAGTCAATGCTTTTCGCAAGCTGTCCGGTGTGTGACATATCACTCTGAAAATTGTCCATGCTAACAGAGCCATTGCAGCTGGTTTGTTTGACAACTCTGCGTCGGTGCGGATTCAGAAGTAGGAGAGATGCCCGGAAGAAACTCTACAACAGAGCTAAGGTGCGTGTTTTTCTCCACCCAACACTTGCAGGAAATGATATTAATGAAACCCCCTTGTATAAAGTTACTATTCGAGATGGCAGCTGAGAAAACCTGCCATGCAAATGCGCAGGGGGCTGTTCTGCTCTCGCATTACACTTCGGCAGAAGTCCCTCGGGCCGGGAGTCTATGGCTCACAAGAGCTATCGAAAATACCATACGAATTAATGCTCGACCATCCCTGCGGCCAGAAAATGTGGATGAGTCACTTAAAAAGCGCCTCTGGTGGTCGATCCTGCTTCGCGACCGAAGTATTTGTATTGGCCTGCGCCGTCGTCCACAAATCACCTCGAGCGCCTTCTTTGGAAGCAAGGATTTGCCGAAGACAGAAGACTTTGAAGAAGAAATGCAAAATTCTCGTGTTTACGATTATGGAACCAAGCAGAGCCTGTTCATGGCGTTCCGGCAACAATGTGAATTAGCTGCGCTTCTGACCGACTTGTCATCTTTGGTTTTCGATACATCACAGACCAGAAAACCTTCGCTTTCCTTCATTGATTTTCAAAACTTGATGTCAACTATCAGAACGATCAAGCAGTCACTCAGCACTTGGGAAGAATCCGTCCACTCCGCTATCCCCCAGAGTCTGACTCCGGAAAGCGACGATGCGACCGCGACATTAATATATTTGACCGTCATGTACTATCAGTTCGTGAGCTCTGTACCGTCGTATTCTTGTCAGACCTAACTTTCGCTTCTCCTCTCAGCGCCGCCAGAGTTGATTTGGCTCAATACGCGGCCCTAGTCCTGGAAGAAAATCAATTCTACGCCAAAGACATCTATACCAACTGGATTCAAGATATCAGCAATGACCTGAGTGAGGCTATTGCGGGGCTGACAATAGTAATGGAATACTTCAGTGTTAATAACGACGCCGATAGTCTTCCATTGAGTGTGTTAGTACAGTTACCTTCGATTCTTTATTTTCTTCTCTCTTTTCTCTACTTCCGTTGATAGGGAAACCTCCGCTAACAAGACTTCTAGACTCGGATATGTCGGCATGCCACTCGTTCTAGCGGCTATAGATCTCAAGCTATCTCCCTCTCGCGAAGCATTGAAACTGAGGCAAAAACGTCTGGAATCGGTTGGTCTGATCATCCGTCATTCTGAAACGCTTTATGATGTAACCGACTGTGTCGCGGTAGGAGCAAATCATATCCTTCATCTGGCCTATATCACTACACAAAATCTCTTTTCGGGTGGAGAAAGCTCGCAGAGGCTATGTAACATTGCGAAGATAAAGGATCCATCCCCTCACAACCTTTCCAGCCTCATGTTCAAGTCCGCTCTGGCTCAACAACCACAGAGTTGGCAGGAGGCATTTGTCCGCTGTCCAAGAGCATACCTTTTGATATCGACGTCAATGGACTACAGCTTATCGCTTGGAAGGTTGCCATCTGCCCATGATCTTCCTAGAGCTGTTCGTGATCTTCCTGTCATCGGTGCTATCGCCAGGCTGCCTTGGACCGTCGAGCTCTGTCCATCTATAAGTGTGAAAACCTCTGTGGATGAGAAAAACTCACCCAATCATTTCTCAGAGATGAGGTCCATTTCAGTCGAAGCAACACGTGCCTCGAAAGCCTCCCCCACGGTGGGTGAATCAGAACCAGGACGAAAGCAAAATATCATACACAACCACTGCATCTTATTTCAACGAGATTCTCCGACTCGTGCGGCGAATCTCCCAGAAAGCTACGTCGAGCTACCTACTCAAAGGGAATCTCCTGAGATGAACTTGGATTACATGGAGTTCGGAAATCTTCCGAGTTTTTCAGGAGCCCCGGATAAAGATCATTTCCCTAAAATGGAATTATCGAGTCCCGAATTGCAGCACGCAGGCGTCTTGAGCTGGTCAGGGGGGGGGGTTCAGGCTGCTAGCTACGAACTCAGCCCACATCCGTCAATTGGTGCTGTTGGGCTTTCGGTCTTTGACACATTCTTCCATGAAGCCTTTGAAGGAAATTGGGCGTCTTGGTAGTGCCTATAAGTGGTAGATGAGACAAAAGGGAGAATGGAAACCACTATCCGTCACACAATCCGAATTAACAGCTTTTATGCGCCCAACGCACCTATGCCCATTTGAAGTGGTCGCCAATATTTTTCTTTGAGCTGGTGAATCTCAATTGTTTGCTCTGTCCCCAAGGAGGAAGCGTATAGCTGTCGCTTTGTTTCTGCGGCTGAGCCCGCCAATTCTGTCAAAAAGGCAAAGTACTCGTTGAAGTCGGGCTTGATTTCGTAAAACAAAGCTGTATGTCCCTTGTATTGAAGTCTCTGGTTCTTTCAAAGATCATGTTGCTCTGGTGTTGGCAGGGGCGCCGCATTTCTCCCAGCGAATTACCGGGCCACTGCAAATGCCTGGTATTCGTAGACTCGGAAGCTGATCCCAGCGCGAACCTGACTAACCAGGGCTAAGCAAGGGTCATTAATTTTGGAAATGTGCTACTAGAACCCTGCTATGTGTTGTTGGGACTGATGGGATTCAATACGATGAAAGGATAAGACAACTTGTACGCCGTTGCGAGAATGATCTTGTCCACATTCTCGAAGATCGTACTGTCGGAGAACTTGATAATTAGCCCATCTTTGTTTGCAAGTATCTGTTTAATTGTAGGCCTCTTTTGGAAATGGGCAATTCCGACGTAGACTGCCGGAGAGCTCGAGGGGAACTTTCACGATGACATGGAGGTCCGCGACGAGATCAGCGGATGATACACTGCCTCCGACTAGGACAACAAGCCTTTAAACATAATTCTGTGTTCCGGGATGCCTCGGGATCCTCGAATACCGTCGGACGAAGTGCAAGAGCCGCAGTTAAACCTGGAATATTAGGATAAAAGGGTCATCCCTCTTTCCCACTCTTTCCACGGTCATATTGAAACTGGCGAAATGAATGCGATCATTGGACCTATCCTGTAAGTGATTCCTCACAATGCAAAATGGGCTCGTTGGATTGCTACGTCCAAGGTGTCAGGTGGATGATGCAGAATTGTGGCTGGGAAAGGGGGTGTAGGTAAATTCCTTGGCCTGAATACCAACATTGCTGTCGAGGTCGTCATAAATTGCTGTACGCGAAGTAGGATCTTCAGCAGCTGGTGCCACCAGCTGTGGGATTTGTGAAGGCTTTTTTCCTCCTTGGCCTAGGTGAGATCCATATTTGGAGAGTAACGGGCCGACGTCTACGTAGGTCGATACAAAGCTACCATCGTGGGGTTGTATGTGGAGTAGTCCACATTATATACATTTTCGGTGCAATTTCTTTCATTCTTTAGAAAGAGCCCCCAAACACATGCCGCACCGCCACTTATCCTCGATCTTATCCTTCTGGCCTTAGGAACTTTCCAGCAGAATGCCTCACCTACGATCCTTCATCGACAGCGTCATAAAACAGCCTACACCAAGAAACTCAAGTCGGGAGAAATTGTTATAGTTGATCCAGAAGCCTAGACCGCAAGAACCATGCTTATGTTCTACGCATTTATCTATATCAGTGCACTGTTTATGCTCGCCACAACCAATGCTGAGAAAAAATGGGATACTGGCTGTCATTCTTGTCAACAGGGGTCATCTATCTGTTGCTTCCCGTTCTTCTGGCAGCTGTTTACAAAAAAAAGGAAAAAACGGCCAAATGGAGGATCTGAACTGCCTTGAGCATTCAAAATAAATGTCATGACACTACGCCAGAACAAGTCCCAGTTTTGGCTACGGGACTTTTGGGATGTGGCAGATCCTGCAGAATTGGTAAAGAGATCATCGTGAACTGGACTAGTTACAATGTGAATGATGTTGCTAGAACGGTCGGTCAGTGTTTGAACCTTTGACCCTCTGACTCAGCGAAATTCAGGCTGAATACATCAAAAGTGTGCAGCCAATGCGATTTCCGGTTTTTTAGATCAGGCGCGCTGACTATCGTTGTGGCGATCTCTATTCTGACATTTGGCATCTACCCGACGTTCAACCGCTATAAAATCCATGTGAGACTGATCAGCCGCACCACATTTGGGTTTTCTCTGGCCACGCTTTCTGGTATTGCATGCACGCTAGTAGAATGGCGAGTGTATACACTATCACCCTGCGGCCAAAATGCCTCGACGTGTGCTAACGTAGCCCATATAAGCATTTGATGGCAAATTCCAAATACCGTTCTCGGGCTTTGAATAAATGCTTTTGCCGTGTCACCGCATACGAATTGGCGTATTCAAGTTCGCCACCAAGTATGAAAGGCTTGGTAGTTACGATTTCTTTTGTTCATAAGTGCTCTGTCAAGTGCTACAAGCGAGATTTTATTAGAGCCACGAAAGACCTTCGGCTCCTGTGGATTTGGAATGCTCCAACAGTTGCTTTAGCAGTTCAAACGGTTGTGTTTTGGTTCCGATTCAAAAGGATTGAACAACCCAAGACATGACCTGAGATGGTTCAGTTCGCCCGACCGAGATAAGAGAGATACGAGAACCACCGGTTTAATATCCGAAAAGCCATGGCGCTCCAAGATGCCAATCATTTGCATCGGATCTAGGAGCTATTGGGTTTTGCTCTATTTTGTACCTATTTTTGTTGTTTCTTCGAATTGATAGTCCATATCCCTTATGGCATCAAGCCGCATGTATACAGAAAGCATTAACTGATGTTCAGTAGAAGATCCTTACTGCCACTTGAACCCAGGGGGCAATTGGACGCCAAGAAGTCAACGTTTAACTTTTCCCAACTGTGGCTAAGTGGATCCTCGTCGCATCGCTTCGAAAAGGGGCAGACCGTCGGGCCGCGGCCGAAAAGTAAACAATCTACAATGGGGTAGTACAATCATAGCTTTGCATTCAATTGCCACATGACAATTTTATGCCATTAGAAGAACCTATGGTTAACATAAAAAAAAACCGAGCGACGAATCTGTTGAGGCCGATTTCGGGAAAATCGTTGAAAAAAGGAAACGGCTAGTGCACAGTAGATCCATGGGTTAAACGTCCACCCGGGGACCGATGGTCCAATGAGATTGCAAATCTCCTGTCTGTGCATCAACTTTGACAGTTTTCTGGAACAAATTTGGAAAAAGGAGTTGAGATGGTTCCGTAAATCTAGCCCTTTTGCTCCTTTTGAGATTAGCGGATAGTTTCACGGGGAAACGGGAGAGGAAAACTTTTTTGGTTAAAAAAAAAAAAAAAAAAAAAAAAAAAAAGGTCGACTACAAAGTCTAACACATTCCCTTCTGGTAGCTTTTAGCTTCTGTGATATTTTGTACTCCATTTTCGAAATGTCTGAGCTCAACACTGAACCTGCCAAGCAGGTGGATGAGGTACATATCTTTTAAGTGTCTTTGGACAGTGAGGTGGTCTCGCATACATTGGCTAATACCTTTCATATCTTACAGAACGTCCCAAGCTTGAAAACCCTCAAAGATGCGATCCCGAAAGAGTGCTTCGAATCGTCTCTTCCTACATCCCTCCTATACCTGGCCCGAGACATCATCTACTGCGCGACACTCATTTATGCCACCTCATTCATTCATTTGATCCCATCTTTGCCTCTTCGCATCATTTCCTGGACCACCTACGGATTTTTCCAGGGCTGCGTTGGAACAGGGCTTTGGATTCTAGCTCATGAGTGCGGACATGGTGCTTTCTCACAGTATCAGAACCTCAATGATTTCATTGGGTGGGCTACCCATTCATTCCTCATGGTGCCCTACTATTCATGGAAGATTACCCACGCTCGGCACCACCGGTATACCGGCCATATGGAAAAGGACACCGTTTTCGTCCCCTGGACAGATAAAGACCTTGCGACCAAGAAGAACGTTCAGATCGAGAAGTTGAAGCATCTTGCAGAGGAGACCCCCATTGTCTCTTTCATGCAGCTTATTGGACACCAGTTGATGGGATGGCAGCTCTATCTTTTCCTGAATGTGACTGCTGGCACAAAGAGCGGACCGGATGGTAAAGACAAGATTGAATTTGCGAGTCATTACAATCCCTCCAGTGCACTTTTCGCGCCCTTCCAGTGGAAATATATTGCCTTGTCCGATCTGGGATTGTTGATCATGGGCTCTATCTTGTGTTACACCGCATCTATCATTGGAGCCTGGAATATCGTACTTCTGTACGTCATTCCATACCTCTGGGTGCACCACTGGCTGAGTATGTTTTCCCCTTCTACTGATATTGCAACCCTATCAATCAAATTACAAAGAATAAAAATCTAACTCAATTCACAGTTGCCATCACATATCTTCAACATACCCATCCTGCAGTTCCACACTATACCGCAGAGGCTTGGACGTATACGAAAGGTGCACTGGCAACAATTGATCGCACCACGGGTTTTATTGGTCGCCATTTCTTCCACGAAATTATTGATTACCACGTTGTTCATCACCTCTTCAGTCGCATTCCCTTTTACAAAGCGGAACAGGCCACCAAGGCAATCCAGCCTCTGTTGGGAGAAAATTACCATGAAGAAAAAGGAGAAAGCTTCTTGTACTCATTGATGATGACTTTCCGAAAGTGCATATATGTGTCAGAGAACAAGCGGGAGAGTGGACAGCCCGGCGTCTTACATTTTGTGCTGGCGGACGACAGGAGGTGAAATTAAAACATCATTAGAAGCTGCTTATATAGACAGGTGTACTAGACTTTGGTTAGACTTGAGAAGAGTTGGGGAGCAATACATTAATTTCTCTAGCTTTAATACCTATCATCCTTGTCATATCTAGCTCGCACCTTCACTGAGTGGAAGTCATTCTACAGGATGAGAACTCGGCCAAACGAGACTTTGATATCTGAATTTTTGAGTGATAAATTTACAACGAGTGTTGAGAACGCTGTTGCCAAATCTATAGTTTCATTGAGAGCTTTAGATTACTTTCACAAGCTTCAGAACGGCGAAACGGACAGGGGTGGCTTGGAAAGTGAAGTTCGAGGAATATTTACGCCAGACACATATTCCACCAATTCTTTTTAGTCGTTCATATCTTCAGAGGACGATAGTCTTGAGTCAGAATTTAACAAGATAATATTGTCTCCTCGCCCCTGGAACAGGAAATATTTTGAAAGTGATAGCAATAGCTCGATTTTGAACGAATTTCCAACTAAAGCGAGAAGAGTGGTAAGGGAATAGTCATGATACAGTAGCACTTGGCTTCAAGTCCCGCTAGATCATACCGGGTATTTATCCCGTTCGCTGAAGAACAGAACAGAAAAAAAGACACCTGGGCATCAAAACAAGGGGAGTATGAGCACATATCAAACCTCCATGTTGCTCTTACTTCTTCCCTCTGGCTTCCAAATAACCCATCCCAATGTGATTGCTAACTTCAAGCCCATGGCAAACCATATGCTTGAAGCCATGCCTGTGACCTTTGAAAGACCTCCTGCAGTCATTGCACCAAGGAAAAGAGCCAGAAAAGCCCCGATTCTTCGATTGCGTTTAGGGTTGAATTTTGCAGTGAGTTTTGGATCAACAAGCAAGTCACATAGAAGCGTTGTCAATACCACAGTGGGAATCTCATCCAGTGCAAGAATACGAGAAGCGCATATCTGACCTCCAGCTTGGAAGGATAAAAGGGAGATCGGGAGGACTTGCATCCATTCAATGGGGGCACGTGGGTCTTCCGGTTTTGGGGAAATCACACCGAGCTGGATAAGGATTGCTGTCGCCAGAAGTGCCAAAGTCTGAATAGCGAACGAGACAACCATTGTCGAGCGACGTCGTGGGCTTAGTAGTCGATGGAGGTGAATGAAGAAAACGTTGCTGGTAACAAAGACGCTGAGAGCGATGAGGGACTTGGCCCAGAGGTATGCCGGATAGGCAGGCTGACCGGAAGGACCTAGAGCTAGGAAAACAGTGTTCCCTACGTATCTTGTTAGATTTGTTCGCTCGGTTGGCACAATGAATTGAAGGTTGAGGTAACTCACCTGTTTGCATGCTCGAAAAACTGCCCCATGCATTGAATGACAACCCATCAACCAGGCCACCAACAAACCCACAAATTATGAGGACTATATCAGTATGCTTGGTATCTATATTTGCTCGGAAGTGCCGGTTCAGAACCGAGCCCACTGTCATGCTTTGTGCAATTTGGCTGCTAGAGAGGGAGACTGTTGTGCTGCCTCCGGACGACCAAAGTCCAGGTGTATACTTTGACTCTTCATTGGCAGAATCCAGATTGGAGGGGAGAGTAGAATTGTTGTCCGCAGATATGTTCTGACCTCCATGATCGGGTCTGGCTGGTGAAGTCGGGAACTGTATGTTCCGTGGAGAGGGAGGAAATTGTTCATGCATTGTGAAGTTTATCTTGATATATAACAGATCAACTCCAAGTTGAAAACCAAAATGCGTTCTTGCTTGAACGAAGCACGAAACCAAGAGGAGCGGGCGGTATATGTATATATATACTAGCTCAACGTAGCCATGTATTTATTCAAATTTCTTTTTTCTTGTTTTGCTTTTGGTACAGATCCCGTTTTCGTGCGGCTTCCGATCCTTCCCAACCAAGGAATAAACAGGGTGTCCGCCAAGAAAGATAAGAGCGAATGTACAAGACATGAAACAGAACTACTCGTACCATACACTGCGCGCATACGTGTGACACTAAGATCAAATATGCGGCGAAAAAAAGCATGCATTCATTGCAAAGATCTGGACCACCGTACTTTGCTGAAAGCCAATAACTTCCACAGAGGAACGAAGAGCTGATGGCAAAGGAGAGTCTTTCCTCGAACTGGGAAGCCTAATTATTTCCTCTAGCCATGCGATGGATCCATCGCGCATATACAATCTTGGCAGAGCCTCGGCGGGACCTTGGCATCCCGATCATCATCGCTGCATGCGAGTTCCGCCCTTGATTTTGAACATGAATGAAACTCTATGATGTTCGGAGGATTTCTTGCTCTGGATTTGCCTTCGCTAATGGAGCATGACAAGACTCGCTTCCTTACATCGGTGGGTTCTGAAAATCCAAACTGCAGCTCACTGATTAGTTTCAGCCCTCGGGCACCGGTAGAAATTTGCGGCGAGGTTATCCCCTGGCTGAAAATTGGGCGCCAATGCTCTGGATCCGAGTTCGCAAAACTGTGGATATGATCGATTTGAATGATCCTTGCAAGTGGCTATGTTATAGGTTTGCTGTGCAAACATACATGTGACCAAGCTGGCGTGTTGACTGCACCGCCAGTTCTGGGCCATAAGATCGTGAGTGCCATTTGCCAAGGGATCGACGCGTCCACTTTACCTAGTCCGGCTGTGGCTCCTAAGCACCACGGTAAGAAAGCTTGCCAAGGATGATCTTCAGCAGCGGTCGTCAGTAGTTCTTCACTAGTCAGTCTTATCTTGGGAAACCGAAGACGACCCTTTGATAACACAGCCTCGGGTGCTATGCTTTGTGACTGGACCGCAGAGACGCCGAGCTTTGCTGACAACATTCTCACCTTGGCATTCTTTGGATGATGTCGAGGTCAGCGGAACCCCGCCCCCTTTCTAACCCTATTTGGTGTGCTCGACTGTCTCCTTGATACAATAGCTTCTTCACATTTTGATTCGAATAGATGCGCCCACTGATAGCACGTGGGTGGCAGAAAAAGCAATACTCAAGGCCCAACCTCTATACAGTAGGTAGCTCGGGCTAGAACTGAAACATTTGGTCATCACCTAACGGCAGTATCATTCGCTGCCAAGGTTAGGTTGCATTAAGTCGGCTCTGAGATGAGATTCCATTCTCTTCCAACTTGGTGGGGTGCCGACTCAGCCATCCCCATGGGCACGTCAATCGTTCTGGGGAAGCGGAGTCTGACATCACTACCTGAATACCACCAAGATATGGTGGGTCCATCTCATACAGACTACGTAGGGTATTTCACGCCCGAAATCAATCCTTAATGTAGAACCACAGGCGATGCTTGATCCTATACGTGCCCAGGAGAATGCATTGAGCGTGAGGTTGTTAAGCGGCCATGGTCAATGGCGCCAAAGCAAGGGCTTCGGTGGATCTGCACCGTATGCCAATGAAGGGCCCCTAGTGGACAGTAATTGCTGGACATAATGTCACTGCTATTTGTCAACCTCTTATCGCGATGATCCTAGCCATATCAAGTCTCTAACCGTTTACCCTGTGTATCGGCTATAGTTGATCTCTTCTTGTTTTGAACCCCGCCCGAAAATATGCTGAGATAGAACTCCGCCACTGCGGCAGAGGTTCTCGGCGTGGGGTGGATGTCGATCATCCCCATCACTCCTTGCTAGGCACCTGTTTGAAATCTTGGGTACGACTGCGGGCTCTGATTTGTGTGAAATATCTACATCAATGTCATGCATTATTTCGCTGTTTTGCTTGTTTAGTTTCACCTTGATGTAAAATCTATATTCATATACTGTATGAGAATCGCAAGAATCGATTTCAATCACAGCGGTGTTGATTCTGTTGATTATAAATAGCTGAATGCATTGACCAAGTTCATTGCACATACTTTGTGCATTTAGTCGTGTCCTTGTCATCATTCTGTCGTGAGCCTACTGCCAACATGGCAATCGTAGTTGTAAGTGACCAGCATTGAATAATTGGCCGTAGATATTAGATTTCCAAAGTAATCGTGCTGTTGGCAAAGTACAGAAATTTAATCAATTATCTTGTCTTGCAATATCTGTATCGATGGCGAATTGGGTGAATCCCACTCCCAATGTGATATATAAGAGGGCCACATCGTTGAACGGAAGTACCAACATGCTTATCCATGAATATTGCCTAAGATCAATCGCTTTGAATAAGAAGAAAAAAAACCAAGCTAGATTTCTAGCAGAATATCAGCTTATTGATCAAGTAGTAAATGGTCAGGTGATGAACACCTAGGCTGAGACAGGAGGCAGTACAACGAGGACAACTTTGGAACTTCCATAGTCCTTCTTCGTCTTCCTCTCTAGATTCTTCTTGATTCTAGCCATTTTTCAAGTATTGTTCGAGACTAGGCACCTGGCTTGATTGATCATGCTTCATAACGATTCTTGCCGACGCGGAGTCGCATTTCACCAGTCAACGTTGATCTACCGATTCTCGCCTCCCCCTACCGCTTTCACGTGCTTGGCGCGATATGTCTTCACTTCATCTCTCCATTTGAGTGGCACCTCGCGAATATGGACGAGACCCCTTACCTACGGGGGATGCCATATTTCCCTGAAGCGGATGCGTCCATCTTGTCCTCCAGCCAACCGTCGCTGACACGCCCGCAGATTGTAAGCCCCATCTTTGACCCGGCCAAGTTCGATGAGCCCATTAGACTGGCGTCTCCAGATGTGGAAGCGTCTTTATATCCCCCCCTAAGTCGAACCATACGAGCCACCAACAATCGCAGACCGGCCCTCATGCTTTTTGGATCGATAATCTCGGCCCTTCCTGGTGAAAAATGACAGGCTTCGGCTGTCAATGCTCTAGTACTACACTCGCGATATAGAAAATGAGAGCATACTCCTCTCCGGGCTTCAGGAGAAGGCATGCTTTGGCTAGGAATCGATCGGATGGGAGTTTGCCGTGATCGGCATCCAAGACGTGAATTTTTACATACGTTTAGCCACGGTGGGACTTCCACTTGGTATTCTTCCCCGGGGTGAAACCATTTGTGCGCACATGGTCACTCAGCCTCCAAATGTAAGTCAAAAGGTTTCTTCCTCTCATCCAAAAAAAATAATCGTGCTTATCCTGCTTCCTAGAGCGTCTTCCTATTGCCGAACCTCATGGAAGACTGGAGATTCCAGGAGTCCCCATATTCCGAATGCGGGGGACTTCGCGCATATGCAGGTGCACCACTTCGTCTACAAGACGAATCCGGAGAGTGCGTTGCACTTGGATCACTTTGCGTGTTGATCACTTTGCGTGGCCTCTAAGAGCGAGTAGGCTTTGACCAAAACACAACAACAGACACTCGTCAGTCTGGCCGATTGGGCTGTCTCCGATATCGTTCAATGCGCAAGAGCAAGGCGACAAAGAGAAAGACGTCGGATGGTTGAGCTGATTTCTACAGTGCAACGTGATATGGGAAATACATTCTCAGAGGCCTATGTTCTTGGAACCCTACGGGTCGCGTATCCTAATGCAGTAATCACTTTGCAATCGTCGAAAGCTATGCATATCGAACTTGAAGGACGAAGCCCGGTTCCGCCGTCTCTACTTGAAGGCGGCCTATGGGAAGACACCGAATACATCGATGACTTTATCACAAACTCAAACAACAAGGAGCTTCCAACTACTCAAGTAGTTCGTGCTATCGATGCTCCATGCGATAACATGCCGGGCGCATCCCTACTCATAGTGGCAACCAAAGACTTCCAATCAATATTTGATGATGTCGATTCCTGGTTCGTTCACACCTGCGCAAGTATGATCTCCCAGATGTGGCAGAAAATTTTGCTGGCAGAAGATATGGAAACGAAGGAGAAGTTTCCTCGAGGATTTTCCCACCAACTTCGGACTCATCTTCATGAGATTCTTGGTTCTGTGGAGCTCTTGACCGAGGAGCTGTCTTCGCGGGATCTAGGCGAAATTTCTAATCTAGTACCAATCTCGTCGGAACTAACCCGTGTTCGCCATTTTCTTGGACCTTCTCTTCATCTTAAGACAATCAGAATCGCGAGCCGAGATTTGAACGCGATAGTTAACAGTATGATTACCCTGAACCGCTGGGCTGACACGGCTATGAGGGATCGCCGTTATCTCGTCCACTCCATTCATGAACTGGAACAGGGTCTTGCAGACGAAGTATTGAAGGTTTTTTTGGGGGACACACGCTATAAGGCGTGAATTGTCTTCAATCATGACCTACGAGAAATTCGGCATATATTCACCCGGTGCCGGATTAGGCCTAACTTTAGCAACAAAATCTGCCGCACTTTTTCATGGATCTATCAAATTGATGTCATCTACCATCAATCATGGTTCACACTTCAGAGCAACCTTCCGGGAAGTCGAGTATTTTCGCTCAAAGTCACCGGCGCAGCCACTGGTGTCACGAGTGAAATCTTTACCCACCAAATTTCACAACATGGCACTCAATCCGAATGGCAGACTGCTATGCGATCTTTTTATCAACTATCTCACGCACATTGGATTAATGCTTTGAGCAGCATAGAAGACAGTTTTGCCGTCACCGACTTTGGCCCCGAGTTAGAGCAACATTTTGAGGGATTGTCGCGCCTTCCATCGGATCGAGTGGTCATCTGTCTTGTTCCAGCTTCACAAAAAGCACCTTGCACTGAACGCACCCCTGATAATGTCGTCTATGTGAGCGGGCCATTCTTAACTTCTGTAATAAGTTCAGACCTCGAGGAGGCCGATAAGCTCCTTTCAAAGATCACCACGGTGACCACGCAATGTAATTGCTCCAGAACCTCGAACCTTCACTCAAACTAGCCACCATAGAATAGTTCCTGGTTCCAGGAAACCACGCAAGGTGCCGTTTCCAAGAGCGTTTCACATCCTATGGAACGATGGCCGGCTCACCTATCGCCACAAATCCCAGCTGAACCCAAGCTAGCCCTGAGATCACTAGGTCAGGATCAGACTCATCTTGATGTTTTAACAGAGGCTAATGCCATGCTGCCGAGCTCATTGGCACCGAAAATGCCCCAAATCTACAGCCTTGGTCGTTGACGATAACGCCGTCAACTTGCACATCCTCGAGATGTATTGTAGCAAGCGAGGCTTCTCATACTGCAGTGCAACTGACGGCCTCTAGGCAGTGGAAATATTCACTTAGTACCAGTTATCATACTCGAGTGGCGAACGACCTGCGATTCAGTTGGTTGTTATGGACCTTCAAATGCTAGTTTGTGACGGCATTGAAGCTACGCGACGAATCCGGTTACTGGAAAAGCAGAATCGATGGAAGGAATGTGCAATATTCATTGTGACCGGTCGGGATAGTCCGACAGATAGGACAAAGGCGAAAGGCGCTGGCGCCGACGAGTACTTTGTGAAGTCTGTTGGCATCAAGCTCTTGGATCGTACTGTCTAACAATATCTTCCAGCCATTTAAGCCAGCTAGTAATTTTATATACCCCATTTTGAATGAAAAGGAATGACAAGTGATGGAAAGAAGTGCATAATTTACTAAGAGAGAGCAATTACGTACGATGGCATTCCCAAACAGCACGGGTTTCATGCCTCGATGTTGATTATCATTAATCTACGCTTTCCTGAATGTTATTTATCAGTCTGGTACATCAGATGCTTGCCACTCGGACAATGCAATAGCTACTCATGTGCAGGCACAAATTGCACTGCCTTCTCAATCGACTATTCCGGAATAGAACACGTTCTACGGCGGCGCCGAGCGCAATGTGTGATACGTTCGATAAACTATGAAGACCGAACCAGACATATTTTCTAACAGAGTCCTGTTTTTAAACGTGCTAATTTGAAATGCTCAGCTCTACACAGATAGAGAATCATAGTCTTGACTCAATCATGAGATTCATTTAGATATTGTAGTAGTGGAACTAGGGACAGTAGCTCATTAGTGGCCTGAGGTATCACAAATACCCCAGGAGATATGCAGTCTTCTAACACAAGAGAGAGGAGGATCCTCCAACCATCCAAGATGACTACAATTATTCACCAGACTTCTTGATTCATGATATAGCATTAGGCTCAGTACAATTTACCCCTACAGAGACTACTCTCTACGTCTACCTCAGGCCATAGGAGTGGTTGTTGTGTGATTAATTCGTTGGTACCAACCCGTCTGCTATGCCAGACTCCCATCGTGCCATCCCCGTTTCAATGTGAACGAAGATTTTCGAGCAAAGGTTTCTTTATGTCCATGTGGGACGGCGCGAAATAGAGCATAGTGGTGGAAACTACGTATATTATGCACTGTGTCTGGCCCCAACGTCGGGCTCGGACTGGGAACCCCAGAGAGATATCTCGGTCTTCTCGGTTCCTCTACAGACCGGATTCTGGAAGTTATTCCTGATAGTGATTATGAGAACATCATCAATTCAGCGACTCAAGTGGGCTCTATTTCTAGCTATGAAGATGGTATTTGAAATGGTAGTTTGCAGCTGGAGAGATATGTAAAAGCTTTTTCAAAATCAAGGATTGTCTTCTTCGGTCATTCTACCTTATTTTAGTATTGCTTAAATTTGTATCATAACTTTACCAAGATGCCATGGTAGTCAGTGACATGCTGGCTGGAAGTGGAGTCAACGGTACTCTAAGGGGATTGACAGCCCCAGGTATGAAAATGGAAGGCAGTTGGTTCCCACAATAAAAACTTTCCAGTCCAGCGTCTGAAAGACAGATACTAATCCACCTTAGTCGCCGCGATTTTTTATGCCGGGGCCCACGCCATATGCCCAACCAGGCTCATAATCTTGGCGATGCGTCCGCTACTGGTGTTAGTATTTGTGAGAAATTTAATTAGTTGCCCCTAACTGGAATACTCATATTTGTATAAAAGTGCCCAAAAACGTCTAGGCAGATGCTTGCCCCTGCCTGCCTATCCAAACAGACTTCGCGACTTCTGCGATAACAAAGACGGTGTCTGCGACGCAGCTGGACCGAACTTATTAGCCCATCTAGCATATGTCACGATCTTGGATAACAGCGCAACTTTATGGGTGGAAGACACCCTACAGAGGTACATTTCACCGGATCCAACTAAATTCATGTTTCGCTCGTGGCAGTCCAGGTATTAGGATAGGCTTACAATAAGGGAAAGTGAACGCAGACAAGATCTGGCTTTAGGTTCAAGCGTCATCGTCAATTAGGCAAAGACGGCAAAGACGGGAAGTGGGTCTGACATCCCTGGTTCACATCATGAGCTCTGTCTACTCGCTGATAATCCCTCACGACTCTACATCATCTAGTATTCTTCTTGAAGTAGGCCCACCTGTAACTCTAATACACAGTTCGATCATGAGGATGACGAACAACTGAAACGCTACATACTCCGATTATTCTTTGATCGACCTACCAGATCACTACGCGTGGTCATCTTGTATTCACCATGATAAGGCTGATCCACGCTGCTCAGAGGTTGGATTCGGGAGGAATATCCAACTATCAAAGTGAATCTTACTACGGACAGAGGTGAGGAGACATCATGTTCCACCACGAATACTCTGGTTCTGACATTGGTGTAGGTACATTTCGAGCCATCGTTCCTTCTGGTGCGTTAACAGGTGCGAATGAAGCCATAGAGCTGCGAGATGGGGATGCTTTTGCGTATGGTGGCTTAGGTGTTCAGAAAGCTGTCTCAAATGTCGGACTAGTCATTGGTCCCGTTCTAGTAGAGAGCGGGCTCAATGTCAATACGGATCAGAAAAGAATTGATCAAATTCTTCAGAACTTGGATGGTAGGCAAAGCAAGGCGAGTCTCAGGGCAAAAGCTAATTTGGGGTGTCAGTATGGCGTGCGCCAGAGCCGAGGCAGCCCATTCAATAGGTCAATATACAGAAAGACGACGGTCAAAATGTATGGCTAAAATATGCAGGGCATTACTTTCTACGAGTTTATTTGACGAGAGCCTGGGGCAAATAAGCCTTTCCTTATGCTAGTGCCGTCCTTCAATGTCCTGAATGGGGGTGTGGATTCGAGCAACAAATTGGCTTTTCAAAAGAATATGATCGCACCTGTTGGAGCGTGCTTTTTCACAGGACCAATTAAAATGGGCAGTCAAGTTTACCAAAAGCTGAAGAAGGTCATCGTTGAACAGTTTGGATTACCTGGTTAGTGCGCTCTCTCCAATGCTCTATATTCCTTTCCCGCTTGTTACTGATAAAATCATCCAAGCTGTCGGTATCGGGGATGAAGGAGGTTTTGCTCCACCAATTTCACAGCCTCATGAAGCATTAGATCTTCTGATTCAAGCCGTTTCTCTTGCTGGATATGATGGTAAAATGCAATTCGCCATTGATCCCACATCAAGTGAGTTTTACCGGGATCGCGGTTACGATGTTGGGTTCAAGGACGATAAGCCGAACATGCAAAGCCCAAGAGAGATGATACACCTGTATTGTTTACTATTGCAAAACTATCCCATCTTTCTCTTTGAGGATCCGCTCGCCGAATCCGATTGGGGCAGTTGGACAGAGTTCAATACAGAACGTCCAATCGAACTGGTTGGGGATGATTTACTGGTCAAGAATACGCAATGCGTGCAAGAGGCTTACGACAGGATAGCGTGCAACTCTATGGTGCTGAAAATATACCAAATTGCGACCATATATGAGGCGATAGAGGCGTGGGTTTCCCCTTTCGTGATCAACCGTGCCGGAAATTTAGGTGCTAATTATTCATTGGGCAAACTTGGCCTACAGTTTTGATTGGGGCGTTTTCAGGTCCCACCGATCTGGCTAGACGACCGATGACTTCATTGCGGATCTGGCAGTGGGTTGGGGACAGGTCACCTTAAATATGGGAACCCTAGTCGGGATAAAGAGATTGTTAAGTATAATCGGCTGGTGGACATTGAGGCGGACCTTATGGGAAAGGGTGAAAAATGCATCTATGCTGGTTCCAAATTCAAGGTGGCATCTAAGTATTGAAGCCACGTGGTGGTTGATACAAATTAGGCCTTCAATTATACTACGTTCCACCGACAATAAGCTTAGCCTAAGGCGTGGAAAACCCATGTGTCACCAAGGTGGTGTAACCCTATACCTGAGAATTGATGCATTTTTTTGTTGTAACTATATGCCGGGCGGACAAGCCGGACCACCGAAATTGCCACCAACAACAATTTTACCAGTGGAATAATGCCAAAACGACGAAGGCCTGGGCTAGTCTAAAACCATTCTCCTCAAAATGTCGGAGGCAAATTCGTGGCAACAGATGTGTTGGATCAAAGATCTTGGAACTTGATAGATATACTTCTTGCAAAAAGCACCGTTCCCTTAGTCCGACTGTAGACTAAATTCCAACGATTGAGGCTTATCTTGTTCCGCCTTTTCCGAAGCAGAAGTAACTTCACTCGTCATTGGTACACAGGAGAACCCTGCGTATCATTTGAACTGAACTCCGCAATTCCAGAGCCAAGGAATCAACTAGGATAAGCTATGATGAGGAAAACTTTCCGCATATCCGCAGTCCCCCCAGTTCATCAATGATGAATTCAATCAGGTAGATTGCCATTTCCTTTTTACTCGTTCCAAATACTTAACATCTATTGAAAGAAATTCACTCAATATAATTAATTCTTGCTGCCAGCTTGAAGAGCAAGTATTACGAGTTCCACAGGTCAATATGCTTAACGAGATCAATATCATGTCTGCTCGTGTTCCGCAACAGCAAATATATTCAATCACCGAACAACGTGCCAAAAGAATAAAAGATGCATCATGGTAGAGATGCAAACAGCCTAGAAACTTCCTAGGCACGCCAAGGTACGATGATGTCCTAAGTGCTCCAGCCTCAGTTTGTGAAGCTGGCCAATCCCGGTCCTATTGAGCTTCTTTTATTCGCTATCACTACGTTGTTGTTGGCTTGTATGAGTGAGTGTGGAGCAGGGTTCGTAGTACGACTCGTTCAAGGCTAAATTAGACTTGGCTTAAATACTCTCCTGACAGGCTTCCTAGACAAAGCCCTGAAGGCAGTGCGGGCCCAGCCTGAGCCACCTTTAGCCTCATAACTTTCATGGGCAGCTCAGCCCAATTAGTTGCAGCTACTATAGAATGCAAAGGGAAACCCTTGGAACTACAGTGCACTGCCCCTATGAGGTCTGAGGCTTAGCTGCGCTATGTATTTGCTACCGTATCTTGGTATCTAAGCAGCCTAGCTACTGGGAAACTACAGAAAAAATGGCAAGATATTGAAGGAGAAAGATTGGCGAAAAATGCTCTCGCCGGTTGTTCATTATTTATTGGTTGGTGCAGATAATTTAAGTGATTTCAATTGTGTTGTGAAGCGGTGTTTGGGTCATTCAACCAAAGAGAAGAAACTTTGGACAACTCGTTTATCTGATTTGTCAAATCCCCAGAGAAGATTACTATTACATCCTAGCCAACATTGCTTTGCAGCTTGAGCGTTATGCAGGGTTTCTACATAGTCTGTCGGCAAACTGAATGGTTGCGGAAGGATGAGAATCCACTGAACCAAAGTTTTCAATCATATCCACTACATGCTCCTCTGAAAAGGGTTTCAAGAGGAAAAGGTTCGGGTGGAGGGCATATATCAATCAGATTGGCTTCAAAGTTGTCGTTCCAAAGACGGATGCTGTGCGGCATCCCCGTCTGTATGCGTTTCCACAGGCTCCGGCGCCGCTATCTCACTCAAAGCTTCATATCCGTCCTGATTGTTGCCACTTGAATGAGTTGGATGTGACAGGCGCTGTTCTAAAGAGGGATGACGTGCCAATTCACCTTCTGGGAGTCGCTCCACAGGCTTGGGGGCTGCAATTTCGCTAAGGGCAGCATAAGGGTCACCACTGGACTCGTCAAGCCCTTGTTGAGGGCATGATTGCTTCACATGTAGTTGATCGGTTTCTTCGTGATTCTCGGCATTTTGGTGAGAATCTGCATTCTTGGAGTTCTGCTTTGGATGTTTTAGGCCCATGAAAAGAACCCGGAGTTTTTCGAAAGGAGTTTTCATATTTTCAGTGGATCACTAATCCAGTTGAACGATCAGATGAGTAGGGTTGGACTGTTTTTAGTAAACATAAGAAGACAAAGCGGCCACAAATCACTCCTATATATTCCCTCCTTTCTGCCTTTCCGTCCAATTAATGGGGGGCTCTTAATTTCCTCCGTCTTTGCCGTTCTTCCACTGCACTACGAACCAATGATGCTGTTATGACGTATTATCAGATATTGGGGAATATGCGGTTACACTCTTCAGAAATTACAGAATGATCTCAACCCTTTCTAAACGAATCAGCAAACAATCTTTCCCAGATACATTAAAATGAATTCGAGCTATCGCATCGAGAGGCTGCAGGTTTCAGCAACCGGAGAGAATTTCCTGTTTTTCGAAAGAAACGGTCACAGGATTTCACCGTGGCACGATATCCCCTTGTTCGCAGATGACAAATGCGAGACGCTGAACATGATTGTTGAAATCCCTCGACAATGTAAGGCGAAGATGGAGGTAAGCTGATCACCATACCTACGCTACTGTTCCTACCGTTCCCGCGCAACGAACGCCGCTAAGGTATCATTCGCAAGATATCCAAGGAAGATAGGTACAACCCAATTAAACAGGACATTTTGAACGGGCGACCAAGACAACTGGCAGATATTCCTCCATTCCAAGGCTACCCCTGTAATTACGGTGCTCTTCCACGCGTAATGTGTCTCACTTACAATCCGGTGATTTGTGCTTCGACTTGCTAACATAGAAACAGACTTGGGAAGATCCGGATGCCATCGATGCCCTCAATGGGCTTGGAGGAGATGACGACCCGCTCGATGTTTGTGAAATCGGTAGTGCGCTTGCTATTTGTGGTCAAGTGAAGAGAATTAAGCCGTTGGGGGCTTTTGTTATATTGGATGAAGGTCAGACTGACTGGAAAGTTGTTGCTATCGATGTCAGCGATCCTCTTGCAAATGAGCTTTCGGAAATTTGTGACGTGGAAAGATGCTTGCCAGGTTTTCTACATTCCTTGAAAGAGTGGTATCGTCGATATAAAGTACCGGAAGGAAAAGGCGAGAACACGCTCGGACTTCGTGGACAGCTCATGGGCCGTCAGTGAGTGAGATGCGCCCTTCGACCCCATGAAATAGCTAATTCAAAACATAGGTTTGCACTGGGTCTCATTCATCATTTTCATACTGCATGGAAACCTCGGAATGGTTACCCAGATGCGTAGTGATTGTATCGGGAAATTTTCCGATGGAATGATAATTGTACTATGTACGAGATTTATCTGTATTACTTAATGCAAAGGTCTATGCAGGTGCTGCCTTTATTAAATTGATATCCCTGAAGATATTTCAGGAGCTGTTCATGAAAGAGAATCGACAATTGACCTATGCACGTATTATATGATCATTCTATCGCGGGTGTGATCTCAAAACACTGCTACAATTCTATGCTCATTTCTTACCTTGTCAACCTAATTTGCCGATACTCTCATAAATAGATAATAGAATAGAAAGTGCTCTGTGCGTAGTGGCAACCTTCGTCTTGTTTTCCAGTCTCGTTTCTTTTGGTGTCTAATAAAAAGCCGCAAATATTAGAGCTCGAGAAAATAGATTCCACGGGCAACGGCAAACCGAGCGGCAAACGTGGGTATCGCGAGATACGTTTAAATAAAGATCTTCTGATATCCAAAGTCTGATAAATAAAAAAATCGACTATTGTTCTGTAAGTGTCTTTCTGACTAGCCACATCCTCATATTCCTCAAACAAGACGTAATCGAAAATTCTTTGACTGTGGCATGGGATGATTCAAAAATATAAACTACTCGGGGTCTCCTCAAATAGTAAAATTTATGCCGACAAAGAGGACAGCTGGCATCCTCAGATAGGAGCCATTGGTCAATACAGGGTAGATGAAAGATATGACCGCAAGGAAGTAGTCGATAAGGAGAGTCGATGCCGAGTACCTCCCAGCACAAGGTGCAGTTATCAGGAATATGTCCCGGGTCTTTTCAATAGAGCGCAAAGAAAAAATGAATTTTTAGTATGGTATTATCAAACCAGCCATTGTAATGATGCTTACTTGTTGTGCAATCTTGAAATCCGAAGTAACATGGCATTTGGGCATACAAAAGTTCGTTAGCCGTCAAGCCTCCGCGTTCCGTAAGGGATGGTACATGCAGATAGTAGCCAGCCATAATATTTGATTCAGGTAAAGCATCCCTTTCAAATTAGCCAAGACCCTATTCAAATAACTAGTGACACGTGCATAAGAGTAGTTTCCCACTACTCTAAACTACAGCTCAGTGACGTAAACGATATATTCCGCATTTCCCGTGTTATCCGGCCAGGAAAGCAGTTGACCCAAACTAAATACTCATTTTCCCGGTTTTCCAGTCACATATGGGGTGTGTTACCCTGCTGATGGTGACTTCCATTAACGGTCTAACGAAGGCGCTAGACTGAAAGCCTTTTTCAAGCAATCTTTGTGCAATATTTCACCTGCTGGGTAAAACATAATTAGTCGCGTATTGGGTAAGCGGCTCTTGTTGGCTGTGGGCCAATGCGAATGCAGAATGCTGTTCACCTGAGGTGCTCAGCAAAAAGTGGGTCGGCCACAGCCAGCAAGTTACTTAGTGCTGAGCAGGTCACCTATGCTCTCCTGTAGGGAGGGGAAGTTGTATTTTCACTCGCCAAGTCATCCCGTTGGAAGAAATGTCATGACAGTGAAATCAACCTTTGGGCTCGAGTATCCCGGCTAGTTGACCTCGCTCCATGTAGCGGGGATATTGAAGACATCGATAGCCATGATGCTGGGTCGATATTTCACGCCCATTGACTGATGTGGTGATGATAATATCACAATGCCATCAAAATTGCCTCACCCTCCGCGGGCCAGTAACTCCAGTGGAGTAACTTTGATATCAGAATCGAAGGACTGTCTCGTTCAGCCTGTATTGAGCACCTGTAAGATAGCGCTTGCTATGAAGAATTTGCCCTTGGACAAAATCCCTCTAGGGCAGTGGTGCATACGATGTTGGAGATTCTAGATATTTTCCACGACGGCCACCCAATTTGAACCCAGTATACAGTATACTTAGCTCATAGTGTGAGTCCAATCTGTAACTTATGCAGTAAAGCCGGGCTCAGGGCTCCACTGTGACGACCAAGTCAATATACAATTCGATGTGGTCATATTTTTAGTGATGTTTAGTCATCACTAACATACACTCATAACTATCTCTTCAGAATGGACGCTCATCGCAAGTCTGCTACAACGGTTGCACGGGCGTCGCTACCTTAGTCTATCCATGAGTTTTCTTCTTGCAACAATCTCTCAAAGAATTGAACCTTCCCACGAGATTCGATGAAAAATTTGGCGGGATCACTAGGTTTATTTCACTACGAGCTTGATGCAGGTGACGAAATGTTCGGCAGCAAAGAGGACACCTTGTATCTCGATTGCAGACCCAGTCGTCAATGCACGGCCGGTGGAAAAGATGTTTGCATGGAAGTTGCCGGTATGGGAAAGTCTGTCCCAGTGCCTCCAAGCAGATGATGCAGACTCCGGAAAATAATAGACCGGGTCTGTGGATGTATAAACATAGCTCTATGAGACGTATATCGATGTTGATTGTCGACTCACCAGATATGAGATCCCTTCATAGACAGGCATCTGCGTCAAGTCCACCTCATATTGAAGGGAACATGATGTATACATGGTCTTTTTAGGGATCACTGAGCTTAAGGCACCTGTACCGAATTGTGAATGTAAATCACACGCGGCTTGTCCATAATCACAGGGCCGACTTTATAGAGCGGGCTTACCAATATCAAGTCATCTTATGTAATCAATTGACGAACATAACTTTGCATTCTCCCTACAGGCTGCGCCGGAACTATAGACCGTTTTACCATACTCTTCCCACCCAGCTAGAAGGCTGCCGAGTTATGAATCTTCTGCATTCAATGCTCATGCCTCTGCGTGTCTATTTTGCCTGTCTGGGATTGTTCATCTCGATTGTAATTCCCTTTACTACGCTGCATTCAACCGTCACCTTAGAGCAAGCACGCCGCGAAGTCACCGGCAAAAGCACTCTCGCGTGGTCATGATAGATCCATAGAAGCGCCTAGACGTGTCAGCTTGTAGGACGTATGTCTCGCAGCAAAACTTTTGACTCCTTGGCACTTGTTTTCGTGCAAGTTTCTTTTTCGGCCCCGATCGAGTCCCTGTATGACTTGTGGTGCTCGCCTGTATTCCACAAAGGTTGTTTAGAATGGTGGCATTCCACTTTTCATTTTGCTTGTCCACTTTGTCACCGCCCGTTGACACATGGCAAGGCTGTTCCTGAATGTGTATGGTTTGAATTGCAAGTTGAGTAAATTCAGTCGTAGTCAATGACCAAGTCGTCGACATCCGCATCACCTCAACTCGCCTCATGGAACTTGAGAACATGAGAGAATATACAGTAAGTACCAAAAGCTCCAGACGCCAGTGAATATGTTCCACTTTAAAAACATGAATTGTACGTTCGGCGCCAAGTGCATTTATTCATTCCGTCGAGACGGGGGGCCCAGGTTGCGTAAAGTGAGGGTAATCCAGAAATCGAACCGACCACTCCATGGCGTTTGAAATCTCGCTTGGCCACTCGCATAAGGATGGGATGTCGGCCGGTAGTTGAGGTGATGGGAAGAACGGGGCCAATTCCACCGGAAGGTGGGGGTTGGGATGTGCCAATTCGTTGCTGGGCAAACATGAGGCAGGCTGCAAAACAGACGGGGTATTTGCTGAGCCCGCTGGAAAATTTCGCAAAAGTCAGCGAGTCAGTCGTATAAAATGTATAATAGAGAAACATAACAAACCAAAGCTCACCTTCTTCGTTTGACCGACGAATTTGTGAAAGACCTTCCAACATATTGGCTGCCTTGTGCGCCGCAGCAGAGTTCACGCTGAGAGCTTTGAATACTTTGAGACATGTTTCTGCATCTTCCCGCATACTCCGAGCCGAGCTCCTGTGACCAAAAGAGCTGTTACTGCTGCAGAAACTTTCCGCGACAAACAGGATGGAGCTGGCGCAAATCAAGCAGGAGATCATTTGCCACCATGGAAAATCATGAACCAAGCTCTGCTCGTCTACTACGTTGTGAAGCAGGCGAGCGGTCTGTTGGGCTTCATGAATGCAGTTCACTTCTGCTTCAGCAATCCGGTCCTTGTCCTGAACAAGCAAATTCATAAAAGACTGATTGTTCATCTGCAGGAGGGGAAGACACAGGAAAGGCCGGTGAACGAGTGCACGCAAATGATGAAATTTCACCGCGAGCATATTGCGCTATTTCATCTTTTTAGTAAACGTGGCAATTTGCCAGGACAGCAATGCATTTAATGCGAAGAGGCACCCACCTGGCGTTTGAATGAGATTGATTTCTCAAAAGTGTGTCCCAGATCGAACCGCAAGTTACGTGGCAGACTATCCTTCCATTCGTTCAATCGCCGATCAAGACCAGAGGCGCTATGTAGCATTATATCCGGAGATAAGTCAACCTGTGAGGGCTGATATAGCCCTCTTATGACTAGACCGACAATGTGCGAGAACCGTATTACTTCCAAAAAATATTCCATCATGCACCCACGCTCTGAAGGCCTGGTTGCAATAGGCCCCTCGTTGCCAAGAGAACCCCATGGGGCTTCATCGATCGCAGAAGGCAGTTCCACGTGAAAATCGGCCTCGTGGATCGCCATCGGTCGTCCTAGTTGGAGAGCTAGCAATCGGTCCAAAACATACATAGAATACCACGTTCTTCGCCAATTAGCGCGATCCATCTCGGATTTACAGCCTGTAGAAGATTCCACGTGAAGTCCGATACTCTGCCCCATCCGAATAGCGAACCCCAACGTATTCCAGCATCTGCAGCGGACCTCAGCATCTCACGCAGTTCGCAAGTAACACAAGAAAGGGAAGGCGAACTTACCGGTCGGTGTGACAAACGGCGAGCAAAAAGAAACACTGTACTAGCAAAACCCAGATATTCATCAGCGAACAATCCGCGTTCAGTTCTCGTGAATAGTAGAGGCCCTGGTCATAGTATCGATAGTGGTCGCGGGTACTAGAGTTTTTCCCTTGTGGGAAAGACGTGTAATATGACCCGATCGCAAATACAAAATCTAAGGAAGGTCAACGTGAGGAACGGGCTACTTCCTGCTTGTGGCGGGATTGTAAAAAAGTCTATGGAACTTCGGGGCTTACTGAACATTGCGAGCCATGGCCTGAACTCGGGCTTATGAACATCCTTAGCTTGGAAACGCCGGAATGCTTCCAGCAAACCTGACTTGGATATGAACGGGTATGCAATGTGGATCGTCGACAAATACACTTCCAGAAACTGGTCTGCCTCCGCCGGCGAAGGAAACAATAGTGGGTGCTTCAACGCCGCCAAGCTTTCCGAGACATGGGTTTCGCTGTAATTTTGAGCCAAGGCGTCTTCTCCAGCGAACTGCTCGCGGCCTTGCACGCATTGACGTATACTGTGAATGAAGTGGATGTCGCTTGCTTTGCCGACATATGTGGGCGAAGACACCGCTGCCGTACCACGCTGGGGAATGTCTTCGGAGTTTGGAGTGGTAAGCTGCTCCCTATTTGCGTCTTGCGGCATGATGTGACGAATTTCTTCAAGGCTCTGGTCCAAGAAGTCCTGATGAGCGCCATCCAGATTGGTCCGAATCTCCTGAATAAGTGTTTCGTACGAATCTACCGCCCTTGTGTATGCTGGTAAGAAGGTCATCGACGGGGGATGTGCCCGGAGTGTAGAAGTACGACACTCTAGGTTTTCAGTACAAAAGCCGTCCGTACCGCTTGGGCCGGGCCGGTATGCTCTTCTCCTTGTTGACCAAGTGCAATTGAAACCGTACCCTTCACACCGGCAGCATACTGGCTGTCGCCCGTCACACTGCGACCACCCACAAGAACGATTAGATCTTCCACAAGCGAGAGGGAGAATTAATGGTCAAACCTTGGCTTTCAGCTCGCGGCATTTATCACAAGCAATCCCCACACGTTGGCGTTTCATCTTGATTGACATCCGCAGACGCGAGGATTAGGTCCAAGAAATGCACTTCCTTTGTGCCTGACTACTGATGCAGGCGGAGGTGGCGATTATACGTGGGCCGGGACGCGGGTCAGCCGACTAGCTTATGTAATCATGACGGTAACGAGTTACGTCAAGCATGAGTCGTGTTGGCAAGGGAGGAATAAAGCCTGAATTGAAGCACCTTTGTAATTCAGCTCTCCGGGTTGCTGGTCGTGGGCAACAGCTTAAACTGTAGAAATGGGTCTAAGTTTGAAAGTTTCACCCACCAGCACACTTGCATCCTTGCGGACTTGACCGGGCCGTCCGAACCGTCCGAACCGCCCGGGAAAATTAGACATTTTTGTCATTTTAGGAACGAGCCGACCTCTCCGTGTCACTCGAAATACTTTTGATCCATTGCGGTCGCATTGCATCTGATGTTCGGGGAACATTTTTGTTTTGCCCTTTTATACAATGTCACCTCCCATGCACGCACAATGCCATGAGCAAAGCCGCCCGCAAGACAATGATTCTGGTTCCACTCTATCGCCCATTACAGAGACGCCGAATCCACGCGGAGCGCATCTTCCGGACTTTGATCGCAATTTAGACGAAGTCGCTGCACCGCCCCCTGTCTACGACCCGTCGGAGAACTCAGTTCGACAGGAAGGATATCTGGAAAAGCAACACTCTCAAGGCGACCGCAATGACCAACTGCCGCACTTGGGAGCGGAAACCGAATCGCATCAGGAGGCAGAAAAATGGCCAAGCAAACGGCTGTTTTCCAAGGTCTCAAGGTCTTCGCACATTGTCTGCTACCTTGTTGTTTTCTCCTTTATTGGCACACTCCTACGAGTAGCCATTGAATGCCTAACGTTTTATCCTGGGGCCCCCGTGAACACAAGTGTTCTTTGGGCCAATGTAGGGGGCAGCCTCGTCATGGGCTTTCTGAGTGAGGATCAGGGGCTATTTTACTTTGAAGAAATTGAGGCCAGAATTCCGGAGTCGGAGAGACAAGACGGCGCGCGTCGGGCGGCACATCTGATGGCACACAAGAAGACCATTCCGCTCTATATTGGGTTGACCACCGGATTCTGCGGTAGCCTCACATCTTTTTCTACTTTCATGCGTGACGTGTTTTTAGCACTCGCCAACAATCTGCCCGTTCCTGTGGGCTCTTATGCCGATATTTCTTTGTTTGCTTCCGCCCCGGTCGGAACAGGAGCTCCCAATGGCGGTTTCAGTTTCATGGCGTTAGTTGCTATTCTCTTGACCGAAATCGGGCTATCTTTAGCTGGACTTATTCTTGGGGCCCACATTGCGATAGGTCTTAGTGCCTGGACCCCTAGCCTATCCCAACACTGGCTACGCAAATTCTTGGATCCCGTTGTTGTTGTGCTGGCATGTTTCTCCTGGGTCGCAGTCATATGTCTCGTGCTATTGTTGCCGCAGTATTCGAATAAGAGCGCGTTGTGGAGCGCGGAACTCTGGCGGGGTCCGGTCCTCTTCTCTTTAGTATTTGCCCCAGTCGGCTGCCTAGCGCGTTTCTTCATCTCACTGAAACTTAACGGCCGAGTTGCGTCTTTTCCACTGGGAACCTTTGTGGTCAATGTTGGCGGCACCATGGTGTTGGGCATGGCATACTCACTTCAACATGCCTCCATCAGTGCGTCCAGCCTCGGCGGAGGAAACTTAATCGGTTGCCAGGTCCTACAAGGGATCATGGATGGGTTTTGCGGAAGTCTCACGACTGTTAGTACGTGGGTTTTGGAGTTATCGGATTTACGCAGGCGCCATGCTTATGTCTACGGTGGTTTAAGCGTGGCGGTTGCCCTCTGCGCGCTAGTGGTGGAGATTGGAAGCTTAAAGTGGACCCACAATCTAGTGACCCCTTCATGTTTCGCTCAATGATCCGTTAGCCGTCACAAAGATTACTACGGATTCCAAGGAGACTTGCCGGTCCGATGACGATGACGATATATCGAATGGCCACTTCTGGTATGTGCGGATAGACCTTGACATTTCCCATGGGACCAGCGAAAATCTAGTCCCATGGGAATTCCTACAGAGGTCTAGTCCCGTGGACCCACTCCCATGGGAGTAAAAAAAAAATTTGGTCCCGCCATGGGAATTCCCGTGGGACTCCCATAGGACTAAAAAAATTTCCTATCTATACATTATTTTCATAATAATGATGGATAAATCGCTGAGTTATTATGATAGAATACGGTAATTTAAAGGTGTTTCAGCGAGTATCTAAACCAACCAAGTATTTATTATTTTTGATATATTCCGACTATAATTTTGTGATTATTTAGTATAGCTTTAGTATTATACCATATACGAAATCATGACCACGACTTGGCGCAACCATGCTTTAAAAGAGTTAAAATATATATTGTGCGTATAGAGAATTACCGTGGCATTCCGAATATTCAACGTTTATTTCGATAACTTGAATATTCATAGAGTTATGGTCGTTTGAATCTGATCATATTTGAGGCCAATGCGCTGATATAAGCATACACTAAACCTATTTGAATTTCGTGGTCAAAACTAAACCCTAGACCCTATCCCACGGGGGGGGGCAGTCGGGGCACCCTGCAGGTGTGGGTTATTTCTTAACTATGGCAGGAAAAGTGGGCCCGACCCCCCACTGCAGGTGAACCAGGCTTACCCCCCGACTGCCGCTGCCAAGCTTGAACCGATCAGTCTCAGAATTTGCTCAGTTCTAATATAGTATCTAAAGTACCCCCCATTTGAATTACAGCCCGATTGGACCGCTAGATAGGGTGTGGTTGGTTGGCAAAGAATTGGAAATTATTTTGATGGGGTGCGACCGACGGGTGTCAATACCGTAAGCACTGTATTAGCCTTAAGTATGGCGGCCACTACTAAATAGATTACGCTATATTCGTATCTTACACCGGACCATTCAGTGATTCAGGGGCTTTATACAGATGATCAGTCTTCACGATTTCACCTATTCTATCTACGTACAATATCTCTGCGAGTACTAAACATGGAACTCGAAATATTTCACCAGCCTTCGACTGCCCTAGTCATCATTTGTAAGAAATGCAAGGTCGTAGTTAGGCCGCAGTTTATTACCCAACACCTCCGGGGATCACACCATCGTTTAAACAGCGCAAATGCACAGAGTATCTACACTTAGATATAGCAATGGCCCAGTATTCAGCAATATATCGAGTGGGACGTTCCCGCTATTATAGACGAGCCAATCCCCAATCTACCAGTTTACTCCGACGGTCTTTGGTGTAGAAAAGACCTAGCTTGCCAGTTTATCGGACGAACCGTTAAGACTATACGCTAGCACTGGCGTGATCAACATAGCTAGACTGCACCTATCAACTATGGCGGTGGTAGAAAGCCGCCAGGGCCATCGGCCGCCGAGCAGCAGATTCAGCAGTTTACGCTTACGGTCCAATGCCAGCGCGCGTTTGCCTAGGGGCCAGGGTCTTATTATATCCGCGTACGTATAGTCGGAGCAGAGGTAGTCCCCGAGGCCGAATCGGCACCGACCGTACTCAGTGATCAGGTTTTGGATCAGATCGAACAAGCATTCATCGAAAAACAAGAACAGCCCCAGTTGATCGAGGCTAGTCAGCGTGACGACGCGAATCCATGGCTTCGACGGACCCAGTGGGCCGTGTATCTACGTGGAATCGACCCCCAAGACTTGCGAGACAGCGTTATGGCACCCGATACCGAATCGGCCGATTCGACCGAATTAGCTGCTTCCGCTATTTGGGATTCAATGGCTACAGTAGCCCGAATCAGCCAGTTGATTTGTACGAAAACTAGCCATTCCATTCGCACCGAGGCCGTCCGTACGGAGCGGGACCGATTGCCGCATCAGCCATTGCAAGCGTACATAGATGCCGAGAATATCGAGAGACATACGATCCCATGGCAGCAAATCTTGATGTTTTTCGTACGTACGCAGGCGTCGCACGAATGGGCTAGTCCGTATTACCGGTTTTCGAAACGCCAGCGTTTAGCGTGGAATTCGCTTTGGAAACTAGCCCAGCCAGGATTCAGCGCGCCAGCTAGTCCAGCCAGTCTAGTCAGTGCTAGTTCCGACAGGGCCGGTTTAGATGATAATAGTCAGCGAATCGCCAGCGAATCAATAGCGAATCGACGCATCAATAGCAACTCGCCGTTTCAACTAGCGCCCATTAACACCGCGTGTCTAGACTTTTGTATTGAGCTTCTGAACCATCGGACCAAGGTAGAAGACTACGAAAGTGCGCTGATTTGTGCCACGGCAGTGCTTGGTCAGGGCGAGGCTAGCTGGCGTACCGCGCAGAGCTATCCACCCATTTTATCGAAGCTTATTAAGATCGCACGGTTTATGGTGGTCTATAAGGCGTTAAAGCTAGATCCGACAGCGGAGGCAATGCTGTCTCAGCTTACGGAGCATCAAATGGCGGGCGAATGGGATACCGAAAGTCCACTAGATTCACCTGAATTCGCATTTTTGACGCCGCCGACGCCGATATCCAACGATGACTTTTACAATTTCGAGACTAGCCCAGTTCTAGTATCGACCCAGTCATCCCATTTTGTCCAATTCAGCCAGGCTCAGCAGGGCCAGCGGTCATTTCGTGAGTGGGTGGCTGAGATGGTCAGTCAATTTATGGTCCGTGGAACGAATAGCCCGATGCAATAGCTGTTAGATCTCCGTACTTACGGCTTGAAGATCCATTATAACAGCACGACAACTGGCCACGTTGGCTGGATGAATCAAGACTAGCTATTGTATCAGCAATACAACTTTTCCATGGGGGACTTCCGGGGTTTCGTCCACGGGCTGATTAGTTCGACACGGCAAATACTCCGTGACGAGCTATTATTGAGCACGGAGACTAGGTTAGTTCCCGCGATTCCGTGGCAGGATATCTGCGATGATCCCACAGAGACGGCCCAGGGATAGAGTTTTTTGAATAACACCCGTACGCCGTGGCCCGTGGCTAGCAGTGAATGGATGATGAATCAGGTGCGAAACGGACCGCTACGGCATCGTTTTATTGAAAGCAATATAGGCCGGCTACGAATGACGGCGATTGACGTGTATCTTCAACGGGTGGCCCATTTTCGGGAGAAGCTTGCTATTGCCGTTCATATCAGTGGGGGCCAGCCAGCACGTGCCCCAGAGCTACTAAGTATTCGACATTATAATACGAATAGCGGCGGCCATCGCAATATTTTCATCGAGGATGGGCTAGTGGCATTTGTGACGCAGTATCACAAAGGGTTTTACGCATCGAATGACACCAAGGTGATTCATCGGTATTTACCCCGAGAAGTCGGTGAATTAGTGGTCTGGTATTTGTGGCTAGTACTGCCGTTTGTCGAGAGATTGGAGGCGTACGTAGAGAAGGTGCGGAGGATGGGCCATTCCGAAATTGAAGTGTAAGTCATGTGGTCCATTGGCCACGGATCCGTTATATATCGGAATTGCTGGGTTTCCATTATATATACCGGATTTATTGGGCAACTGGCCACGGATCCGTTATATATCGGAATTACTGGGTTTCCATTATATATACTGAGTTTATTAGGCCACTGGCCACTGATCCGTTATATCACGTTTCGATGCTAATTCCAATCAGTCATCAGAGACAGGCGTTTTTATGGTCCCCCGACCCCAGTACTGGCCGGGATTGGTCATCCGAACGACTCCGTGAAGTGCTAAAGCGTGAAACCACCATTGGACTCAACGGGCACGCCATCAATTTGAACGCGTATCGTGATATTGCTATTGGCATTAGCCGTCGGTTTATGCGGCCATCTAGCGTATTCCCGAACAACACGCGTCAGGACGTACGAGCGGAGGCATCCCAAGAGGATGACGAAGAGAGCATGAATGCGGAGCAATGGATGGGCCATATTGCCGATCTACAAGCGGCCCATTCATCCCACGTGGCCGGCATGATTTACGGCCGTGGGATCACCGAACAGCCCGGTACGACGGCCCACCGGCGAGAGATGTTTCGGCTTAGCAGCACCGATTGGCATCGGTTTTTAGGGTTTGTGTCCACGGATGACGGGGGTGCCGAGAGCGCATTAGGACTGGGCCAGTTTTCGCCGTGGCAAAAAGAAGCCGAAATGGGCCGTATAGAACGTCGATGGCAACTAACCCAGGCGGCTATAGAGCCCGAAATGCAACGAATGATGGGGAATCGCGCGGTGCGGCTTCGGGGGTGCAAGCACCGGCGTTAGAAGCTATTCAGCAGGGCCAGAGTCCGGTAGTGGCAGTGATACCAACAGGGGGTGGCAAAAGCTTGCTATTCATGCTACCCGCGTGGATCAGCCCCCGTGGGGTGACGGTGGTGGTCGTGCCGCTAATTGCATTACGCGGAGACATGGTCCAGCGGTGCCAGCGACTCGGCATCTCGTGCGTAGAGTGGGAGAGCCGTCGGCCGGCCGATCAGGCATCCATCGTACTCGTGACACCCGAATCGGCCATTACAGAGGATTTTATGACGTTTTTGAATCGACAGCGTCTCGGCCATCGGCTTGATCGGATCGTGATAGACGAATGCCACGTGGTGCTCAATGATCAGGCCAATTTCCGGCCCGCCATGGCCCAGCTAGGCCGTTTAATCGTGGCTCAGGCTCAGATGATATACTTGACCGCTACGCTGCCACCGACCGCGGAGGATCAGCTTTTACAGCGATTACGGACGACGCGAGAGAAGGCCCATATGTTTCGAGCGCGGACGAATCGGACAAACGTGGCATATCGGATCTGGCAGCCCACGCTGTCGAATCGATATCGTAATAGCTACGATTGGATCGAGAGCCCCGACGTGACCAGCTTTATCAGAGACCGTATCACGCGCGCGCGTGTGCAGACAGGCCGAGTTGTGATTTACGGGCCGACCACCAAGACGGTGGAGCAACTGGCCCAGCTGATTAACAGTGAAGCATATCACAGCCGCACGTTAGACCGCAAGGGCGTACTTGCCCGTTTTCAGGCCAATGCTACGGGGGTAGTAGTGGCGACTAGTGCGCTAGGAATGGGCGTGGATATCCCCAATATTCGGAGTATCATTCACATTGGACTTCCCCGGAGTTTATTGGATTACGCGCAAGAAAGCGGACGGGCTGGCCGAGACGGGCTACGTAGTGAGGCCATTATCATCCAACCCGACGGGTTTGAACGGCCAACGTGGGATCCCATTCACGAAGACCCAGTGAAGGCGGATGTCGAGCAAGACCGACTGAACCGATATATATATCAAGGATGTTGCCGACGGGTGATATTGGATGAGTATTTGGATGGCCACGTACGGCAGTATTGTGATACTACGGAGCAGCAGTGTGATCAGTGTGATCAGAACTGGCAAGTCAATGAAGAAGTGATGAGCGAAACGGCTAGTGAGATAGCTAGTGAAATGGCCAGTGAAATGGCCAGTGAAATGGCCAGTGAACGTGAGAGTGACAGGAATGGGCCATTTCCAGCATCGGATCCCATGGTTTTGTCCCATGTTTTGAATCAGTCAGCGGAGACCCCCGTGCAAGCATTATGTACGGAGCCCATGGAAGACGTCCAGTATAGCTCCGTGGAGAGAGGTCAGGGTGTCGAAGAACTGAGCCAGTTTCCAGCCGATTCGGAAGCGAGTGGCCAGCGAAGTGATAGCGAATCTATTGGATTTCGATCCTAGGTCGGATCCGTTAGTCCGATATATCGCCGGAGTATTGAGCCAGTGATACGCCGTTAGCCAGTGATACGCCGTCAGCTAGTGCAGTCAATTCAGCTAGTGGCAACGCAGTCAATTCAGCCAGCGTCAATACAGCCAATTCAGCCAATTCAGCCAACGGCAATACAGTCAATTCAGCCAGCGGCAATACAGTTAATTCAGCCAACAGCAATACAGCCAGCGGCAACGCAGTCAATTCAGCCAGCAGCAATACAGCCAGCAGCAATACAGCCAGCAGCAATACAGCCAGCAGCAATACAGCCAGCGTCAACTTACGTGCCAACACAAGCTATTGAACGTTTCCAGCGCCAGGACCGAGAGAGACAGGCGGCCCGAGTCGTATACCAGGAAGCCCATCAAGACATTGCTAGTGAACTAGAGTTTTTGCAATAGTAGGCCTAGTTATGGCATGAACGATGCTGGTTTTGTACGCAGCGTGGACTCGATGACCGGCATGATTTGTACGAGTGTGGGATCTAGCCCCGAACTAGTCAGGATTCAGCCAAGAACTGGTGGATTCGGGTACGCCGGCAGATCAAATTTGCCGCATTTAGTGGCTGTTACGGGTGTGGAATGCCGCAGACGATTTGCAGCCGTTTTATCAATCCAGGGAGCCAGGGGCATTGCGTTTATCGGGGGTTATTGTTATCGGGGCTGGCTGTTATGGTGTACGGCGAGGGAAGTGAGGAGATCAAGGAAGCATGGGCACGCCGGTTACGTACGCAGGGGGTTTATATCGATGACGAGAATGGGCTTGTACGGTTTTTGGGGTCACGGCATGACGGAGACACGGTGAAATTAGTACACGAGTATATTTGGGTTCGAAAGCAGTGGATCGAGCGTGGCGAGAGGGTATAGTTTAGAGGATTGGAATATAGCAAAGGGACGGTAGTAGTAGTAGATATATAGGCTTAGAATCAGAGATATATATATAGTGATAGCAATTAGAAAGGAGTAGTATTAGAGGATTGGGATACGAGATATATATAGTGATAGCAATTAGAAAGGAGTAGTATTAGAGGATTGGGATACGAGATATATATAGTGATAGCAATTAGAGAGGAGTAGTATTAGAGGATTGGAATCCGAGATATATATAGTGATAGTTATTAGGATTAAGTAGTAGAAGTAGAGGACTAGAATATGAGATATATATAAATAGTACCGGCTATTAGAAATAAGTAGTAAGAATAAGGAACTATTATAGAAGAGATAACAATTAGTAGCGATTAGTAGTGTAGAGGGTGAGGGTTTGTAGTTAAGGGGTGAGGGTTTGTAGTCAAGGGGTGAGGGTTTGTAGTCAAGGGTGAGGGTTTGTAGTCAAGGGGTAAGGGTTCGTAATCAAAAGGAGAGGGTTAGTAGTCAAGGGGTAAGGGTAAGGGTTATTATAAATAGGTCAAAAAAGCAATAAAGTGTGACGGCTGTTAATATTTAGTAGTGAGTATAAGAGGTTTAGAAAAAGCGCATAAGTAGTAGTAAAAGGGTGAGGGTTAGGAGTGTAGAGGGTGAGGGCTAGTGGTGGAGGGTAAGGGCTAGTGGTGGAGGGTGAGGGTTAGGAGTGTAGAGGGTAAGGATCAGTGGTTTCGAGAGTAAGGGTCAACGGTATAGAGGTAAGGGTTAGCGGTATAAAAGGTAAGGGTTGTAGTAGTGGATTGGAATACGAGATATATATAATGCGTAACGGCAATCAAAAAGAAGTAGCAGAAGTAGAGGATTAGAATAAGAGATAGATATAAGGAGTGACAGCAATCAGAGAGGAGTAATATTAGTAAAGAACTAGTGACGGCTATAAGGTATAAAAGAGAGAGTATAGTAGCTATATAAGAAGTAGTAATAGGGTAGTAAACGGAAGAGGGTGAGAGTTATTATAAATAGGTCAAAAAAGTAATAAAGGGTAACGGCTGTTAGAATTTAGTAGTGAGTATAAGTAGTAGTAAAAGGGTGAGGGTTAGGAGTGTAGAAGGTAAGGATCAGTGGTTTAGAGGATAAGGGTTATAAGTATAAAGGGTAAGGTTAGTAGTGTAGAGGGTGAGGGCTAGTGGTGTAGAGGGTGAGGATTAGTAGTATAGAGGGTAAGGTTTAGTGGTTTAGAGGGTAGGTTTAGTGTAGGATATTTGGAAAAGGCGTATATAGGATTTAACGAGAGAGTATGATAGATATAGAAATCATAGTATAGAGGGTGAGGGTTATCGTAGTGGAAGGCTAAGGACTAGCGGTATAAGAGGTAAGGGTTGTAGTAGTGATAGCAATCAAGGCTTAGGGCTTAGGGCTTAGGGCTTAGGGCTTAGGGCTTAGGGCTTAGGGCTTAGGG